>NC_090360.1:18916615-19281615 GCF_035084215.1 Heptranchias perlo
TCCTGCAACAATGTCCTGGGGTTGAGATGATTGGCCTCCAACAACCTCTACCATCTTCTTTTGTGCTAGGTATGACTCCAGCCACTGGAGAGTTTTCCTCCTGATTCCCATTGACTTCATGTTATAGGGCTCCTTGGTGCTACACTCGGTCAAATGCTGCCATGATGTCAAGGGCAGTCACTCTCACCTCACCTCTGGAATTCAGCTAATTTGTCCATGTTTGGACCAAGGCTGTAATGAGATCTGGAGCAGAGTTCCTGGTGGAACCCAAACTGAGCATTGGTGAGCAGGTTATTGGTGAGTAAGTGCCGCTTGATAGTACTGTCGACGACACCTTCCATCACTTTGCTGATGATTGAGAGTAGACTGATGCGGTGGTAATTGGCTGGATTGGATTTGTCCTGCTTTTTTGTGGGCAGGACATACCTGGGCAGTTTTCCACATTGTCGGGTAGATGCCAATGTTGTAGCTGTACGGGAACAGCTTGGCTAGAAGCGCAGCTAGTTCTGGAGCACAAGTCTTCAGCTTAACAGACGGGATGTTGTTGGGGCCCATAGCCTTTGCTGTATCCAGTGCACTCAGCCATTTCTTGATATCACGTGGAGTGATTTGAATTGGCTGAAGATTGGCTTCTGTGATGGTGGGGATATGGGGAGGAGGCCAAGATGGATCATCCACTCGGCACTTCTGGCTGAAGATGGTTGCAAACGCTTCAGCCTTGTATTTTGCACTCACGTGTTGGACTCTGCCATCATTGAGGATGGGGATGTTCGTGGAGCCTCCTCCTCCCGTTAGTTGTTTAATTGTCCCACCACCATTCATGACTGGATGTGGCAGGTCTGCAGAGCTTTGATCTGATCTGTTGGTTGTGGAATCACTTAGCTCTGTCTATAGCATGTTGCTTCCACTGTTTAGCATGCATGTAGTCCTGTACTGTAGTTCACCAGGTTGGCACCTAATTTTTAGGTACGCCTGGTGCTGTTCCTGGCATGCTCTTCTACACTCCTCATTGAACCAGGGTTGATTCCCTGGCTTGTTGGTAATAGTAGAGTGAGGAATATGCCAGGCCATGAGGTTACAGATTGTGCTGGAATACAATTCTGCTGCTGCTGATGGCCCACAGTGCCTCATGGATGCCCAGTTTTGAGCTGCTAGATCTGTTCTGAATCTATCCCATTTAGCACAGTGGTGGTGCCGCACAACATGTTGGAGGGTGTCCTCAGTGTGAAGACGGGACTGCGCTTCCACAAGGACTGTGCGGTGGTCACTCCTACCAATACTGTCATGGACAGATGCATATGCGACAGGTAGGTTGGTGAGGACGAAATTAAGTAGGTTTATCCCTTGTGTTGGTTTGCTCACCACCTGCCGCAGGCCCAGTCTGGCAGCTATGTCCTTCTGGACTCGGCCAGCAGTGGTGCTACTGAGCCACTCTTGGTGATGGACATTTTGTGCCCTTGCTACCTTCAGTGCTTCCTCCAAGTGGTGCTCAACATGGAGGAGGACTGATTCATCAGCTGAGGGAGGGCTGTCGGTGATAATCAGCAGGAGGTTTCCTTGTCCACGTTTGACCTGATGCCATGAGATTTCATGGGTCCTGGAGTTAATGTTCAGGAGTCCCTGGGCCACTCCCTCCTGACTGTATACCACTGTACCGCCACCTCTGGTGGGTCTGTCCTGCCGGTGGAACAGGACATACCCAGGGATGGTGATGGAGGCTGAAAGGTGTGAATCTGTGAGTATGGCTATGTCAGGCTGTTGCTTGACTTGTCTGTGAGACAGCTCTCCCAATTTTGGCACAAGTCCCCAGATGTTAGCGTGGAGGACTTCACAGGGTCGACTGGGTTTGGTTTGCCTTTGTCACGTCCGGAGCCTAGTGGTCCGATGTCGGGTAGTCCATCCGGTTTTATTCTTACTGCTGGCCTAGTAAGGCATTAGCAGCCGTGGAACTGAGCTGCGCAGAGCAGGGTGTTTCTCAGTTTGAATTTCAATCTGTGGCAGTGTCCACAAAACCATTCCCCAACAATGAGAAGATAACTTCAGGAGAGGAAGGAATAAATTGGCGAAGAAGATGGCAAGGGGCTGATTTTACGAATGCATGCACCCAGCGACGAGTCTCAGATACCGGGAGAGCACATCAGTAAATCACGGGCATTGTCCCCACTATATTCCGATACACGCACCCAGCGGGTGAAGCTATCTCAACAACAAAACAACAACTTGCATTTACATAGCACCTTTGATGTAATAAAACATCCCAAGGCGCTTCACAGAAGCGATTATCAAAAAGAAATTGACTACATAGAACACGTGACCAAACTTTTGGTCTAAGAAGCAGGTTTAAGGAGCACCTTAATGGAGAAGAGAGAGAGGTAGGGAGGCGGAGAGGTTTAGGGCGAGAATTAGGGCCGAGGCAGCTGAAGGTACGGCCAGCAATGGTGAAGTGATTAAAATCGGGGATGCGCAAGAGGCAAGAATTTTAGGAGTGCAGAGATCGCGGAGGATTGTAGGACTGGAAGAGGCTACAGAGATAGGGAGGAGCGAGGCCATGGAGGGATTTGAAAATCAGGATGAGAATTTTAAAATGGAGGCGTTCCCGGACCGGGAGCCAATGTAGGTCAGCGACCATAGGGGTGATGGGTGAACTGGACTTGGTGCGAGTTAGGATACGGGCAGTAGAGTTTTGGATGAGCTCAAGTTTATGGAGGGTTAGGATTAGGGTTAGGGAGGGAATGGGAGGTCGACCAGGAGAGGACTGGAATAGTCAAGTCTAGAGGTAACAAAGGCATGGATGAAAGTTTCAGCAGCAGATGAGCTGAGGTAGGGGTGGAAATGGGCGATTTACGAAGGTGGAAGTATGCGCTCTTGGTGATGGATCAGATAAGAGGTCGGATATGGGATGAAAGTCTCCTCTCACTGACTGTGAAGGTCCTGTGTGAAATGAGTTTTCTCATTACTAAACTGTCAATACACTTCTGCATCTCACTCATGAGGACGGCTGATGTGGGAGATGGAAATGCCACACTGATGCTCTCGAGGTTGGGGCATAGCAGAGGGAGCTTTCCTCTGCATGTGGCTGTGCTGCACCTAACCTGGGAGCACTGGATGACAAAATTGGCAAAATCAGCCCATTCCCCAACATGGACATGCTTCAGCTCGATAAGCACTGATGCCGGTCCTGCTTCCCCAAATAAAAAATAAACTGGTTTATAGAACTTTGTCTCACAATTAATGGGAATGAGCGGAAAAGGATGATAGGTAATTAATTAAACCTGACCTTTTCACCTTTGACTTTGAAAGTAAAAAGAAAGTTGACATTTCCTTATAACTGTCCTATGAGTTAACGTTAAGAAACAAATGTCCCCTCCTCCTCCAATAGGATATATTTACCTTAGAGGCGGTGCAACGAAGGTTCACTAGATTGATTCTTGGGATGAGAGGGTTGTCCGAGGAGGAGAGATTGAGTAGGATGGGCCTATAGTCTCTGGAGTTTCGAAGAATGAGAGGTGATGTCATTGAAACATATAAGACTCTGAGAGGGCTTGACAGGGTAGATGCTGAGACGTTGTTTCCCCTGGCTGGAGAGTTTAGAACTCGGGGGCATAGTCTCAGGACTGAGACGAGGAGAAATTTCTTCACTCAGAGGATTGTGAATCTTGGGAATTCTTTACCTCAGAGGGCTGTGGATGCTCAGTCGTTGCGCATATTCAAGACTGGGATTGATAGATTTTTGGACTCTAAGGGAACCAAGGGATATGGGGATTGGGCGGGAAAGTTGAGGTCAAAGATCAGCAATGATCTTGTTGAATGGTGGAGCAGGCTCGAGTGGCTGTACAGCCTACTCCTGCTCCTATTTCTTATGTTCTTATGCAAGTTCAGGTCTGGGGCAAGGGGTAACCGTAGTGGAAGTTTGGCTTGGTGGGCTAGGGGAAGGGAGGGAAGCGGCAGAGGCAGCTGGTACGAATGGTCTCAATCTTAGTGACAAAGTATCTCCTGTACCGTCCCCACGATATCCCGATTATCACACCCAGTGGGTGAGGCTACCCCCAGGAGCGTCCCCTCTATATCCCGATTATCACACCCAGTGGGTGAGAGGCTAACCCCGGGAGCGTCCCCTCTATATCCCGATTATCACACCCAGTGGGTGAGGCTACCCCTTGGAGCGTGCATTCCTAAAATCAGCCCTCAAGTTCATTTATTTAAGAAATGAGGCTGCCCTGTGAAGTAAATGAAGAATGGCAGGCAGTTGATATTTTCCCCAGTCATTGGGGAATGTCTGTGGGGCAAAATCCAGACTCGTAAACAGCCGGGCAGAACAATTTTGATGCTTGGGCCGTGGAACGTGGCGGATCCGACAGCAGCCAAGGCAGGTCGACAAGTTTCCACTCGGAACACTTCTGTAACATTAAAGGGACACAAGGCTTTTGGCCGCAAATCTGATTTCTTGCTGTTAATCACAACCAATGTTTGCAGAGATACTGAATGTCAAAGCAAACAACAGTGTTACTCCACCGGGAGTTAAGTGAAAGGATTTAGCCAGAGCTCCATATGACATTATCTGACAGTATCCAGTGCTCCTTGGCTCAAATTTCTAATCCAGGCTTATCCATGACCTAATGAAGAATTTCCAATAGCTAAAATGGAAAAGTACCAAGGAACATTACTGAGATTAAGCTACAGATAATCCCATAAAGCAAACACAGTAACAGATACCAAAATCCCATCTAAACTGGGACCCATCCGCACATGAAATCAACTGGCGAATGATAGCTCGAAGTGTATCCAGGCCTGTGCTAATGAAACGGGCATCAGCACGAGTATAAACAGACATCATCCAACATGATGGCAGCAGGAAATCAAATTAAGCATAATTTGAAAAAGAGACAGTGAAGAATGCAAATAAACATCTGGCTCGGCAGCAAGGGGTAGTATAAAAGCAAGAAACAATAAATGAAAGGCTGGAGCCCATGTCACAAGCAAGGGAAGAATCAGAATTAACGGCCCAGAAATTGCTTTTAAAATAGTGGTGAGCCCAACCGTTATTAAGGGCGAAATCGAACAGCAAGTTCCGGCGACCGCACATGTGCGGTTAAACGGGGAAATCTGGAATTTGCTCTTCCTGGGTTTGCCAACAATGTGACAGTTTCACCTTAAAGGGATATCGCTGGCTTCAATCAATGAAATCAACAGAGCAGAGCCAACTTGCTCTCCTGCCCAGCTGGTAAAAAACTAATCTTGCCACAAAACAGGTACGCTCAGATTTTTGAGTCTAAACTATCATTTAACAATGCAGTTAGTCTTAATGACTGACAAACATCCTCTCTGGCACTAAAAATCAACTTTTACAAATGCGGAGTCTCATTACTCCTCATTTAATTGTTCTTGGTCATTTAAGAAAACTGTTTAAAATTAAGAAATTTAATCGTTTTCCTTCGGTCACTTTTATCTCAGTCTTTTACTCTTATCCTCTCTTTGTTTCCCTTTCTCTATCTCATTTTATAATACCTTATCGGGCACATCCGAGTTTTCAGTCAGCGCAGTTTGTAAATGAACTGCACTTTCTGGTTCTTACAGCATGGTTTGCTTCAAACTGATTGGTTGAGGGGCCTTAGCGATCCTTTCACCACTCACACAGCCCGGGAAAGAATGCTGATTTTATTTGAACTCGCAGTTCAAGGAAGTTGCTGCCAAAAAGAACACAGTAATTTAGTGGGTGAATTTAAATGTAATGAGCGGTGAGCAGTGCTGGTTCGTCACTCGGAGCAATTTACAGGCAAACGTTTTGCTGCAAATCTTGCCCGTCAATATAGGGCCCATCAATATTTCAATCAACTGTAGTGTGGAGCCTCATTAATTACCCTCATCGAGTTAACCATCATCACGATTGTTGGACCAACCGTTAAGTGTGAATCACAGAATCATACAGCACAGAAGGAGGCCATTCAGCCCATTGGTAGCGTCTGGAGCTCCACCTAGTGCTAGAAGTGTGCAGCTGCAGCCGCTTCTTTCAGATAGCGGTTATTGATTTGTCAATTTTTAGTGAATGGGGCACTTGAGCCAATCAACACATTTTGAACCCTGCAGACGTTCTCATCCCCTGGGGCAACTTTCTCTACATTTGCCAGACAGAGAACTCAGTCTTTCTCAGGATCTCAAATCAATGGAACTCTGTACATGCCTCAGTCTTTAAAACTCAATCTTGATGTCACCTAATCATTAGTTCCAGATTTTGATCATCTTCTCTCCTGCTCTTTTCAACCACTGCAGTGTCCTGAGCTGTGAGCCCTAGTCCTTGGAACAGACTTTTCAATGGAAAAATATTCGACTAACATTAGTTTCACTGTTAAATATTTTATATTTTTTAGTTAAAATATGTATAAGTACACAAAAAAGAGAGTGACACCGGGCCAATAGTGTTGGGAAGATTTGAAATGTTAGCTTCGATGAGGCTTAACAGAATGTGCAAAATGAATATTAAAGACCCCATATTATAAATGATTCTATGTGTAAGTTTTCATTCAGACTCCCTTCTCCTTTAAACATTTTATTCAAATGAATGGAGTTTGAGTAGAATGGGCCTACACTCTCTGGAGTTTAGAAGAACGAGAGGTGATCTAATTGAAACATATAAGATTATGAGTGGGCTTGACAGGGTAAATGCTGAGAGGTTGTTTCCCGTGGCTGGTGAGTCTAGAACTAGGGGACATAGTCGCAGGATAAGGGGTCGGCCATTTAAGACTGAGATGAGGAGGAATTTCTTCACTCAATCTTTGGAATTCTCTACCCCAGATGACTGTGGATGCTGAGTCATTGAATATATTCACCTGACGAAGGGGATAATCTCCGAAAGCTTGTGATTTTAAAATAAATTTGTTGGACTATAACCTGGTGTTGTAAGATTCCTTACATTTGTCCACCCCAGTCCATCACCGGTATCTCCACATCATGAATATATTCAAGGCAGAGATGGACAGATTTCTGGACTCTAGGGAAATCAAGGGATATGGGGATCGGGAAGGAAAGTGGAGTTGAGGTCGAAGATCAGCCATGACCTAATTGAATGGTAGAGTAGGCTCGAGGGGCCATGTGGCCTACTCCTGCTCCTATTTCTTATGTTCTTATGAATGAAGGGCATTGGTAGGACGTATACTTTTAAGCAGTGATGCAGAATTGACTGTACAAGTGTTTCTAAAGTCCACATGTAATCTCGTGCTTGACTCATTCTATCAGTATGTATAAAATACTCTCATGCCACCTAGTGCCAGCTATAGGATGGTCTGTATGAATGAATCTGATGCCAATTAATACCAGCTATAGGGTGGTCTGTATCCTTGTGCATGAAGTATTCTCGTACCAACCAGTGCTTGCTACAAAGGACAGAGTGGGCGAGAGTGTATAAAACATTCTCATGCAATCTATTGCCTGCTTTAGGATAGAGTGGATCAGTGGGTATCTAAAGAGGTTACTTCTATTTGTTGGTAAATCAAAGATAAGTGCCCATTATTGCAAGTTATTTTGCGTCTGTCTTCACAAAAGAGGGGGACGATGCAGTTGAGGAGGAGTGTGAAATATTGGATGGGATAAACATAGTGAGAGAGGAAGTATTAAGGGGTTCAGCATCTTTGAAAGCAGATAAATCGGCAGGCCTGGATGAAATGTATCCCAAGCTGTTAAGAGAGGCAAGGGAGAATGCAGGAAAAGGGGATGCATTTGGGGAGAGAGCAGGAAATAGGGCTGTGTAAAATAAATTCCCAAGAGCGACCTAAGTTCAATGTAGCCTGTCTGTGCTAAGATTTCTGTTTCTAAACTCATTCATGCCATCTAGTGCCAGCTACAGGTTCAACTGTGTCAGTGTGTTTGAAAGCTCTAGCATGCCATCTAGTGCCAGCAAAATAGGATAGACTGTGTCAGTTTATATAAAGCATTGTCTTGCCAGTTAGTGCTATTCCACCATGGAGAGCATCTGCCATCTACAAACAAGCACTTTCCAGCATCAGCAGGACACACACAGACTGCTTACCACGAGTGGGAGGGGTGTGTACCAGGGCACCACAGCTCAGTCTGACCGTGTTCTCAACCCTTTGCAATATCGAGCAGGGATCACTGAATAGGGAACCTCAGCTGGTTTCTCCCCTCCTCAGCCTCCCTGGACGCTGAGGCTAGCTGCAGCTTCCATACTGCCATCTAGCCGAGATCAGCCAACTCAGCGCAGACAAGAACTGAGCCAGAAACCCTCTGCTGCGCCCGATTTAAAGGGATTTTGTATTTGTTGCTTTAGTTAGAGAGCGATGGCCACGGCCCAGCTCCCTGTGTTTACACTGCTGCAACCTGTTCCCTTATCCCAGCGAATCACACAGCCAGGTTTTACAATGCAGTCAGGATACGAGGCCAGGCTTGTTTGAACCGTGGAGCGCAGCTGACGGAGAGAAACTGCCCAATGGCTGAGCTCGTATGAGGGGTGATTCTGTGATCCGGGGCTCCCGGTTGGGACAGGATCTTGGGGAAATTCCAGAGAGCAGGACCTGCGATTTTCCACCTACAACAAATCCCACAACGAGCCCCATTCTGAACAGCGGATCGCAGCTGTGGCGTAACTGTTAGCGTTAGGGTTGAGTGACACCTTTGCCAACTGGAGTATCATTCACAGCCAATCCAGACAAGTAACCTGAACTCAATACAAACAGAC
Organism: Heptranchias perlo; assembly: GCF_035084215.1. Lineage (NCBI taxonomy): Eukaryota > Metazoa > Chordata > Chondrichthyes > Hexanchiformes > Hexanchidae > Heptranchias > Heptranchias perlo. Next base: position 18,925,302 of record NC_090360.1, read on the forward strand.
AGATACTGTTCCTCACTGCAAATCCTAGGGAGCGCACCTCTGCTCAAATAAAGAGGAGCCGTACTCCTCCTCGCCATTCATGGGTTGGTTATTAAAACAAGAGATTTTTGTTACACAAAGCACAAATATTGCAGGTACTGGAAATCTGAAGTAGGTTAGGCAGCATCATACGATTCCGACAAAGAATATATTGGCCTTGGAGGGGGTGCAACGCAGATTCACCAGAACGACACCGGGGTTAAAATGGTTAAATTGTGAGGTTGGCTTGCATAGACTGGGCTTGTATTCCCTTAAGTATAGAAGATTAAGGGGTGATGTAATTGAGGTGTTAAAGATGATTAAAGGAATTGATAGTGTAGATAGAGAGAAACTATTTCATCACGTTTGGGAGTCCAGAACAAGGGAGCATAACTTTAAAATTAGAGCTAGGCCGTTCAGGGATGATGTCAGGAAGCACTTCTTCACACAAAAGATAGCGGAAATCTGGAACTCTCTTCCCCCAAAAAGCTGTTGAGGCAGATGGAGGTAAGATACAGATCAGCCATGATCTAATTGATTGGCGGAACAGGCTCGAGGGGCTGAATGGCCTACTCCTGTTCCTATGTTCCTACGGGTCAGAAACCTGAAGCATTAATCTAACCTTTTTTCTTTCTCCACAGATGCCGCCTGATCTGCTGAATCTTTCCAGCAATTTCTGGCTTTTATTTTATGAGTTTTTTTGTTAAATGAATCTGTGTATTTTCAGTTTGACAATGATGGGGGATGAAGAACTGAAGGGCGCAATGCCAAAATTTCTTTCAGAAAATAATATTTTGGGATACGGTATATGAGTAATTTGAGTCATGCCATGTGGTAAGTGTAGCATGCATGGGAGGAACAGGTGACTTTGAACCTACGGTTCCCTAAGCTCTCAATCACTTGGAAATATATCGCCGTTCCTTCATCGTCGCTGGGTCAAAATCCTGGAACTCCCTTCCTAACAGCCCTGTGGGAGAACCTTCACCTCACGGACTGAAGCGGTTCAAGAAGGCGGCTCACCACCACCTTCTCAAAGGTAATGAGGGATGGGCAATAAATGCCGGCCTCGCCAGCGACGCCCACATCCCATGAACGAATAAAAAACTGGGGTTCTCCTCACCTCATGTCTGGGTCTGTTGTAGACTAACTGATAGAGATTGATTGCTACGATTAGTCAACAACTCCGTTATTATTGCGTCATGCGACCACCAGGATGGTAGCAGGTGAACTAGATGAACCTTGGTCTTTTCTCATCTCGCAATTCCTATGGTCCTAATCTGGGTGTTATGTTACAATTAGAAACAAAATTATCCAGAAGTAGAATCATAGAAGTTTACAACATGGAAACAGGCCCTTCGGCCCAATATGTCCATGTTGCCCAGTTTATACCACTAAGCTAGTCCCAATTGCCTGCACTTGGCCCATATCCCTCTATACCCATCTTACCCATGTAACTGTCCAAATGCTTTTTAAAAGACAAAATTGTACCCGCCTCTACTACTGCCTCTGGCAGCTCGTTCCAGACACTCACCACCCTTTGAGTGAAAAAATTGCCCCTCTGGACCCTTTTGTATCTCTCCCCTCTCACCTTAAATCTATGCCCCCTCATTATAGACTCCCCTACCTTTGGGAAAAGATTTTGACTATCTACCTTATCTATGCCCCTCATTATTTTATAGACTTCTATAAGATCACCCCTAAACCTCCTACTCTCCAAGGAAAAAAGTCCCAGTCTGTCTAACCTCTCCCTATAAGTCAAACCATCAAGTCCCGGTAGCATCCTAGTAAATCTTTTTTGCACTCTTTCTAGTTTAATAATATCCTTTCCATAATAGGGTGACCAGAACTGTACACAGTATTCCAAGTGTGGCCTTACTAATGTCTTGTACAACTTCAATAAGACATCCCAACTCCTGTATTCAATGTTCTGACCAATGAAACCAAGCATGCTGAATGCCTTCTTCACCACCCTATCCATCTGTGACTCCACTTTCAAGGAGCTATGAACCTGTACTCCTAGATCTCTTTGTTCTATAACTCTCCCCAACGCCCTACCATTAACGGAGTAGGTCCTGGCCCGATTCGATCTACCAAAATGCATCACCTCACATTTATCTAAATTAAACTCCATCTGCCATTCATCGGCCCACTGGCCCAATTTATCAAGATCCCGTTGCAATCCTAGATAACCTTCTTCACTGTCCACAATGCCGCCAATCTTGGTGTCATCTGCAAACTTACTAACCATGCCTCCTAAATTCTCATCCAAATCATTAATATAAATAACAAATAATAGCGGACCCAGCACCAATCCCTGAGGCACACCGCTGGTCACAGGCCTCCAGTTTGAAAAACAACCCTCTACAACCACCCTCTGTCTTCTGTCGTCAATCCAATTTTGTATCCAATTGGCTACCTCACCTTGGATCCCGTGAGATTTAACCTTATGTAACAACCTACCATGCGGTACCTTGTCAAAGGCTTTGCTAAAGTCCATGTAGACCACGTCTACTGCACAGCCCTCATCTGTCTTCTTGGTTACCCCTTCAAAAAACTCAATCAAATTCGTGAGACATGATTTTCCTCTCACAAAACCATGCTGACTGTTCCTAATCAGTCCCTGCCTCTCCAAATGCCTGTAGATCCTGTCTCTCAGAATACCCTCTAACAACTTACCCACTACAGATGTCAGGCTCACCGGTCTGTAGTTCCCAGGCTTTTCCCTGCCGCCCTTCTTAAACAAAGGCACAACATTTGCTACCCTCCAATCTTCAGGCACCTCACCTGTAGCTGTCGAGTGACACATCTCACTCTTGCCAGAAGTGTGCCAGCCCTTCTTTCCTCCCAGTGTCTCAGTCAGTAACGCCATTGCCCAGTGCGCTACTGAACCATGTTAACTAGAAGGTCCCAGGTTCCACTCTTGGTCTGAGTTTGCTGATCTTATCTGGGGCACTGGTGGAGACACTAAGATTGGCCTCAGCGCCCCTGGGCTAGGGAGGAGAAATTCACTGACACTCGCTGTGCATGTTCACATACGAAGATTAGTCACTTGGGCCGGGTGCCTGAGGTGCCTGACACCAGGACCTCCAGGCAAGGAGCGGAGAAAATTGGAGAGATCATTTTCTTTGGAGGAATCAGTGGGAAAATACTCCCGGGTTCAAAGTCACTCTTAAGCAGAACTTGTTGTTCAGTGCAGTGCCCAGTAACCCTTGGTTACGATGCTGCGTCACCTTCAGATGGCTATGTACACACCTGAATACCTGGTACCTAGCAGGGTGGAAAGGTCCATCACTTTAATAAAGGCTGTCTCGCTGGGTTGATACTTGGTCCTGAACTCAATGGCTCTTTCATCATCATCAAACAGGCACTCGTAGGATGACCAAGGTGTGGTGTGCAGTTCCAGGTCCCCAGTGATGGGATTTTGACTGACCAGCAGCTTTCTGAAGTCCCAGACATGACCTAAAAGACCAACGGATGCAGCAGTAATGGGCTTTAGTCACAATAAGTAAAATGATAAACAGAAGCAGGGATATCAGGTCAACTGGGCAGAGGCACAGGACATGTAACACTGTCCATATAGAACTGGGACTCACAGGTGCAATGCCCAGTCTGTGCTGAGCCAGGGTAAGAGTTACAATTTGGCTCAGTGAGATCGGATTATTGAGGAGAAAACTCAGACAGGGATCCTGTTCCTGATCAAATGCCCAATGATCCCTGCATTTACATCGGGTGAGGACAGGATCCAGAAAGGCTGTGAATTCACCACTCACTTCACGGTCAAATGGCCAGTCGACTCTCAGAATTTGGTTCACCAAACAACAAGCAGCATTTTCAGCAGTGGTGGGAGAAATTTAGGAAACAGACTGACTATTATTCAATGGCTCTTACACACATCGAGCATCGTTGCCCCTCGGTCACTCCTTACACACTCCGTCCATTATCACCCCTCGGTCACACCTTACACACTCTGTCCATCAATACCCCTCGGTCACTCCTTACACACATTGTCCATCATTACCCATTGCTCACTCCTTACTATTGACGCTGTGTCTCACTCACCCAATTTTTTTTGAATCCGAGCGTGCCAGGCTGTCCCATTTCCCCAAAGCGTCAACGTGCCTGGGTGACCTTTGACCTGCTCCACGCTCAGCAATACTTTCTGTTGCACCTTCCCACTATATGTGTAGGTGTTCTCTGTACATGAGGTAATGTCACGTTATACAGTGCACCATCAGCCGCAGCATCCTGTAAATATTTTACTGAACAGAAGCATAAAATAATGGAGTGTTTGAATCTGCTTGTTAGTGACCCGTGTTTAGATGATCACATAATAAATACTGCACTTTTTAATGAGGTTTCTCAAGTTTTACAAAACCTTTTTTCCGGGGCCTTTTTCTACACTAGTGAGTGCCAGCCTGGTATTAGATTGTAGAGAGGGTCTCAGAACCCTCTCGAACCTGTCCTCACCTATACAGTTTGTAGTTGGGTCACTAAGTAGCAATCAGAGAGGGAACCCTGTCTGATTCTCCCCTCCCAACTCCTTCTGGTTCCTGCACTCCCAGGAAGTGAGTTTTCCTGCTCCGACCTTCTAATACTCTGTCATGTAAATGACACTACAAAATCTAAATCAAAAGCAAAATACTGCGGATGCAGGAAATCTGAAATAAAAACAGAACATGCTGGAGAAATTCAGCAAGTCAGGCAGCATCTGTGGAGAAAGAAACAGACTTAACGTTTCAGGTCGAAGACCATTCGTCAGAACTGGAAGATGTTAAAAGAGTTAAAGTTTTTGAGCAAGTACAGAGCCAGGGAAAGGTGGGGTGGGAGGGGAGGGGAGGAAAGAACAAAAGGGAAGGTCTCTGATAGGGTGGAAGGCACGAATGATTAAATGACAAGCGGGATGATGGTGCAAGGCAAGGAAGGTGGTAATGGGACAGGTTAAGAAAGAAAAGATTGATCAGGAGCAGCTGTAAACGGCAGCAGCAGAACCATTACCAGCACTAGCTGACTGAAAAAACGGGAGCAGTGGTTATGATCTGAAGTTAGTGAAATCAGTGTCGAGTCTGGAAAGTTGTAAAGTGCCTAAACGAAAGAGGAGGTGCTGTTTCTCGAGCTTACGTTGAGCTTCATTGGAACAGTGTAAGAGGCTGAGGACAGAGAGGTCGGAGTGGGAAGGAGAATTAAAATGGCAAGTGACCGGAAGCTCAGGGTCATGGTTGCGGACAGAGCGGAGGTGCTCAGCAAAGCGATCACCCAGTCTGCATTTGGTCTCCCCAATGTAGAGGAGACCGCATTGTGCGCAGTGAACACAGTATACTAAATTGAAAGAAGTACAAGTAAATCACTGTTATACGCTCTCGTAACCTCCAGTCCCGACTATCCCAATGCTCTCTTGCCCGACCTTCCATTTTGCAAACGTCAGTTCATCTGAACACTGCTGCTCGTCTCCTGACTCGCTCCAAGTACCGTTCACCCATCACCCCTATTCTCGCTGACTGACATTGGCTCCTGGTCCAAAAACGGAAATTTTAAATTCTCATCCTTGTGTTCAAATCCCTCCATGGTCTCACCCTTCCTATCGCTGTAACCTCCTCCAGTTCGACAACCCTCAGAGAACTCTGCGTTCCTCCAATTCTGGCCCCCAGTGCATCCCTGATTTCCTTCGCCCCTCCATTAACGGCCGTACCTTTAGCTGCTTAGGCCCTAAACTCTGGAATTCCCTCCTTAAACTTCGCCGCCTCTCTCCTCCTTTAAGATGGTCCTTAATGTTAATTGTATCGTGTTGATTTATATCAATTAGTGTTAATTGTATTCAGGTGGTGTGTCATTTGGGACCTGCTTGTATCCTTTTTATCTGAGAGCTTATCTAGTGTATGGTGTGTGTATAAGGGGGATCTCTGAGAGTAAAGGCTCGGAAGCAACTGAAGACCAGGCTCCAGTATTCTACCCTTCACCACCTGGCTACCCAATTTATAACACTTATAACCTACCTCTTTGACCAAGCTTTCGGTCACCTATCCTAATATCTCCTTATGAGGTTCGGTGTCAAATTTTGTCTGATAACTCTCCTGAAGCACCTTGGGAGGTTTTACTACGTTAAAGGTGCTGTATAAATGCGAGTTGTTGTTGTTGTTGTTGTTGTTGTTGAGTGGGAAGTGTTCCATTCTCCAGCAGTAATGTCCCTCATCATGATGAGCATAAGAAAAAAAAAACTTTTACAGCTTTGAATATCAGACAGCATCCAACCCCTGACGGGTGAATACACCGCGTGGTGTGGAATTCAGCTGTGTTTGATTTCCAGTCTGTGCTGAGTTAGCTGATCTCAGATTAGAATTAGCCTGAGAAGGAATGAAAAACATTAGCCAGGATTCCCACTCCTGATCGCTGTCCAGGGCCACCGCTGGGAAGTGCGCTTGTCAAGACAGGATAAAGAGTTCATGCGATGCCCTCCATGGTTAAATAGCTGGCCACACTCTCTGTTTACTGCTCACACAAAGAATAGCTGCTTTGTGTAAGGTAGTGGTGGGGAGAGGCACTGCAGGTGCTTGTGGAAGCCCCGGACCTTCAGGAGAGAAGGGGAACAAACATCGGGAGAAAAACAGGGAGTGATCAGAGGGCACAAACCTGAGAGCACAGTGATGAGGACGACTTTGAGTCGTGCATGTACCACCAGGCCTGGCTGCAGCTTATCGAGGTTCACATACTGCACAGAGTCCGCACGTTGATGGTTTGTGGGCTCCACAGTCAGAAGTTGAGAGTGCTGGGATGAAATATGTGCTATGAGCTCCTTCAGTACCGTTGTATTCACTGTTTGGGACCCTTTAGAAACAAAACATTCAGGAACAATTAGCTTTATACGTACAGAGAACTATCAGACAGGCAAAATTAACATGTATAAAACCACACACTAAACTGACACCAAGCGTGAACGACTGGAAGTGGGATTACCAGGAGGCACTTAGAGAATGTTACAAGGATTAGGACTGAGACTGACAAAAGGTGCTGGGCTCCTGTACAATAGTCTGGGACTAACAGTGGCTAATAATAGACAGGAGTTTACAAATGACTTCTGGGTCCTCTCACTCAGTCCAGTGCCTTTAATCTGGATCACGTCACTCAGTCCAATGTCTTTATCTGGATCATGTCACTCAGTCCAATGGCTTTAATCTGGATCATGTCACTCGGTCCAGTGCCTTTAACAGCAAAGTGTCAGAATCCAAACCAGACAACTTTTAATTTGATTCACAATCTCAACCAACAATCACACCTGGGCATCTGAATTCCAGTCTCAACATCCAGACTCGACCCGAATCCCAGCCTTGACCAACAGCTTGTTTCACTCACCCTAAATACCACCTTTGAAGGACAATTACATTTATCTGTCCTGGATTTAGGCCTCACCTTCTCTTCCGCCCCAAATAACTAAGAAGAATTAATCCACCACAAATTTAACAAGATAAATTACAAGTGCATGGGACTCACATCAAGGCTATAGGGGTGACTTTGTGAGGCTTCACTGCCAGTGTCACATGGGTCAGGGAATCGGGATTACAGTGTGATAGCATGATTCACACTCATGACCTGTGAGACGTCACACTGGCTCTGAAGTCGAGTGAAATTACCCTTTATAATTACTACTCTGGGCTCAGATGGTGGTTATGAATCGTTTGAACTTTCCTGTCTCAGTAGCAGGCTCTCTGGTAACTAGTACTGCTGCAGTTTAGTTTGGTAAGGTACTGAACTTTCTCCAGCATTTTGTATCCAGACCCAAACATACTGTTAACCCCAAGTGCCAATGCACCTTTATCCCATAATAAACAATGTCAGTAGAACGAAGCACCTACACTGTGCAGCCTGAATCTGTAAGCAGGGTCCCAGCTTGATCATTTTACTCCTTGGGGTGGATTGCAACATCTCCTCTCCCCGCCAGTGGTCCCAGTACACAGTGATATCTGAAAGAGCAGGAACACAAACACATCACCGACCAGTTAAAAGGAACCTTGATTCAACCTCTCTTGCCAAAACATCCAAGAGACTTTTTTTTTGCTTGCAAGCATATTTTAAACCTGATTGAGAATTCTGGACGGCCCAGAAGATGACTGCGGTAAAGATGAGGAGCTGGACTGTTATTTTATTCATAGATATGCAGAGGTTTACAAGAAATCACTGGGTTCAGCAGCACTGGGTGGATTCTGCTGACCAGCTGCTACACAAATTATCTCCACTTCACAACTCGGCTCAGTGAGCACCACTCTCGCCTCCAAGTCCTCAAAGTGCTTTGGGATGTGAAAAAGCTCTATATAAATTCTGTCTTGTTATCTTAGCCCATGTAATTTCTTTCATCAGGATTCAGCTGTACTTCAGAAACCTGAGCAGCAGGTGGCAGCATTTTGCCATTAGAAATGGATTATGGAGAGAAGATTTCCATGTGCACTGACCCAAAATCATAAACCCATTTATAAAGAATAGGTTTACAATATTTTTATTTTTATTTCAGATTTCCAGCATCCGCAGTATCTTGCTTCTAGTTTAAAGTTTCAAACTTAATTACTGCTGTAGTTAATGCATCTGTTTCTCCTCCCCTCCCCTCCCCCAGTATCCAGTAGTGGGCTGTAGTTTTCAAAAATTCATCAATCAGACAGCTTGTGGCCTCTGTAAATCCAAAGCAGGAGTTTTAAACAAAGCATTGGGAATGAAGCTGCCCTCACCAGCTGCTTGATAACCAGATGGATGGGAGGTCAGTCTATTGTTACAATTAAAAAAATATTTTAACTCAGCACCAGTCCCAGGAATTGAGGGCAAACCCGGTGCTTTCTGGTCTGAATGGCTCAGTGCCACACAATGCACCTATTAACTACACAAAATGGGAGCAAAGAATTAAGTATTAACCTGGGGCTTACTGGGGGTGAAGCTCAGAAGCACTATTTCAGGGGTGCTTCCCTGCAGTCCATACCTTCCCCCTTGTTGCTGAATGGGTTTCACACCGTATGAACCCACCATGGTGATTAACTTCTTGCTGGGACAAGGTTCTACCTATACTACGAGCTCCTGTACCTTGTCCAAGTGGCCGTGTAACCCCGGAGAGTCAGAGCTGGTGAGCTATTCGACAGTGGGTGGCATCACAGCCACGCTGGATCCTGTCCTCACCCACTGTCTGCACCCTCAGAATGGGTCCCTGTGTAGCGATAGGAGCTGGCCTTGGGCTAAGTGGTAGCATTCCTGCCTGTGTGTCAGAAGGTGCAGGGTTTGAACCCCACTCCAGACAGTCCCAGTGAGTGGAGACCAGAGCTCTGGCTCTGAATTCAAGGCTGACAGCCAGCGGAATAATCCCGCCACCACCCCCACCTCACCACATGGGTTGTGGGAGCCCCTGAAACTCTCCTGTCGTAAAGGTTTAAGCACCCTATTGACTGGTATAGAGATGGTCACAGGACCGATCATGGTGTGGCCTGTTGGACTGTGAATCAGCCTGTGAATCCTTCCACTACTTCACACTATTCTCCAAGGGAAGAGTGCGAAGATACAAAAACAACAACTGCACGGCGATTGGGTGCAGGTGAATTTTTCCCCTCACAAACGCGGGGTTGCTGAGGCCAATTGGAGAGGCCCTACCACCACGCAGGTTGAAACCTGACGACTCAGCGCAGACCCTTATTGGCATTTGCAAAGGGTCTACTGCCTGGTTCCGGCGAGGGCACGGTACCTTAAGTTTTTTTTTTCTACCAGCCAGAAATGTGCACCGCTTTCTTCCCGCCATATTCGGGGCTTGGTTGTTTGGTTAGCTCCCGAAAAATGAGTGCCTCGTGGCCGAATTTGTAGGCCTAAATGTCTGGTGCAGTGTCATGCCGGCAGTGGTTCAACAGGTAAAGCTGCCACTGACTGACGCTTCAGGACTGTGAAAGTTGCTGATACCAATCGCAATTACTCAGAATGAAAAGCTAGGATATCATCAGTCCTGAATTTCTGAAGCCTTACACAAAAACATTTCTTTGATGTTGTTCCCAAAACTCAGACTCATTAAGTGCACGGCGTCATCTACACACTAATTTGATGGTGGCTTTGGAAAGAGATTAGGATTTTAATGGTTCTTCTATAACTAGAATCTACCGTGACCCAAAAACAATGAGACTGCGCAAACCTTTCTTACTTCCACACTTAGCCACACATTTCCAATGGGAGTCACTGTATTGTGAGAGACAAATGAACCCTCTGTCGGTCAGTGAATCTCTGTGGTGGGGGGAAACAAGTCAGTTCTTTTACACTGGTGGGACTGTAATTTACCCGTCACTGCTATTTTTCCCCAGTGGTCAGATCTTGACTACAACTGCTGGACAGTGAGGTGCTGGCAGCCTCCTTTTCATCGGACAGCTGCCGACTGTATTCTAACTCGCACCAAGTCCCGTTCACCCATCACCCCTGTGCTCGCTGATCTACACTGGCTACAGTGGTAACAAAAGCATGGATGGAGGTTTCAGCAGCACAAAGGCTGAGGCAGGGGCGGAGACGGGAGATATCACCGAAGTGATGGAGAGGACGCGGGGACGGAAGCTCACCTCAGGGTCAAATAGGACGCCGAGGTTGCGAACATCAGGACTGATTCGTACCGTGCTCTTGAGAAGATCCAATCTTGTGGCAAAAAGCGGCCAAACTAATGCTTTTTGTTTTATAATATCAGCTTAATATCTAACAGTGATTTAACAGACTGTGCATCCTGTATCACCAACATAGGGGGCCAACCACAATTCCATAGTTACGTACGGACTGCGACCTTTTTGAGGACCGCAATAGCAGTTTAGCAACAAAATAAAATCCCACTGTTTTTAAAAAAAGGTGAGGCCGTACGTTTTCCTTCCCCAGTGCACTGACAGAGCATGTGCGCATGTGTATGCACAGATGGACATGTTTGTGCAGGTGCAAGTACCTGTGTATATGTTTATGTACAGATGTATGTGCAGGTATATGTATATTTCTGTCTGTGCAGGTGTATATGGTTGTACAGGCGAATATGGTTGTACAGGTGATTATTTCGGTACAGGTGTATGTGGTTGTACAGGTGTATGTATATGTTTGTGCATACAGAAGTTTAAAACTAAACAAAAAACTGCTCAGTAAAAAAACAAGTACGTACAGTTATCACCACCACACTCTAAGGTAGCAGTAATGGGATTAAATTTATTGCAGTACATATTCCCCCAAAGGCCTAGTGAGAATGGGCACCAGCTTCTACAGCACTAAGTTTTGATTAGCTAACTCAGCACAGATCGGGAATCAAACCTGCACTCTTTTAGGTCCCAAATCGGCCTCAGTGCTGCTGGGCTGGTGAGGAATCAAATTAACCAATATTCCCGCTGATAAGCAGTACCCATGCTGGAAAGGATGCGCGTGCGTGTACAAGAAGACTGAAACAACTTGCTTTTATGTAGCGCCTTTCACAACCTCAGGACGGCCCAAAGTGCTTCACTGCGAATGAAGTACTTTTGAAGTGTAGTCACAGTTGTATTATAGGCAAATGTGGCAGCCAATTTGCACACAGCAAGATCCCACAAAAAGCAATATGATAAATGACCAGATAATCTGTTTCAGTGATGTTGGTTGAGGAATAAATATTGGCCAGGACATTGGGGAGAACTCCCTTGCTGTTCTTCAAATAGCACCATAGGATCTTTTCTGTCCACCTGCGAGGGCAGATTTAACATCTCATTCAAAAGGTGGAGCCTCTGACAGTGCAGCACTCCCTCAGTGCTGCGCTGAAGTGTCAGCCTAGATTATGAGCTCAAGTCTCTGGAGTGGGACTTAAACCCACAATCTCCTGACTCAGTGGCGAGAGTGCGACCATTGAATCAAGGCTGTACGTATCAGATGAAGGTTAAATGAAGCAGGAAAGGGCTTGGCTATAAATTCCCATGGTCAAAACGTCTGCCAATGATCAAGCTTGGATTTCCTGAAAGCCCCAATTACCTCTAAACATCCCCTAGGGATTAACAATTAACAAAGAACACCTGTCTTCCTGTCTTCCACTTGTCCCGGGACCCCCACTGACCCTTCGGTCGGCAGGGGTTGGGGTCAGGCCATAGTGCCCCCATAATGGGGATCCCGGGAAAATGTGTCCCATGGTTTGTCATTTCTATTTTTCAGATTTGATGACTGCTTGGACCTGCCCGCTGAAGAATGGGCCCCAGAATGAGGGGAGCGGGTGACTTCAGCCACAGGCAGTGTAGATGCTGCCCCCACACTCCTCACACTCCCTTCCACTGGTTTTTGTTGGTGTACAAGTGGAGCTACGGTGCTTGAAAGGGTTAAATCCTAACACTTTCTTTTGTGAGCCAGAGGATTTTGTGTCACTTGCTGATTGAGAGTTGTAAGAATGGTTGGCGTGTTCTAGTGCGATGTACAATGACCTCCTCAGAGATCCCATTCATTTCACACTTTCAAACAAACAAAACACAAAAACCCCAAAATAATTTCTAATTGTGCTGACCACCTGATGTGAATCAGTTGACATTTGAGAGAAAAAGAGCAGAGGACCTAGTACAGCTATATTCGGGTCTCAGAATAGCTGTGTCTCGTGGCACTGTTCTGACAGTATAATGGACATGGTCAAGGCCCTGTATTTCCTTTTAGTCAAGGCCCAAACAGGACTTCTAACTCAGAGCAAAGCACAATCAACGGCCCACTCAGGTTAACCAGCAACGCTCCCAGTGCGGCAATGCCTCAAATTTTAAATTCTCATCCTTGTGTTCAAGTCCATCCATGGCCTCGCCCCTCCCTATCACTGTAACCTCCTCCAGCCCTACAACCCTCCAAGAACTCTGCATTCCTCCAATTCTTGCCTCTTGCGCATCCCCGATTTCCTTTGCCCCTCCATTGGCGGCTGTGCCTTCAGCCGTCCAGGACCTAAGCTCAGGAATTCCCTCCCTAAACCTCTCTGCCTCTCCACCTTTCCTCCTTTAAAACATTCCTTAAAACCTAACTTTTTGACGAAGCTTTTGGTCACCAGTTGTAACATCTCCTTATGTAGCTTGGTGCAAAATTTTGTCTGGTAATGCTCCGGTGATGTGCCTTGGGACGTTTTACAACGTTAAAGGCTCTATATAAATGCAAGTTGTTGTTGTTGTTGTTGTTGTTCTTGATGCCTAGCACGTAGCAGCTCTCCAACAGGAGCATTTGAAAATACGAACATACAAAATTGATGGGCAGGTAAACAGCAGCTGATCCATTAAGCCTGCCCCACACCATGATGGCCGGAGCATCATGACTAAACAATTTCTCCCTCCCTCCCCCACCCGAGGAGAACTCCAAACATTGTTTGCAATTTGCTCTCCTTCTCCGATGAAGGGACCGAATCTTGCCAGGATGTAGCTTCAGGGTTGGGACAGCCCTCCGGTACCTCACCCCAGGGGGCCCTTACACATGAGCAGCAGCATCACAGCTCAGCCTGATCCAGTTCTCATCTGCCATCCACGGATTTGTACCTTGCAGCAGGAGGCACTGGATAGTGTTGCTAGCTTGGATCACTACAACTGCCTACATTACAACAGTGACTACACTTTAAAAAGTACTTTGTTGGCTGTGATGACCTTTGGGATGTCCTGAGGTCAACTGCTGGCTTGGCTGAGATCAACTAACTCAGCGCAGACCTGTGTCTGAACCTGAGACCTTAGTACCACAACATGCAGTTAAGTCGTCATTCCATTAAACTGACTGCCCTTCTCTGACCAGCTTTATGTAATAAATTGGATGGCCAGGTGGTGAAGAATAGAATACTACAGCCTGGTCTTCAGTTGCTTCCAAGCCTTTATTCACAGAGATCCCCCTTATCCTTGATAAGCTCCCTCCTATAAATGGATACGAGAGTCCCCAATTGATACACACCACCTAAATACAATTAACACTAATTGATATAAATCACATGGATACAATTAACACTTTACAACTCTTATTCCAGCTGGACTGTCACCCTCCATAAGTACAGGGACTGTACTGGAGGGCTGGAGAACAGTGAATGTTATCCTGTTAATAAGAAAGGAGTAAGGTAGGAAAACAGGATGTTATCAAGAAATACAAAACTGCAGAAGCTGGAAAACTGACAAAATAGAAAATGCTGGAAATATTCAGCAGGTCAGTCAGTGGAGAGAACCGAGGAGTTAATGTTTCAAGTGTGGCCCCTTCATCAGGACAGGAGCAGAGCAAAGCAGAACAAAGAGGGAAAACACACACATGAAATAGAATGACCTGTAACGTCATTGAGGGAAAAACAGAAAAGAAAGAAAGACTTGCATTTATATAGTGCCTTTCATGACCTCGGGACATCCCAAAGCGCTTTACAGCCAATGAAGTACATTTTGAAGTGTAGCCACTGTTGTAATGTAGGAAACAAGGCAGCCAATTTGTGCATAGCAAGGTCCCACAAACAGCAATGTGATAATGACTGGGTAATCTGTTTCAGTGATGTTAGTCGAAGGACAAATATTGGTCAGGATGCGAGGGAGAACTCCCCTGCTCTTCTTCAAATAGCACCATGGGATCTTTTACGTTCACCTGAGAGCACAGACTGGGCCTCGGTTTAACAGCTCATCTGAAAGACAGCACCTGTGACAGTGCAGCACTCCCTCAATACTGACTCAACCTTCTGATTCAGAGGAGAGAGTACTACCAACTGAGCCACAGCTGACACAGATGATTAAATGGCAGAAGTGATATTAACATGAGACAGTAGGGGGTCTAATGAGAGAAATAAAAGAAATTTAAGACATTTATGAGACACAGAATAGCTCAGGGGGTGGGGGAATGAGGCAGATAGAAATGGAATCCTTATCCCCCACCTCCTGAGCTATTCTCACAGTCTCTGGGTCCCATAAATGGCTTTGATTTCTCTCATTACTATCACTTCTGCCATTTAACCAACTCCTGTTTTCCACTCAAACACTTCACAGGTCATTTTAATTATTGTGTGTGTGTGTGTGTGTGTGTGTGTGTGTGTGAGTGTGTGTGTGTGTGAGTGTGTGTGTGTGTTTTCCCTCCACTTTGTTCTGTTCCTCTTTAAATGCCGTTCATCTTGTAATATCTTCCCGTTCTGATGAAGGGTCCACACCTGAAACATTAGCTTGTCTGCTCTCTTCAGGGATGCTGCCTGACCTGCTGAGTGTTTTCCAGCATTTTCTGGTTTTGTTTAGGGCATTACCAATGCTCATTTCATACACCCTTTATACTACAGACTTGTCGTGCTGATATTTATGGTGGTCGAGCTCTGAGTAGGGACAGCCAGAATAAGATGGCAGCCCTGGAGGTGAGCAGTGCCAGATGCTGCCACCCACCTCTGCAGGGCTGGTGCTGTGTCTCAGGAGATGGTGCCCCTGTCTCTGGGAGGACAGGCACACCACCGGATTAAAATCACAGCACCTCTAGCTGATCTACTGGAATGTTTTACGCCAGGTAACTAAATAAGTTAGGCTTTCCAGCAAAATAATCTATTTGGATTTGCACGAAGTACTAGCTAAAGTTCCACATATGAGGCTTTTAAAAACAATTAAAACTTGTGCAAATAACATCAAATCAGCAATCTGGAATAAACCTGGTTGGCAATAAAAAACAGGTGGTGATCTTAAATGGACAAGATTAGAGGAGTTCCTCAGGGATCTGTTCAACTTCTCCTGTTGTTTACCCTATTTATAAATGATATGCAAGAAGGGTTAGAATCATAGAAAAGATACAGCATAGAAGGGGGCCATTCAGCCCATCGTGTCTCTGCCGGCTCGAAGAACAACCAGGTGCCCATTCTAATCACACCTTCCAGCACCCGGTCCGTAGCCCTGCAGCTTACAGCACTTTAGGTGCAGGTCCAGGTACTTTTTAAAAGAGTTGAGGGTCCTTGCCTCTACCAACAATTCGGGCAGCAAATTCCACACACCCACCACCCTCTGGGTGAAAACGCTTTTCCTCATGTCCCCTCTAATCCTTCTGCCAATCAGCTTAAATCTATGTCCTTTAGTTCTTGAATTCTCCGCTCGAGGAAATAGGTACTTCCTGTCTACTCTATCTGGGCCCCTCATAATTTTGTACACCTCAATCAAGTCTCCCCTCAGCCTCCTCTGCTCCAAGGAAAACAACCCCAGCCTATCCAATCTCTCCTCGTAGCTGCAATTTTCAAGCCCTGGCAACATTATTATAAATCTTCTCTGCACTCTCTCCAGAGCAATTATGTCCTTCCTGTAATGTGGTGACCAGAACTGCGCACAATACTCCAGCTGTGGCCTTACCAGCGTTTTATACAGCTCCATCATTACATCCCTGCTTTTGTATTCCATACCTCAGCTAATAACGGAGAACATTCAGTATGCCTTCTTCACAACCTTATCTACCTGTACTGCCACCTTCAGAGACCTGTGCACATGCACTCCAAGGTCTCTCACTTCCTCTACCCCTCAATATATTCCCGTTTACTGCGTATTCCCGTTTACTGTTTGCCCTCCCTAAGTGCATTACCTCACACTTCTCCGGGTTGAACTCCATTTGCCACTTTTCCGCCCACTCCACCAGCCCATTGATATCTTCTTGGAGTCTACAGTTATCCTCTTCACTATCAACTACACGGCCAATTTTTGTGTCGTCTGCAAATTTGCCAATCATGCCCCCTACATTCAAGTCCAAATCATTAATATATACCACAAACAGCAAGGGACCCAACACTGAGCCCTGTGGCACACCACTGGAAATGGATTTCTATTCGCAAAGACATCCAATGACTTTTACCCTTTGTTTCCTGTTACTGAGCCAATTTTGGATCCAATTCGCCACATTTCCTGTATCCCATTGGCTTTTACCTTTCTGATCAGTCTGCCATGTGGGACCTTGTCAAATGCCTTACTAAAATCCATGCAGACAACATCCACTGCACTACCCTCATCAATCCTCCTTGTCACTTCCTCAAAGAATTCAATCAGATTTTGTAAGGCATGACCTTTCCTGAACAAATCCATGCTGACTATCCCTGTTTAAACCATGCCTTTCCAAGTGACAGTTTATCCTATCTCTCAGTATTGATTCTAATAGTTTGCCCACCACCGAGGTAAGACTGACCGGCCTATAATTGTTTGGCCTTTCCCTCGTACCCTTTTTAAACAATGGTACTATGTTTGCGGTCTTCCAGTCCGGATCCGGACAATTTAAATGAATGCGATATGGAATGGCAGATGGATTTTAGTGCTGACACAAGTCTGGATAAAGTAATGGGAGAATTTCCTAGGTACTGTATTTGGTCTCTTTTAAAACCACACATGTTGACACACAGACACACTGTGTTAGCATGTATGTCTGTACCTGCGATTCATGAACACAGAGTTCCAGTTCATGCCCCCGCTGTCAAGGATGTGGCAAGCAAATTGTCAAGTCTTTCCTCCTGAGGAAAGACAATTGTTCCAGGCTAATCTCACACCCCTCCTAATGGCTGACTATAGATAAGATGGACAGAGAGAGAAAGAGGAAGTCTGTATGCCCCAGGGAGTGACACAAAACACAGGGAGATTCAGAAAAAGAAAGAGAAAAAAAATTAAGTAAGTCACCCCATCCTGCCTCCCACCCCCAACAAAAATACAATTTTCACACACAGCTCAACCTATTTTACATTTTCCCTTTTATTTAACATTGATATCTCCACTACTGAACTCCCCCTATAAGGCCAAAGGAATCAAACCTTCTCATAGCTCTGTAGCAACAGTCACAATGGGAACACAGATTTCACGTCAAAATTTATTTTGTGTGTGCACGCCTCCTAAACATTTCTAAACCATTTCTATCAGGCTGTTGAAAGGCTAAAGAGTTCAAATCTGCACCACCACCTCTCTTTGTAAAACAACTGCTTGCAGAGGCATGGCATGGGAACGATAGCCTAGTGTTTATTGTATTGGACAAGCAACCTGGATGTCAAGAGTTCAAATCCCACACTGGAAAGTTGTGAAACTGTGTTCAATAGATCTTGTAATTTGTGGACTGATGCCAGAAAAATGGTGGATTGTTATAAAATCCCAAACTGGTTCATTAATTGCCTTCAGGGAGGGACCTGCCACCCTTAGCTGGTCTGGCCTACGTGACTCCATACCCCTACCCTATGCACTTTAATCTTAATGCCTCCCTCAGGGCAACTAGGGATGGGCATAAATATTTCAATGGCCGGGAATTTCCTTGGAGCTGCTTAGCGAAACGTCACTAACTTCACGGCCATTGTGTTGCCTACCTCCCAAGAACAAATATAAAAGGTCCTTTCCTATGCTGTAAGATCTCTAGTTGATTTTCAAGGCTATAAACTCTACTCGGCGTAGACAATGCTTGGCAGACCCACCCTAATAGAAATAACCAGCCCGAACGTGCCAGAGGAGCTCCAGCATCTTAAAACAACACAGCATGAAATGCCAGTGCTTGCCAGTTTGACAAACATCATCTCAACACATCTACAGCAGAAGAGCGAATCATTCTGGTCCATCATTTCTGGATTGTTTCCTTTTAAAATAAGCGAACAAGCTCACTGGCTGGTTTAGTGAGTAAAACTGTCCAGCGTAACATTAAGCCATACAGGCCAGAAGAGTGTGTGTCGTGTATGGATGACAGGATCAATCTCAGCAGTGATGCCTTTTCTGGCTGAACCCTATACGAAGGCCTATTCACTTTGCGCCATCTATTTGTTCTTATATTACTGTAGCCATGAGAAAGTCTTTCCTTCTTATCTTAAGGAAGACATTGTTGATATTTCACTGCCCACTCTCTCGGAGTAAAGCCCAACGCCCTCGGAGTCTATCTCAGCCATCTGTCTCCAGCTTCCTGCCGATTCGTTGACAGAAGTACAGAGGCTGCGTTTAACTGCAGGAGATTTCCGACAAGGTTTCCTGCCTATAATGGGCTCCTGGCAACCTGAGAAAGCGGGATGGGGCCAGGAGAAAGCTGACCTGGATTCCCAGACAAGTGCCATTGTTTGTGAAGCAGTATTACAGCATTTTCACTGAAGTGAGGGGCTGGACCTCAAATGGAGCAAGAAAGGGAAAGACAGAAAATACAAGAAATAATATAAAAGAACAACAACACAACAACTTGAATTTATATAGTGCCTTTAATGTAGTAAAAGAGCAAGATTTAGGGAGGGAATTCCAGAGCTTAGGGCCTAGACGGCACAAAAGGCCAGAATTAGAGGAGCACTGAGATCTCGGAGAGTTGTAGGGCTGGAGGAAGTTACAGAGATAGGGAGGAGCGGGACACTTGCACGGCACGCTACCCGCTGCCGTAAAAACGGCAACATGCGTGTACACGGCAGGTTGGGGATGAGTTCCCCATTTTAAAATTTTTAACCCACCCTCCTTCCCCCTCCGTTCATCATGGGGGGATTATACTGAAGCCAGGGAGTTCGTTTTTGGGGCTCATCAACTGATCATTTTGACGGTTGAAAATGAACAGCAAAAACAGCTGGTTTTCAAATGCATGTTTGTTCCAAAATCTGCTCCAACCATACACCATCATGCCTGCTGTTCATGCACAGACTGGAAACTTTTAAACTTATTCAGTCTGCTGCATAGGTCACAGACTGAGTGCATCACTCAACAACGGCAGATACTCCTACTATTAAGTCAAGAGTCAACCTGGAGCATGACGCCCTTCCCCAAATCCCACAGATCTTGAGTTTCTGAAAGGATCAATAAATGTCTGGGAATGTGCTCTCTTACCTGTTACTAATAGGACATCTCCAGGGAAAACAGTCAGCGCCCAGAATGCAGCAGCCCGCCACAGTACAACCTTCATGTTGACCCCCGATTGGTCTGTGACCACAATAGTTGCTATGGGGACTCTGCACCCAGTGAATGGTCCTGATTTGATCTGTATCTCCTTCAGGAGGCAGCGGAGCAGAACGGTGACCAAAACGTGATACTTCCTGCTCCTGTCAGTGCAGTTTTTTAGCCGTTCTGTTTTCACGAAGCCAACCTTAGGTGTTGGCCAACGGTCCCTCTGTGCCTTCAGATAATGACCAAGATCGGAAATTCTCTCAGAATCCATCATCTTCATTTTCTTAGATGACGGTGGATCTTTATGTAAACAAACTGGAGATGTTGATGCTTGGGTCACCTGATTTAACTCCTCAGGTTCCTTGGTAGTCTCCACTGATCTTTTTAAAGACCACTTAGCACTGTCTGCAACCTGAGAGCAAAGTATTCCTCCAATGTATGGTTCAATATTAACCTCAACATCACCTTTGGACCAATCAGTGAAGGGATTGAAGAGCTGTTCTGAACCTTCTGATGTCCTTCCATCTGCAGCCTCCTTGGTGGACAGCTGCTGGTTACTCAATAAGCTGAAGAGTTCTGGCGTATTTTCTGAATTGTCAACTTGTCCGCACATTGTCTCACTGGCACATAGGCTCAATGGTCTAATAGAACGATGGGTAGATGCAAGTGACTGACAGGACCTCTTAGTGCCCTTTGTATTTCTTTTCAATTTAGCCATTAAGTTGTCATGGGGCCCCTGCGTGTGAAACTGACTCTCTGAACATCTCTGTGAGAGAATGGCAGCTTGACTGGCTGTCAACACGCTGAGGAACTCAGCGTCCGTTGATAAACCTGCATTCACTGTTGTGCGTCTGAAACAAGATTCTTGCCCCTCAGCTGGAAAGGTATTCTCCAGATATTCCATCAGAGAGTCACGGAGCAATTCAGGACAATCTTCTTTTACAGATACATTCTCCTCTCTTACGCTGCCATTAGGGTCCCGAGAATCAGTCTCATTTTCTCCACTTTGTCTGCTCCCAATGTCAGACTCAGTCTTCAAACTTTCTCCTGTGCAAGCAGGATTGATCAGATCACTATCTTGTTCTTCAGTTATCTTAAGACCCCCTTCAGAGTGCAGCAATACTTTGTTGCTCAACTCTCTCCTCTGCTGTTTCCCTGTCTGTCCAGTACTGAGGTCCTCATCACACAGCTTGTCAGACTCTTTGCTCAGTCTCTGTTCCAGCAGAGAAGTATCAAGGATCTTAAAAGAACATTCTTGAGATACTGTTACGTTTTCTTCCTCACTTTTTGAAGTGGAAGACTGTTCAGATTGGTTGCCCAATTGAGATGTTGCTCCATGCCAATCGAGATGTTTCTGAGACTCCTTGATGCTGTCGTCTGTAGGACTGGCAATGAGAGATCCTTTATCATACAAGACCTGGCACTGAAGCCACTTCTTAGAACTGCCATCAGTTACTGCTTCTTGTGCTGATGTTTTACACTGTGTCAAAATGGCTGGTGCTCCAAGGAAAATGTGAACTTTTTTTCTATTGGTCATGTTGGGTTGATAAATTCTTCAGTCCTTCCAGGTGATGTGGTCTCTTACTGAATCTCAACACTTTCACCAGTTTGGCCTGTTATGAAGACAACAAAACATTGAAAGAACAATCACATAGTTAAAAACTGGAGAAGTTTAAACATTTTAATATGATGTTTACAACTTGCCCTATGGCATAGCCCCATTTCAGGTTGGCTACTCTGACAGGCACGTTGACACAGGTTTTGATCTGTAACCTTATTGTATTGTACACTACACTATCCATCTGGGATTGGGGGGAGGTTAACAATAATACTACTAAACATATAGGAAATTAAAAATGCTATTAAATCACAGTTTTTGGTTTCTATACATCTCCATTACTTTGAATATCACACAGATCATACAAAGCCCAAGCCTTTGAAGGGGAGTCAAAGGTTTCCTATTTAATTCAGCACACCAGCTGAGATCATCTAACTCAGCACGCATTGGGAATTGAAACTGATCTATGTGTTCAAATCCTTTCATGGCCTCAACCCTCCCTATCTCTGTAACCTCCTCCAGCCCTACAACACTCCAAGATCTCTGCACTCCTCCAATTCTGACTGCTTGTGCATCCCCGATTTCCTTCTCTCCACCATTAACGGTCATGTCTTCAGCTGCCTAGGCCCAAAGCTGTGGAATTACCGCCCTAAATCTCACCGCCCTCCTTTAAGTTGCTCCTTAAAACCTACTTCTTTGACCAAGCTTCTGGTCACCTGTCCTAGTATCTCTTTATGTGGCTTGGGGGGTAGTTTCAACCCCCAAGAACAGATGGGTTGGGGGCAGGTGGGCAGTAAAAATGGCTGGTTTTTGGAGCGGGACGCATCCTGGCTCCAATGCTCCCACTTCCAGGTTTAACCCAGGCGCGTTTGGATGCGCACGCAAAACAGAAACCCGGAAATCCCGCCCCACTTAAAGCCAGCAGGCCGATACTTAAAGGGGCAATGTGCCTTATTGTGATAGTTGAGGCACTTAATTTTTTGTGTATTAGAGATGTCATACAAATTTAACCGTACCTGTTCGGGTTTCCCATCGCTTCCGATTCACGTCAGGTGAAAGCAGGTGAGAAGGGCTGGATCCATTAAGCGAGTGCCTATATTGCACTGCTTGTGGGCCCAGAGGAGCAGGAGTGCTTCATCCAAGCCAACAAGCTCACCTGCCATGATCGGACCACAGCGATCTGGACTCCTTCCCGATGCTGGAAACCCCCCCTCCACCGATGCTGAACCGCACCCCTCCCCCACCCCAATGCTGGATCACTGATCTTCTCCAAGGCTCACCCAATGTCGTCCACCACCCCCCACCCCTCCGATTTCTTCCATGGCCCACGAACTCCCTCTCTCCCGCTCCGATTCACAGCTCCTTTCACTTCTGACAGGATCTGGCTGCCTGACGCATGAGAAACCCGGAAGCAAAAATACTTACCTTCAACTGAGTTGCGGTCACAGAGTGCAACACACCCATTTGGCATCTGGGTTCCCCACGCGAATATCTGCGGACCCGCTGGGTTCCCGGCTCTGAGCTAAAATCATGCCCTTGGTGTCAAATTTTGTCTGACTTTTGTCAAATTTTTAATGACTCACCTGACGAAGGAGGTAAGCTCCGAAAGCTTGTGATTTAAAATAAAACTGTTGGACTATAACCTGGTGTTGTGCAAGTCCTTACATTTGTCCACCCCAGTCCATCACCGGCATCTCCACATCATCTTTAATAGGTTATTGAACTAGAGAGGAGAATGGGATTAAATGGATAGCTCTTTCAGACAGCCAGTGCAGGCACAATGGGCAGATTAGCCTCCATCTGTGAAAAATTCCATGGTAGAATATTGAATTTATATCAGCATACTGCTTTCCCACTAGAGGGCACAGCATGGAAGAGAAAAGGCTCACAGTAAACTTTCCATGAAATGATCCAGTTTGTGATAACCCTGTTTACATCAATACACAGAGCAACACCTGTGTCCTTTACTCTGGTATTCTCAAGATAATACTCCAAGTCACCTCGTTTACTTGGGTGCCACAGAATATCTATATCTAAAACCGTTGAGATAACACTCTGATGGGGCTTTTATACTTACCCCAGTTTTTGGGTGAGAGACGTCAAACTGATGAGCCCAGCTATCTGTGTCAATACTTCCATGTGCCTCTGCCCTCCTGTGGCCTATGAAGAAAACGGAGCATGAGCAGAAGACTGGTTCTTGGCTTTCCAAATCAATGTCCCCCAACGGGACTACCAAACAGCAGCACAGGATTGCACAAATAATTTTCTTTTCATGAATGAATGTGGGAAAAAAAATTCTTCACAGTGCAGGCCTGGAACAGACGCCCGAGCTGGCCTACTGCGTTGTATGTGCTTGTGGGATAATGCACTTTTTCCTACATTGCAGGCCGGCTTTAGTGGACGCAGCTTGTTTACAAGGCCCTAGCGTGAGGCAGCAAAGCCGGCAGCAGATTGGGAGACCCAGCAAAATGGTGGGTCTCCAGTCCTCAGCTCGGGTGAACAAAGGCGGCTAACTATATTTGTCAGTGCTGATGACTGTGCAAGACTCGTGTCAGGAGTCAATTCCACTGCAGTAAGTTAAAAATGCCTTAAGAATCACCATTTATGCGGACACTATGTCCTTTACTGAAATTAAAGTTGTTACTGTCCTAAGGGACTGTCTTGCTTCAGGTAGT
Source organism: Heptranchias perlo (assembly GCF_035084215.1). Taxonomy (NCBI): domain Eukaryota; kingdom Metazoa; phylum Chordata; class Chondrichthyes; order Hexanchiformes; family Hexanchidae; genus Heptranchias; species Heptranchias perlo. The sequence goes on from NC_090360.1 coordinate 18,949,313, forward strand.
AAGGATCTCTGTTGTCAGATCCAGTGTCTTTGTCACTCATGAATGAAATAAAACATTTTGCCAAACAAAACGAAAGTGCCCAGTAGAAAGAGAGGGAGAAAAATGAAAAGGTTTTAAAGATCATTCTCAAAAGGGAAAGTGATAAGTAATCATTGAAGCCACCCTGTGATTAAATGAAAAGCAAAACACTGCAGATGTTGGAAAGTTGAAATAAAAACAGAAAATGGTGAAATACTCAGCAAGTCAGGCAGCATCTGTGAAGAAAGAAGCAGAGTTAACGTTTCAGGTCGATGACCCAGAGGTCTCTCTGTCCTCGGCCTCTTATACTGTTCCAATGAAGCTCAACGGAAGCTTGAGGAACAGCACCGCATCTTTCGATCAGGCACTTTACAATCTTCTGGACTCAACATTGATTTCAATAACTTCAGATCATAACCACGGCTCCATTTTTTCAGGCAGCAAGTGCTGGTAATGGTTCTGATATTGCCATTTACAGCTCCTCTAGACCCATCTTTTGTTTCTTTACTTGTCCCATTACCACCCTCCTTGCCTTGCACCATCGTCCCTTTTGTCATTTAATCACTCCTGCCCTCCACCCCATCAGAGACATAAGAACATAAGAAACAGGAGGTGGAGTAGGCCATCCGGCCCCTCGAGCCTGCTCTGCCATTCAACAAGATCATGCCTGATCTGCTACCATAATGCCATTTTCCTCCACTATCCCCATATCCCTCGATGCCTTTAATATCTAGAAATCTATCGATCTCTGTTTTGAATCTACTCAATGACTGAGCCTCCACAGCGCTCTGGGGTGGAGAATTCCAAAGATTCACCACCCTCTGAGTGAAGAAATTTCTCCTCATCTCAGTTCTAAATGGCCTACCCCTTATTCTGAGACTGTGACCCCTGGTTCTAGACTCCCCAGCCAGGGGAAACATCCTCCCTGCATCTATCCTGTCAAGCCCTGTAAGAATTTTGATTGTTTCAATGAGATCACCTCTCATTCTTCTAAACTCTACAGAATACAGGCCTAGTCTACTCAATCTCTCCTCATACGACAATCCCGCCATCCCAGGAATCAGTCTGGTGAACCTTTGTTGCACTCCCTCTGTGGCAAGTATATCCTTTCTTAGTTAAGGAGACCAAAATTGTACACAATATTCCAGGTGCGGTCTCACCAAGGCCCTATATAATTGCAGAAAGACATCTTTACTCCTGTACTCAAATCCTCTTGTAATAAAGGCCAACATACCATTTGCCTTCCTAATTGCTTGTTGCACCTGCATGTTAGCTTTCAGTGACTCACGTACGAGGACACCCAGGTCCCTCTGAACATCAACATTTCCCAATCTCTCACCATTTAAAAAATACTCTGCATTTCTGTTCTTCCTACCAAAGTGGATAACTTCACATTTTTCCACATTATATTCCAACTGCCATGTTCTTACCCACTCACTTAGCTTGTCCATATCCTCTTGAAGCCTCTTTGCATCCTCCTCACAACTCACATTCCCACCTAGTTTTGTGTCATCAGCAAACTTGGAAATATTACATTTGGTTCCCTCATCCTAATCATTGATATAGATTGTGAATAGCTGGGGCCCAAGCACCGATCCCTGCGGTACCCCACTAGTCACAGTCTGCCAACCTGAAAAAGACCCCTTTATTCCTATCTCTGTTTTCTGTCTGTTAACCAATTCTCAATCCATGTGCTCTAACTTTGTTCACCAACCTCCTGCGCAGGACCTTATCGAAAGCCTTCTGAAAATCCAAATACACCACATCCGCTGGTTCCCCCTCATCTATTCTACTAGTTACATCCTCAAAGAACTCAAATAGGTTTGTCAAACATGATGTCCCTTTCATAAATCCATGTTGACTCTGCCAAATCCTATTATTATTTTCTAAGTGTCCTGTTATCACATCCTTTATAATAGATTCTAGCAATTTCCCTACTACTGATGTCAGGCTAACAGGTCTGTAGTTCCCTGTTTTCTCTCTCCCTCCTTTCTTAAATAGTGGGTTACACTTACTACCCTCCAATGTGCAGGAACCATTCCAGAATCTATAGAGTTTTGGAAGATGACAACCAATGCATCCACTATCTCTATAGCCACCTCTTTCAAAACCCTGGGATGTCGATCATCAGGTCCTTGGGATTTATCGACTTTCAGTCCCATTAATTTCTCTAGTTCTACTTTTTTTTTTACCAATACTAATTTCTTTCAGTTCCTCATTCTCGCCAGACCCTTGGTTCTCTGGTATTTTTGGGAGGTTTTTTGTGTCTTCTTCCGTGGAGACAGACACAAAGTATTTGTTTAATTTCCATTTCCTTATTCCCCATTATAAATTCTCCCATCTCTGTCTGTAAGGGACCTACATTTGCCTTCGCCAGACTTTTCCTTTTTACATACCTATAGAAGCTTTTACAGTCCGTTTTTATGTTTCTCGCTAGTTTACTCTCATATTCTATTTTCCCTTTCGTTATCAATTTCTTGGTCCTCCTTTGCTGAATTCCAAAATGCTCCCAATCCTCAGGCTTATTGCTTTTTCTGGCAACTTTATATGCCTCTTCCTTTGATTTAATACTATCTTTCATTTCTCTTGTTAGCCACAGTTGGACCACTTTTCCGTTGGGTATTTGTGCCTTAAAGGAATATATATTTGTTGCAAATTATGTATTAATTCTTTAAATGTTAGCCATAGTCTGTCTACTGTCATACCTTTTAATGTAGTTCCCCAATCAACCACAGCCAACTTGTGCCTCATACCTTCGTAGTTTCCTTTGTTTAGATTTAAGACCCTAGTTTCAGATTGAACTACATCACTTTCAAACTTAATGAAGAATTCTACCATATTATCGTCACTCTTCCCTAAGGGCTCCTTTACAACAAAATTATTAATTAACCCTTTCTCACTGCACAATCTAGATCTAAAATAGCCTGTTCCCTAGTTGGTTCCTCAACATATTGATCTAGAAAACCATCTTGTATACATTCCAGGAATTCGTCCTCCACAGTATTAGTACTAATTTGGTTTGCCCAATCTATATGTAGATTAAAGTCCCCCATGATTATTGTATTACCCTTGTTACATGCACTTCTAATTTCCTGCTTTATATCATGCCCTACATTACCACCACTGTTTGGTGGCCTATAAACATCTCCCACCAATGTTTTCTGCCGCTTGCTGTTTCTTAGCTCCACCCAAACTGATTCTACATCTTGATCTTCTGAGCCAAGATCCTTTCTCACTATTGTACTGATCTCATCCTTTATTAACAGCGCTACCCCACCTCCTTCCCTTTTGTTCTTTCCTCCCCCCCTCCTTTCCCTGGCTCTGTACTTGCTTAAAAACTGTTTAATCTTCAACTTCTTCCAGTTCTGATGAAGGGTTATTTACCTGAAACATTAACTCTGTTTCTTTCTCCACAGATGCTGCCTAACTCACTGAGTATTTCCAGCATTTTCTGTGATTAAATGGACTGTCTATTTGCTGTCAATAACTATCTTTGTTCTTTAACATATTTAATTTTCCTTACAACTCTCTCTCCTTTTCTCCCGGAGGTGCCGACTCTTGCCATAGCAGACACCCTCCAGTGCCTCATTCAAGTGGCTGGGCTTCACATATGATCCCAGTTAGCGTCAGCAAGCTATTTACCCTTCAGCTCATCCGACACCCAGTCTGTGCATGTTCTAACAGGGATCACTGGATAGTGATCAGGAGTGGGAATTCTGGTTGATTGCTCCTCTTCCTTGCCAAAGGGTGCTGAGCCTGACTGTAGTCCTTCAACTACTACCCCAGGCTGAAATTGGCAACCTTGGTACAGAAGATGGATCAAACTTGGGACCTTCCTAGTCTGTATGGTTCAGCACTACATCAAACGGTGAATTTGCTGAACGATCAGGGGAGTTCATGTGTACAGTTTCATCTAATCAGCAATTCCCCACTGGCACTGAATGGTGAGACTGTCCAATGAGTAACTGAGTTATGTCGACAGAAGATCCCAAGTTCGGGAACAGTTGGAGCAACAGTGGAGGTGCTACCGTTGGTCTCAAAACCTCCGTGTTAGGGAGAAGAAAATCAGCCACGGTCACTGCTCCTGGCTGCTAACCAGGGACCTGCAGGAAGTGCGTGTGTGTGTGTGTGGACATTATATGAGGATAGCATCAGGCTTGACTATGATAACCCCCGGTAGAACAGCCTGGCAGCACATGAATAACGGGTGCTTGGGCTAGAAACAGAAGGCCAAATGACGCTGTGGAACCCCAGCAAGAAGCCAACGCCGTCAGCACGGGAGGGGAAGAGGAGAAAATTGGCAAGGGAAAATGAATTAGTTGCGAAAGACAACAGTTATAAAAAGTACATGTTGTCAAAAAATCCAATCAGTGTAACTAGAGAAGAAAAGAGCTCAAGACCATAGTGAGTCCATAATCCGGGGACGATCAGGGAAAATCTGAGGGGGGGGGGGTGAAACTGGACAGCAGCTGGCTCTAAACATAAAGTAGCAGGTGCACTGCTACAGCACTGGTCACTCCGTTTGTCTGCTCTACTCATGCCTGTATCGATTAATACAGCCCTGTTATCCCCAGGAGACTAGCTCCATATTCCTCGGCTCAGAACCCAATACCTTTTTATCTTCCTTGCTGCTAATGCATGCCTCTTGAAACACATTCCGCAGCATACGATGAACGGCTTAGGTCAGAGTCTGATCTTCGTGCCCTAATGGAATGTCTGCTCTTTAAAAGGAGTAGATTTGATTTTATTTGTTGGAAAATGATGCTTAAGGCAAGGAATACAAAACACGTTCAATTCAGTGGCTTTTGTGATAAATCATTTAAAGGAGCGCTGTCAATGAGAAATTTGACATAGCAACAGAAGTAGGACATTCAGCCCCTCCAGCCTGTTCTGTCATTTTATTAGATCAAGGCTGATCTGTACCTCAACTCCATTTCCCCACCTTTGCTCCATATCCCTTGATACCCTTGCCTAATAAAAATCTGTCGATCATAGTATTGAAAATTTCAATTGTCCTAGCATCCACAGCCTTCTGGGGAGAGAGTTCCAGATTTCCACTAGCCTTTGTATGAAAAAGTGATTCCTGATATCACTCCTGAATGGCCGAGCTCTAATTTTAAGATTGTGGCTCTTTGTTCCGGATTCCTCCACCAGAGGAAGTAGATTCTGTGTGTCTACCCTATCGAATCCCTTTATCATTTGAAACACCTTGATTAGGTTATCCCTCAATCTTTTAAACTTAAGGAAATCCAAGGCAAGTTTATGCAACTTGTCCTCATAATTTATCCCTTTAAGAACTTGTATCATTCTGATGAATCTTCGCTGCATCCCCTTCCAAGACATTCCTGAGGTGCGATGCCAAAAATTGAATGCAGTATTCGAGATGGGATTTGATCAAGGCTCTGTACAACTGAAGCATCACTTCCTCCCTTTTGCATTCCAGAACCCTTGAGATAAAGGCCAACATTCCATTAGCCTCTTTAATTACTTTTTGTATCTGTGATCTTAGTGATTTTGTATGCTGTGATCTCCGCCCCAGCCTGGAACTGGTCCGGTCCTCTTTTGAAAGTATGCAGTGAATACGCACTCTCTGCGCGAGCCAGCAACTTATTTCATAGGTCTACAATCCCCTAGGAAAAGAAAACCCTGACATCTAACCTAGATCTACCCTTGCGTAACTTATGGACATGAACATGGGATGTTTTTCTACTTTAAAGGCGCTATATAAATGCAAGTCGTTATTTATATTGGGATCCACTATCATAAGATCGGAAAATTTCAACATCCCCTCTTTCCCTGTTAGTATAAGCACTCTGAAATACTGGGGCTGGGGGAGAATGTTTTCAGAGCGCACTGTCTGCTGGGGAGGGCAGGATTTGGGGTGGGACCTGAATCTGGCAGTGTTCCGACCCACTTGGCCCTGCCTGAAATCCTGGCGCCTTTGGGGGCGGGCCCAAAATATGCCTGCCCACAAAATGAGCGAGGCTATTGGAGTGCAGAAGAGGAAAATAAGCCATGCAAAGTATTTATACCCCTATCAACTCTGGGCTCCAGGAACACTTCTTGAGTCCCTGGCATCCAGTCTTGCTAGGGCCATGGGGAAGGGAGGAGGCGGTTCCCAAGTTCCCAGGCATTGGAGATGGATCAACTGCATTACCAATACTAGCAGAAGATGATAGGAGCAGCATTTCCAAGACCTGTTGGAAAATGCTATAGCAAAATTTCTCCCCCCCCCCCATCCCCTCATTAGGAATGACGCAGACATCAGCCAAAGAATTATTATTTAGCTGTATAAAGAAAATCTTGAAAAACGGTAGCTTATTTCACTGGAACAGATAAGGTTAAAGGGGAACTAACTAAAGCTTTCAAAATTATGAAAGGTTTTCAGACAGCAAATAGTTTCAGACTGCTTCTACTGGATGACCAATTAGTACAGGTGGCAACGAACCCGGATTATCACTAGAAAAATGAAAGGGGAAGTTAGATGATTTTTTTTCCTCACACTTGGAATGCTCTACCAATTGGGTACTGAAACAGAGACTGTAACATAACTTAACAGGGAATTGGAAAAGGATATGGGGAACAGGAGGGGAATTGGGATTAGAGCTCCAGTTGAGGCGTTAACATTGGCGCAGGCATGATGGGCCGAATGGCCTCTTCTGTGCTGTAAGTTCTATTATTCTAAAGGAGAGACTTCAGCTTAACATCAACAGTTTTAAACCACGTGATACACCCTGGGCCCCAGGTTCCATAGAGGAGACTTCAATTCAACCGCAACATTTAAAACATTCACAAGGTATATCCTAGTTCTTAGACTCTGTAAAGAAAGCTGAGTAAGATTGGGAAGGTTAAGAGGGAGTATAAACCAAGATTGATGGTCAGTGTAAAGGGATATAGGCAGGCTATTATATGCACATAAAGTGAAAGAATAGTCAAAGAAGGGTGGGACCACTTAGAGATAAAAGGGGTCATCTTGTGCTTGAGAATAAGGTTATGCTAGAGATCCTTTTACATAAGAAGGTGAAAGTAGGCGTGCAATAGTAGCTGAAAAGGATGTGGAAGGCCCACTACTAGGGATAGGTATTAAGAAGGACACAGTATTAAAAAGTTAATGGGTTTAAAAATAGGACAGTCCCCAGGCCCAGATGGGATGTATCCCGGAATGCAGAGGGAGGTGGGGAAGGGTCAGACTTTCCAAAGATCTTTTGAACAGCAATTGTGCAAAAAGGGGGCCAACCTGGAGTGTACCCACCTGTTCAAGGAAGGGGAAAAGGATAAGCCACAAAATTGTAGACCAATTAGTCTTACCTCAGTTGCAGGACCGGATTCTCCTCCCGTCAGTGGGTTAGTGATGGAGCAGGACTTCCATCCGCCCATGTGACTGCTGCTAACCCACTGCTTTTCCTCACAGGCCCTCATTAGCAATGCAGGGCAGGTGTGAAGCAGTAATACTGCTCATGATTGGGTTACAATTCAGTTTAAAAGGCTGCAGCCAGTTAAAAGACATCATCACTTTTGAAGCAGCAGAAAGCACGAAATGTCTGATGGAGCAGCAGTCGCGGGGCGGGGCACATCAGGAGCAGGAAGGGCTCCAAGATTCTATGTCCGATCTGTGGAGCTGTTGCTGAATGAAGTCGTGGCAAGACGGAATTCGCTGTTGGGCACTGAAGGCAGGAAGCTCCATTAGAGGCTAGTTCAAGCTGTATGGAGGGAAGCTGCAGAGGCGCTCACTGCAAACACTGCCACCCCAAGAAGTGCCACACAATGCAAGAAGAGGTTCAATTACCTCAAAAGGTGGCCAAGGTATGTCAAAGCACTGTTGCCAGCCCACATCCTCCACCACTGATAGAGGCTTCACTCACCTCCTTATATCTCCTGCTCTTCACTTGTCAGAGAAACTCACTTATGCAAAGGGCAACTTCTGCAAACACCCAAGCAACAACAACAACTTGCATTTATATAGCACCTTTAACATAGTAAAACATCCCAAGGCGCTTCACAGGAGTGTTGTCAAACAAAATCTGACACCGAGCCACATAAGGAGATATTAGGGCAGGTGACCAAAAGCTTGGTCAAAGAGGTAGGTTTCAAGGAGCATCCTAAAGGAGGTGAGAGAGGCAACGAGGCCGAGAGTTTTAGGGAGGGAATTCCAGAGCTTAGGGCCTAGGCAAATGAAGGCACGGCTGCCAATGGTGGAGCGATTAAAATCGGGGATGGGCAAGGGGCAAGAATTGGAGGAGCGCAGAGATCTCGGAGGGTTGTAGGGCTGAAGGAGGTTACAGAGATAGGGAGGGGCAAGGCCATGGAAGGATTTGAAAGCAAAGATAGGAATTTTAAAATTGAGGCGCTCCCAGACTGGGGGTCAATGTAAATCAGCAAGCACAGGGGTGATGGGTGAATAGGACTCGGTGCAGGTTAGGATACGGTCAGCAGAGTTTTGGATGAGCTCAAGCTTATGAAGGATGGAAGATGGGAGCACCATCTAAACTCACAGCCACTCTGTCTACTAACATAGTCTGCCATAACTGCTTCTGCTAGTCTTAAAGGCCACCATTTAAAGGTGATAATTGTATCCATGTGATTTATATCAATTAGTGTTAATTGTATTCAGGTGGTGTGTATCAATTGGAAACTCGCTTGTATCCATTTATAAAAGAGCTGATCGAGGGTGTGGTTGGGTGTAAGGTGGATCTCTGTGAATAAAGGCTTGGAAGCAACTAAAGACTAGGCTCTCGTATTCGATCCTTCACCACCTGGCTATCCAATTTATAACAAAAGGGTCAATGTACCTGCACCGCTCATCAACATGGCATGCACATGTTCGCATGGGGAAAAAAAGATACCTGTGCCACACAAATTCCTTTAATAATGTCTTCTATCCCCACAAAGAAAAAGGTGGTGCATAATGACCGACAGAGAACTGCAACTGAGGGAGGAACACCAATACTGAAAATTCAGAGTCTGCAGGATAAGGAAGTTCTTGCAGATAGTAGGCAAACCAGGGCAATGAGTCTGTGTCTCTAGGGCCCCTTCCAGTGCCCACAGGTGAGGGAGCTTTAGACATAGGCCCGGAACCCTTTGATACTGCAAAAGAAGACAGCGGGAAGCTGGTCCCTCTGGGACACCAGTTTCTTTGAGACGAGAGTCACTCCAAGTCTCCAGGGGAAACGTCCCTGCCACCCACTGCTGAACCTTATCTCACTCGGGGAGCACCTCGTACGAGTAGTAGATTAGGAGCTACAGCAAGTAAGTTAACTGGCACAAAGGGGAGTACACGTTAAGGAGCAGTTGTAGATAGGGCGAATGGATTTTCTGACACCTTTGGGTGAATGTTGTGTATAAAAAGGAAGGATATAAAAGGATATGGGAAAAGGGCAGGGAAATGGTATTAGAGTAGACAACTCCAGTCGAACAGCTAACGCAGGTGCAATGGGCTGAATGGCCTCCTCTGTACTGTAAATTCTGTGACTCTAAGAGGAGACTTCAGCTCAGCACCAGCATTTGAAACACTCACGTGGTGCATCTAGGACCTCAAACTCCATAAAGGAGACACCTCAACTCAACACCAGCAATGTTAAAGCATTCCTGTGGCACAGCTTGGACCTCAAACTCCATAAAGAAATGACTTCAACTCAGCACCAACAATTTAGAGCACTCACTTGGCATACCCTGGACCTTGCACTCCATAAAGAAGAAACATCAGCTCACCTCCAGCATTATTAAAACACTTACTTGGCAAACCCTGGGCATCAGCATCCATAAAGGAGACAATTTGCTCAGCACCACCAATTTAATGCACTCACTTGGCACATCCTCTGCTATTTTACCTCACTTGTTTTCTTCCTTCATCTATATTCCAAGAACATCATATACCCAGACAGCAGACAGTATTTATATCTTGTAAAGTGCTATTTTGATAAGTTATTTTTCACTGAAGAAATCTATTACTGCGCAGGTTTTGCTTCAATGCCTCATTTCCGAAATAGAATCCACTAAACAGTACATGTCATCTCAGAAATTTCAGAATTTAGTGTTATTAAGGCTAAAACCCCATAATCCATTTTGAAGCTAAAATTATCTTGACCTTGATTCACAGTATGATGACCAGGCTGCACTCACCACTTCACTTGCTGCTCCTCTTGAGCTCACTGCTCACCATGCTACCTGCTGTTCCCCTCAAGAAATTCTTGGTCCCCTTCTCCCCCTCCGACAAAGTCCCACTCCTCATCCTGTCCAGCTTCCATTGCGCCAATGCTGATCGCACTCTCCACTAAATGTCAGCCCTGCTCCCCTGAAAAAGCTCCACTGAGCTTTTTACCCACCCCAGGTCTAGTGCACATGACTGCAGCCACCCAATCAGAGGGCTGTACTACTGTCAAACAGTAAAAGATCAAAGAGATGAACTTGAGATAGCATAGATTTTTCATTGGGCAAAACCAACATGAAATCGGCGGGGGCGGGGGGGAAGAAGAACCATAATGCCTATTTGGCATCCCATGCAATTTTCCACTGGTATTTTTCCCTGCAGCTGGTAGTGTCAAGTCAGTTTGAAAGTTTGCATATGCTAATGAGGTTATCATGTACTTCACGCAATTTTCTGCCATTCCTGCCAGGATAGCACTGTTTCATCAACATTCTCATTTAAATGCGAGCTCATGGTTGCTAAGGTCTGAGCTGTTGACAGAAGACATCAGCAATGGCTGAAGACAGCAAGGAGAATTTACACCTTATCAGTTAACTTTTTATTCCTTCTACAATCAGGGTTTCTGCCACATGTCTGGGGAAGTTACAGTGCCGTGGCAGGAGCAGCTCCGAGGAAATTCTCGGCTTTTGCCACCTTATTTTAACCCAGGCATTCACGTACCTTTGTGGCAACTGTATGTCCAGTGACATTTTTGTCCCAATCGCAGAATTACTACCACAATGGGTTTCTCCATGGGGATTCCTCGGTACCTGAATTTTTTGAGGAAGAGGAGGACCGCGGAGTGACGCCAGGCAGGTCAGGCTGCACCAGTGGCACTCTGTGCCCACTAGAGGTAACCATGCACTCGCATTTAAAGATTGAGAGACATATGCGTATGTATATAAATATATATATATATATACATACATATCTCTCTATCTCTGTCAAGCTGTGAGTCACAGGGAAACTGTAACGGAGTGCTGCAAATTGACCTGCAGCCAAGCATCCACAGGCATGACACTACCAGTATGAAGGTCACAAAAGCCTTTCACTTTATATTTGGATCATTTCAAGGTGCTACAGGTGACCTCACTCACATTAGTCAATCTGCAGCACATAGATGTATATCTGCAGCACATAGATGTATAAAGCAAGTGACTCATGTATTGTCTGCTTGAATAAATAATAATATCTCCTCTCCATGGACAACTGGCAGCACCATGAGAGGGCTGTGCAATTTTATCAAATGCCAACAATCCTGAATGTCTAGGGGATTATAGTTTGCACTCCTGGGCTTTACACTGTCCACCATCACAATACTTTACCTACACAAGCTGGAAAGGATTCCACTCTTCGAATGTTCAGCTTGTTAGCAATATCAGCACTGGATTATACAAATCAATGCTTAGTTCCCAGACTTATGGCGGGGGGGGGGGGGGGGGAATTGGATAAGGGCCATTTTCGAGTGCGGGTAACGTGATACGCGAGTACCCCGCGCCCGGTGGCCCCAATGCAGGCAGCATGTGAACTTCGTGCTGCCTGCTAATTATCATGATAGCTCCGTGCAGCCAGTGCTACCCGCGCTGCTGAGAGGCTGCACAGAGAATGAGGAAGTTGGAAATGGGGCGTGCTCAGCACACATCAGCAGCAGCCTGCACCTCTTAAAGGTGCTGGTGCACATTTTAAATGGCAGGTACAAAGTTTACTTGGATGGCCGTGAGGATAGCAGGACTGGCACGAGAGAGGGCTCCATGCTTCTCTAATGATGCACTGGAGGCCCTGGTGGAAGGGGTGGATGAAAGGAGGGTCAACGTGTACCCGCAGGGTGGCAGGAGACTCTCCAGACTGCAGCTCCGCAGGCATTGGCAGGCAGTGGCGCAGGAAGTCAAATGTGGGTGCAGTGCCGAAAGAAGTTCAATGATTTGACACAAGCGGTCAAGGTGAGTTAATGCAAGTGTCAAGTGGCATATCCTACCAACTGCACCACTGCTCCATGCATCACACTCCCCATCACCCACCCACCACCAAACACTGCCCATCCATACGCAATGCTGCACTTGGCATGCTGCATCTCACCCACACATAGTACCACATCTGCAGGCCACACAACCACCACTCACAGGTCATACACACTGGCAGCTATTCGACCACGACAGGCACATCACCCCACACCTTGCAGGATACTCAATGACACATTGTCCTCTGTCTAGTAGGAGAAGGTGGCGCAGACAGCCGGCAGCAGGAGAGACATGAGGGTGGACGGGGACACTTACACGTCCTCACCCCTCATGGAGGAGACTGTGCTTTGGATCATTGGGCAAGCCATCGCTGCAGCCGTGACAACATGCCACACTGGAGGTCCTGATGAAGGGGTCTCTGCATATCTAGTGGTCCTTCTCCTTTCCCACATCTCCTTCCTCCCATAATCTTTTCTGACTCACATGCTGCAGATGTTGTTGGCACACACGTCTTACTTGCTCCTCTCCCCACTCCACAACTCAACCTGTTTCCCTTTGTCATTGCAGATACTCCAACGACATCGAATCATGGAGGTCGATGCCCGTTACCCTGGGAGCAGTCACAATGCCTTCGTCACACGGCAATCCAACAGGCCAGCTATCTTTCACCCACCTCAGCAAGTCAAAGGCTGCCTAGTGGGCTACAAGGGCTATCCCCTCACTCCATGGCTCATGACTCCGGTCAGGAACCCACGCACACGTGCACAGCAGGCCTATAACGAGAGCCATGCTGCCACACGGAACATCGTGGAGCACACCAAAGGCCTCCTCAAACAACGCTTCCGCTGCCTGGACCGGTCTGAAGGAGCCCTGCAGTACTCCGCTGAGCGGGTGGCAGATTCGTGGTGGGAACGTGTGCCTGCCCTCAAAACCCCCATTACATATGGGCGAACTCAAGGCACAGTGCAATCTCAACAAGAAACTCCAGAAATTATGTACATGCTCATAATCATCTCATTTCAACCCATTAAGATTAAAAGTGAAGCTCCAGCTTTGGCGAGAGCTCCTAAAGTCCACCTTGAAGTCCAACTGAAAGTTTGGGTGTATTGGAGATCCAGCTAGATCAATCTTTGATCCTCTCCCATTCACCACGTCCCATTTTGCTCCAGATCACCAGTAATAGCGACCGGAAAACTTACTTGTGGTTTGACCAAGAGACTAGGACCCCAAGTCGAGAGGCCAAGCAAGTTGGCAGTTTAGTGGCCTCAAGAGTGCAGGAAGTTGATGAGCAGGTGGCAAGATGAATATTCCACGCTGGTTAAACAGCAGGCATTTCAGCAAATCAGATTTGCCAACATACCTTGAGCTGCAAATTGTAACCCTCTAAGCCCCGGTATCATTCTGGTGAATCTCCGCTGAACCTCCTCCAAGGCCAATATATTCTTCCTGTGGTGTGGTCCCCAAAACTGAAAGCAGTGCTCCAGATGAGGTCTGACCAAGGTATTTAGCAAGAGAAAGAAAGAACGTGCATTTAACAGCATCTTTCACATCCTTAAGACATCCCAAAGCACTTCACAGTCAATGAAGTACTTTTAAAGTTTAGTCACTGTTGTAATGTAGGGAAACACGGCAGCCAACTTGCACACAGCAAGATCTCGCAGGGGTGAGGGATAAATATTGGCCAGGACACTGGGAGAATGCCTTTGCTCTTCTTCGTATTTTGTGATGACTTTCTGCTTATTTTCTGTTTTGTGTAAAGGAGAATGTGGCAGGCATCCCACATCTTCTCCAGTGATCAACATACTGGGATTAGTGATTAATTGGTAAGTTTGGGCATGCTGATCCATATGTGGGATATATAAGGATGCTGCTTTCTGTTCAAAAGAGAATTTGGTCTGGGTATAAAAAGTGTCTTTCAGCCGTGAACACCAGACAAAAGTGTTGTGTAAAAGCCTGAACTATAACAGGGCCCTTTCTGTATTATCTGGTGCATAGATCGTTCAGTTGGTTGATGTCATACATTTCAATTTCCAGTAACCCAGTTATTAAAAGTTAATTAACTTTCAGCTAATTTCTGTGTCTCAGGAAAGAAAAATTACTATGGTTACGGTCAGTGTGAAAAAATATGAAAGCGTTATTGGAACTCATTCAAGATGGCTGCCGGAAAACTGATTGTTCTCGGCAGCTTTTCTTTGTGACCATTGGCTAATTAAGGAGCAGGAGATTTATGAGCGTCTATCTCCAGTAGGCAGACTGTGTGGTTAAGCTAATGTTTTTACAACTTTGCAATATGCATGGACAGAACCGCCGTGTCTTCGGCATAAAGGCTATTTTAGTGTTAACTATTTAATGATTGTATACTGTTACTGACAAGTCATTAGTGTGGTACTTTCTACGTGGTAATTTACTGCTGACAGTAAGTGAAGCTATCTAATGGAATCATGCAAGTTTAACAGCTGGAATGAACCTTCTGGCCCTCAGTTGCTGCTGAATGATGAGCACCTGATGTCTACAGTGAATCTTCAAACACCATCCTGTTTATCTGGTGATATCTAGCAAAGTCTGACAACTGCTATACTAACAGGCAATAAGCCCTCTCAGAATGTAAAATTCTGAAAGTCAAAATGATGATGATCAGATAGTACAGACATCTATTTGGTTTGTGACATTTAAGGGATACTCTTGCTTCTGTTAAGTTCTGTTAATGTTATTACTCCCAATAACACTGTGGACTAACTCAATCCAATGACTCATTTTTCATATGCAGCTTTACTAATGCCAAGGTTGCTGAGTGCATTGTCTAATGTGGAACTGACTCACACCGAGAAGCAGGTCAGGCAATTATTTAACCACAACGGAGGGGGCAGATGTGTCATAGCCATGTCCAATTCCATTCTTACCTGGTAACTACAAATGCACACTTTCAGTAGAAATCACAAGATAGCAACAAGGAATGGTAATCCTGCCCATTTTACATTTCCCTAGCTCAGACACAGTGAGGACCAATTAATGGGTTAGTTGCTGGGATCAGCTAACTCAGCATAGAACAGGAAGTGAATCTGGGACCTTCTTTCTCTAAATGTAGTGCATTTATCCTCTAAGCCATTGGAGGAGCTTCTACATCATTCAGCTTAAGATTCCTGATATAACCTAATTGATTTTACATTCTTGTTTACTCCCAAAACAATTAACAAAGTATGTTGGTGAATTTACTGTGCTAGTTTCAGCCTATAAATATACGAGTAACATTATGCTGCATGCCAGTATTCAGGGAATAACTTTATTGACGAGACTCACCTCCAATTGACTCCAATACCAGACCTACATGGGGGAAAACTAGTTTGAGTGTAAAGCACAGTTATGCCGAATAGATATTTTTTGGTCCAAATTATCTTCATCCTTCCTCTCCTGAAGACGATTCATGCTAAGATATGGTTACACAAGCACCAACAATCCTTTGATACCTCACCCAAGTGGCTAACCTTCATGTGTGAGCCAGGACAGAGTGTGTCTGCAGGCTATTTGTTCATGAAAGGGCATCCCAGCATTTCCCTGCCTGACATCCACACATGCACTCTTCCTTCACAGTTTCACTGGGTCCAAAGCAGCAACCCTGGCTGATATCGACCCTCCCTCGCTTGGAGACACTGAGGCCGATTGCATTGCTCCTTATGCAGTCCAGGCTGAGATCAATTAACTCAGCCCTAATAGGAATTCATGGTCTGAGAGAGTCAATACTATGCCACGCATTTACCACTGAGCCCAGGGACTCTCAAAGATGAACCTTTCTGGTAAGTGGAGTTACCTGTGATTACGCTGTACAGATTGTTTCTATTTAAATCCTCTTACTGTATAATCTAATCCCCAGTTCTTTTCCACATTTATGATGAAAAACATGAAGAAAGTAATTTGCCCTGGCTCTGTACTCAGCACTGAGACTAGAACTCATGCAGCTGGAATTATTTCCAGATCTATCAGCAGCATTACTTATAGTCACGCCATCACAACATCTGACCAGTACTGCAGCAAAATCAAACACTTTTGTTTACAATGCTGCAGAGGATTACTGTGTCAAGCCTCAAGGAGGAGGATTTGTTTGTGGATTAAAATATACAAGATTGAAAGAACTAAAATCCAGAAGATGGAAAGAATTCAATGCTGCTTTTAAGTGGTAAGATGGAGAATGTGTTTGCCCGTTGCCAAGTCACCAAACAAATCTAAATATTTAAAAGAACATTACATTTCATATGTGTGGGGCGGCTCATTAAATTAATCTATTAAAGAAAAAAAATCCAGCATCACCCTTTTTCCGATTGTCTCAAACAAGGAAAGTAACCATATCGATTTACTGATTTATAGATGAAGATTCCACAAAAGTAACCCATTGAAATGGTGGAACTTAAATCAATTAGGTGACTCAGTTTACTTTTTCAAAGTGGTTCCAGCTAGAACTTTGATTTCTGACCCAGCTGAATACATAGTCATGTAATAACATAAGATATAAAAAATAAACAATTCCTGCTGAAATCGTTGAAATTATCCACAAAGTTAGTAATTTAATGTTGGAAATCACTACAAAGAGTTTTTAATTTATCCTCACAGGCCTGCCCCTTTCCCTGGGGCCTGCTTCAATTCCAGAGTTGGAAACTTCACCTCAGCTTGGGGTGCTGGGGAGGTAGACAAATTCTGAGTTTGCAGATAAATGCATCATAGGAGTTATAGCTTTCACCTTGCTCCTATGAAATTGCCATATCCCGAGTCTGTCAAGACAACCTACTTCATATGAGAAGCAAATAGAAAAGAATCCTTCAACTGAACCAGGGATTTTTAGCTCTTGTTGATAAACTCTGCATGTGAGCTCGATGCATCATGGGAACTTATTGTTATCATTTGTGGTTCTGGAACTACAATACCCAAAATATGCAATGGCAACCACAACTCACTTGGAACACTGTGTCCAGCATTGGTCTCCTCACATGGTGGTGATATCAAGGCTTTGGAAAGGGTGCAGAAGAGGGCCACTAGACTAATTCCCAGTTTAAAGTATCTTAGTTATCAAGATATGCTAAAAGAGATGGGACTCTACACTTTAGAAAAGCGCAGACTTAGGGCTGATCTGATCAATGTTTATAAGATGATGAAGGGAATAGTGTTCGAATTGACAATTTGTTCCAAATTTGTCACAATTTTAAGTTGTACAAGGCCAGACCTAGGTTAGATGTCAGGAGGCGGTTCTTTTCCCAGAGAATGGTGGGCCTCTGGAACAGGCTGACAACTCGTGCGATGGACAGTGATTCGCTGAATTCCTTCAAGCGAGAGCTGGACCTCTTTCTGGCTGGGGTGGAGATCACCTTTTATAAAAGGAAAGTACTGCATCGAATTATCAGGGCTAGAGTGATCTCCTGGACTAGTTTCAATTGCCTGGGGCGGGGGGGGGGGGGGGTAGGAGAGGGGGGGTTCAGTAACGATGGGTGGGAGAGGAATTTCCCAGATTTCTTTCCCCAAATTGGCCTGGGTTTTTTATTTGTTTTTTTCGTCTCTCACAGGAGATCACATGGTTTTGATTTGGGTGGAGAGTGTATATATTGTGATACATAAGGCATCGCAGTTGCGTGGGACAGGCTAGATGGACCAGAGGGTCTTTTCCTGTCCGTCATTCTTTGTATGTTCGTGAAATTTACAAAAAACAGTGAACTACGAGTGAGAGAGAAAAAGAATCAAAAATGTTGAGCTCAGACACTGCAGTTTCAACAGTCAGTCAGCCAGCCTGCCCAAGACCATGGTGAATGATCACGTGCTCAAGGTGCCGCATAGTAAGGCTCAATGATTAATAAATTCTTCCTGATGTAGCTTCATACCAAAAACAGCTTCAGCAAGAACTACAAATCCACCTTGAGAAGTAAGGAGGAAATATGTTTTATAATCATGTAAAGAAAGAAAAGAGGGTTTTGAGGAGGAAAGAAGGGAAGTATAAACAAAATTACTTGCATCTTAAGCAAAAATTACAAAACCACTGTTGAAGTTAGGGCAATAAATTGTGTAGTGTACATAATTGAGAAAAGGCAGTTTGGGGAGGGAAGAACAAATTTAATTGCATCGTAAGGAAATTTTCTAAAGTGGCAGGTAAATAGTATCCCTATCTTTCAGTATCAGTAAGGTGTATAATATTTTCACCTGTGCTAGTCATGTGCTATATTGCTTCAGTTAACTTGCTGTATTAGAGCGAAGGGCAAGCTGGTGTCATGTTTAATCTGCCATTGGGCCGAGGTAAGTCTCAGAAATCGGGCTCCAGGTTCCAGATTACCTGTGAGCAACAGCATGGGCGAGCTACTAATATTTATCTGTACTGATATTCAACTATACTAATATTTAACTAAAGTGCTCACAGATTCAAATGTCTTACTAATAATCAGGACACAAGACCTGTGCAAGACCTATGTTGTACATTGCCAATAGACAGGAAAAAGGGGTGTACATGTCTTTGTGTGTGAATTACTAACTAAAGGACACAAGAGCCATGTGTGCACAAGTGTGTGTGTGTGTGTTGCTGATGAACAGGTCACGGAGAGTTATATGTGTATACTGTGTGTTATGAACAGACAGAACACAAAAGCCCTGTGTGTATACTGAGATTTTTTTTCTTTTTCCCTCATCTTTTGCCAATTATTCCTCTCCCTTCATGAAGGCATTAACTTATTGCTGGAGCTTGGTTCCATAGGCTTTGATTGCCCTCCCCTAACAGTGAATGTTGGTAGACATTTAAACCACAGGATAATCTCAGCAAGCTTGATCCTGCCCTCACCCAACATCCACAAAACAAGTGAGTATTTCCTGCTGGGGCCGCTTGATAGCGATCAGGAGTGAGCACCATGGCTGCTTTTCCCTCTTCCTAACCCAGGTGCGCTGAGGCCAGTTATGGCCTTCCTACTGCTGGCTGGACTAAGGTCCGTTAACTCAGCCAGAACCTAGGGCTTAGCTGGTTAAGGCATGCAAACTAGGAAAGTCATCAGGATGCTTTGTACACTGACCTTTACTAACAGAAAGGACACAAGAGCCATATGTATGCACAGTATTCTCCATCTTTTTCATCTGAATAGTTAAGATGAAAGCTGGTATACAATATTACCCAGAGTGTTCCTTTCAACATTGTTTAATGAAAAACGTCTTCCCTCCCCTCTCCATACCACCCCCGCCACCCTCCACCCGCAGCCATGTAATCTCCTGGGAGAGGCAAAAAAAGAGAAAAAACCCAGGGCCAATAAGGAAAAATACACTCTGGAAAATACACTCTGGAAAATTCCTCTCTGACCCCCTCAGGTGATCAAAACCAGTTCAAGAGATCACATGCAAAACATATCAGGTGTTATCAACCGTCTGCTGTTACTTAAAAGCTCAATGTGATAAACATACAACATTTTCTAGCTACATTTTAATGGTCACAAAGCAGCAGTGTCAATTTTACTCTCACTTGTCTCAGAGTCAGAAGGTTGTAGCTTCAACTCCAGGGTTTGAGCACATGGTCCAGGCGACACTATAATGCATTACTGACGGAGTGCTGCATTGTCAGAGGTTTTGTATTTCAGATGAGATGTTAAACTGAGGCACCATCTGCTTGTTCAAGTGAATGTTAAAGATTCCACAACACTGTTTGAAGAAAAGCAGGGCTGTCTCCCGCTTTCTTGGTCAACCTTCCTCTCTCAACCAACTCCATTAAAACAGACAGATTAACTAGTCATCCATCTAATTAATGTTTTTGGATCATCCTGTGCACAAAATGGCTGTTAGGTTTGCCGACATAACAATAATCTGTATTTCAAAATAACAAATTTTTGGTAAAGCACTAATAAATCCAATAAAGAATTCAGGAGAAACTTCTTTACCCAGAGAGTGGTTATAATATGGAACTTGCTACCACGTGGAGTAGTTGACACAAATAGCATAGATGCCTTTAAGGAGAAGCTAGATAAATACATGAGGGAGAAA
Organism: Heptranchias perlo; assembly: GCF_035084215.1. Classification (NCBI taxonomy): domain Eukaryota; kingdom Metazoa; phylum Chordata; class Chondrichthyes; order Hexanchiformes; family Hexanchidae; genus Heptranchias; species Heptranchias perlo. The sequence continues at coordinate 18,969,455 of NC_090360.1, forward strand.
GGAATAGAAGGATATGCTGATCAGGTTAAATGAAGTAAAGTGGGAGGAGGCTCGTGTAGAGCATAAACACCGGCATAGACCAATTGGGCCGAATGGCCTATTTCTGTGCTATAAATTCTATGTAATTCTGTGTAATCTCTGAATCATGTTCGTTGGTAGTGCACTTGAAGAACAAATTTATTTGTAACCGATTCTAACTTGAAATGGTTCTTGGAACAAAATTAGTGTTATGAACATCACGTTGGAGTTATGGTGTTGTGAAATCAATATACTGCACTCAGCGCCATAAATCACAAAAACTCTGTCAAGCATGCAGGGCACAGAGTACGGTTCCTAAACAGATAGTCATGGGTTGGAGATCCAGAGCAGTCTGACACTCTGATCTGCGTAGCACCATTGGGAACAAGTTCTGTCAGTCTGCAGTTGGGCCACGAGAGGGAGCATCTTGCTAAGATAACAAAAATAACTTTGAAATAAACTAATTCTTGATGCACCGCCGATGGCCTACTGGGTAAAGGCACCGCCCAGTGTAGCACTAACTAAGTTATACATACCAGAGGATCCCAGGTTCGATTTCCGGTCACTGCAAGGCTGGCTGATCTCGACCGGACAGCATTTTGGGTACCATAATTCACCACAGCTCCCTGAGGTAAGGAGGGGAGAAAAATCAGGCAGGGTTCCCACTCCTGATCAACATCCAGTGACTCCAGCTGGAAAGTAAGCACATGTGGACATCGGGTGAGAACAAGATTGGTTTTGGCTGTGGTATCCTTTATGCTTGCATAACATGCCGATGCACATTGGAAAGGCTCACACATGGAGAATGGCTATTTGGGCAAGGTACTGGGGGTTGCTGGTGCCCATGGAGGTGACCCTGCATGAGTCAGTGCTTTGTAGAGAGAAGAGAAAAGGGGAAAACATTAGAAAAAATATACATGCTTGGTCGGTTGAACCAATCATCCGATAAAACCAGGTAACCTTTGTTCCCACTTTCCACTCACCATGAATTTTCCACTCTTCACTTTTCAAAGTCACCTTCATTTTCATCCTTTTCAGAGAAGCCAGTCAGAACCATTGCATGCGTCATCAGTAATTCGCCATACATCAGCCTTTCTGCCTTGTCTAATTTGCTCAGAGAAACTTCAATCTGGAGGCTCAGACAGTATGCAGGACACAAGCCATTTGCTTTTCTGGTTTATCATCCCTTCTGAATCCCTTAGCTGTGCTATTTCAATCATTGACAAGCCCATCTCTGATCATTTACTTGTCTTTCTAAACATCCACATTTTCCTGCCCACCTCCAATCCTACTGCTCTCACCCTCAGTCCCTGGGCTCTCTCATTATCACACTCTGGTTCCCAGCTTCCACTCCTCTGGCCCTCCACTCACTGCCTCAGTCACCCTAATCAACAGTTCCTTTAGGTCTGCCTCTGATGCCCTTAGCCCCCTCAATTGTTTCACTGTCACCTATCCATACTGTTTCTCCCACTACAATTCCTACCTCCGCACTCCCAAGTCAGACCCTCAAGCAAAACTGCCTTTCCCTCTCAGTGACCAAATCCTCCTCCTACTTCTGGATTAACCTGGAAGGAAAGGACAAGCCTAAGCTTTTCAAAGGTTAACCACCTTCTCGAATCCCTTTCCAACCTCATCTCTAATGCCAAAGTGAGGGGAGATCATGGATTTTATTTTATCTTCAACCTGCCTTTCCTCTCTCTAAGAACCTTAGATTGTTGTCACCCAGCTTGCCACTCACCACTTCCACCATTCTCCGTTCAAATCATTTTGCTCTGGGTTCTGTCCTGCTCACATCACCAAAATTGCCCTGGTCAAATTCTCAAATGACATTGTGACCATGGTGCATCATTCCTCTTTGACCTTTCTGCCATGTTTGGCACAATCAACCACTCCATCATCCTCCATCACCTTTCCTCCGTGGTCAACCTCCACTGCACTGTCCTTGTTTGGTTTCATTTCTGCCTGACCTATATTTTCTACAACAGTTTCTCCTCACACAGTCATTTCTGGAGTTCCCCTGGAACCATTCTTGGCCCCCTCCTTTTCCTTGCCCTCAGTAACATAATCCATAGGCAGATGTCAGCTTCCATATAATGGCACCTAACTCTACCTCTCTGCTGCCATCCTTAGGTCCATGACTATCACTGTACTGACAAATTGCTTCTCTGACATCAAATTGTGAATGAGCCAGAACTTTCTCTAGATTAACATTGGCAAAACCAAAGCTATCTGTCCATCTTCCATCAAATCTCTGCATCCTTGTCCACAACACTATATCCCATCCCATGCGCAAACTGTTCAACCCTGAGCGAAGCTTCAATACTGCTTATTTCCACCTCCATAGCATTGCCTTCCTCCATTCTTAATTCACTCCAATGCTACTGAAACCCTTATCCACACATTATCCCCAGACTCAATTTCTCCAACACTCTTCTTGCTAGCCTTTTAAACTCCACCTATATAAATTCCAATTCACTCAAAACTCCACCACCCACATTCCGTCCCACGCATCCACTATGCTCATCACTCCTATCCCCCTTGACCGCCACTGGCTCCCAATCCAAGCACTGAATTCAAAATCCTCCCTCTTCTTCAGAATTCCACTAACTCACCCCACATTACCTCTGCAACCTCTTCCTAAGTCCCAGTCGGTGGTCTCCAGTGTTCATTTTCTAGTGCCTTGTCTAAAGCCCCCATGCTCTCTGGGTCTCTTAATTGTCTCGGTCTTACTCGTAGATGCTCCACCCAACATAAACTCCAATTCATGAAAAACTTGTCACTCTTTGATTTGTTTCATTTAGAATTAAACTCCTCCCGCTTGCCATCTCCTCACTTCCAAAAACTTCCTCAAAAGCAATCTGTTCGACTAGGTCTTCACCTCCCGACTCTTCTACTGCTTGGAATCTGTTTGTCCGCTGTGAAATATCTTGGGAACATTACTATGTTAAAGGTGCTGTATAAACGCAAGTTGTTGTTGTTACCTTTCTCTATCTTAGTCAGTTTAACTTAGTGAAGGCTTATTATCAGATACTGAAGGAGTTAAATGTTCAATAAACTGCAGGCATTGCATTTTTATTGAGCAACCAGAACAGTGAAGTTGCTGACTCTGCGCTTCCAATCTTAAATTAACCTTTACCCTGTTAGACCTTGGCTACAAACTGTGATATAAAATTGCAAGTGCATTGGCATCTCGTCATCAAGTTGGCTTTGGATCACTGGGATACACGATAATTATTAACGTGAAGTTATGGGAATAAACAGATTGGTGATTATCTTATCTGCACATTTGCACGAGGGGGTCCTGCTGTTTTCTCTGAGGCTCTTTTTCATATGACTGAGCAATACAGATACAACTAATCATCTTCCAACATCTGTGTACAGAAAGATTAGTTTACTTAAAAATAGCTTGAAACATCTGCGACGATTCCTCTTATTAAATGTTACTTGTCATGGCTCTCCCACTGGTTCAACACACTTACTTAGTGAGCAGCTGAGCTGCACAAACCAAAATCTCCCAGGCTCAATGTCTGGCCTGTCATGAATTAGATGATCTTAGGAGGGGTGTGGTAGAGGCACTAAAATTGGTCTCAGGAGCTTTGAGTTAAGAGAGGGGAAAATCATCCATGATTTCCACTCCTAATCACTATTCATCAACATCTACTGGAAGTATGTGAATGTAGATGTCAGGTGAAGACCAAATCCGGCTTGATTGTGACGCCCCCGGAGATTAAATAAGTCTACTCATTTTCACTGTCAAGGCTTACATGTAAATAATGTCATTTGGGTGAAATCCTGGAGGTGATAGGTGCCTGTAGACCCATATCCTAGCAAGCAGTCAACATTCTAATGAGAAGAGTGAAGAATGGCAAGAAAAAAGAGAAAGTAGCATTTGTCACAGACCAAAAACTATCCACCCATTGCTTTAGTTTATTCAGAACTAAACAACATTGTTTTCTCTCACTTTTTCAGAAATTGTATGAAATTACTTTTTTTCTGTTACTTATTATCTTATAATCCCTAATGTGATCTTTTTATGTTTCCTGCTTTATTTTTTAAATTTTTACAGCTTATTGGCCCATCCTCTCTCCTGCACTGTCAGATTCTTTTGTTCCCCAGTCACCTCATGTGCTGCCTCCTGCCTCCCTCCCCACCGATTCCCTGAGCTGGGAACCCAACCACTGGCCCATCTCCTCCGATTGAGGTGGGGCGCGTTTGAGTTTCTCCGATGGGTGAGGACAAAGGGATTGGGTAAACTATTAATGAACATTGTTAACCAAAAGCTCTTCCTCAAATGGATGCTGTGTACTTACTATACTGTGATGAGTTAAACCAATCTACATTATGATGTACAATATACGTTCACATCTTGATTGGTGCTTTGTTATCTGCATTACAAGTTTCTTTTGCCAACTAGTACAACTGGAATTTAAAGAAGAAGGGATGTCTTGGGAATTGTTTTTTCTTTAAAGAACTGTCCCATTATCTACTCAGAATAAATGCTTTTTTAAAAAAAAATTCAAATTATTTTTACCTCAGTGGCAACCCAACATGTACATTACATACCCAGCCGGCATCATGTCTTTCAGGGTCTGGCAGTTCAGGAATGTCTGAAGTCACAGTCCTCCCCACAGTCAATTAAACCATTCTAGACGTGCAGGGCTTTTCCCCCATCAGTGACATCACTAGCGTGGTCTAAAGGCAAAGGCACTGAACATAGCTGGTCTCCATTGAGCTAAATAAAAGAACACTTGGATTTTTATCCATATTTTTATTTGAATAGGCAATGTGACAGAACTTTGAACAAAAGACACACCCCAAAGTTTCCATTCCATTTATTACTAAGGTAATGTGTATTGATGCAGAAAATTTTCCAATAATATACAAGCTATTTCATCAAACAGGGTATCAGGAAAAAAATCTGGGGATTCAGGGCAGAGGTGCACAGCCAAATAAAAAAAATGGGTTCTATAAGATGACATCCATAGGAAAAATAACATTGATACTCTACTAAACATTAATGAGGAAAGCTGTGTTCAGTTATGATCAGGTCCTTATGGAAGGATGTGGAAAGAGTGGATTCAGAGATATGAAGAGAGACTAAGGACGTTCAATTTACTCTCATAAGAAAAAAGGTTGGGAGAATTGATTGGGGATTTTAAAATAATGAACCATAGAATCTTAATGCACAGAAGGAGGCCATTAGTCCCACTTCACTGCTCTTTCCCCATAGCCCTGCAAATTTTTCCTTTTCACGTATATATCCAATTCCCTTTTGAAAGTTATTATTGAACCTGCTTCCACCACTCTTTCAGGCAGTACATTCCAGATCATAACAACTCACTGCAGAAAGAAATTCTCCTCATTTCCCCCCTGGTTCTTTTGCCAATTATATTAAATCCGTGTCCTCTGTTTACCACCAGTGGAAACAGTTTCTCCTTATTTACACCATAAAAACCAGTCATAATTTTGAACACCTGTACTGAATCTCCAAGTTATACATTCATACAATACATCAATAATTAAAGAAATCAAAAATTTGGATATGGAGATATATTTTGTGCAGAGCCAGGATAGGACATAAGCTAAAGAGTCATGAGTTAAACTTAGCACAAGGAATAACTTCAGGCATAGAGTTGATGACTTATGGATTAGACTGCCACCTTATGGATTAGACTGCCACCTAGTGCGGTGGATGCTGGCTTGGTTAAAACATTAATTCAGCATGAAGTGGCAGTGTATGGGACTGGTATAGGAAAAAAGTTGAAAATCTTAGTTCCTACAGGCAGTGCACAGAAGAATCACAAGACTTATTCCTAGTGGCAGAGGGGTCTGGAAGGAAATATTGGAGGGACTTGGCTTTTCAACTTGAAAAAGGCATCTCAGGGGTGATTTATAGAGAAATGCAAGTCAGTAAATAGTATGGAATGTACAAGGATGAACCTTATCCATACCATTTACTATCTTATAAAATTCTATATCATCATCTCTCTGATGCCTCCTTTCCAGGATAAAAAGCCCAAGTCTCTCCATTATTTCCTCATTACTCAGACACCTGACGCCCTCTGCTCTACCTCTAGTGCTTGAATGCCTTCCTTGTTTCTCTGTGACCAGAATTGGACATAGTATTCAAGGTGCCGTCTGACCAGAGCACTGTATAGTTTGATCACAACTTCCCCAGACTTGTATTCTATAGCTTTGACTATGTAGTTCAACATCCTATTGGCTTTGTTGATTGCACCTCTGCATTGGCTGGACATGTTGAGCGTTGCATCCCTTGTGCATCTCCCCCCTCCATTCACCCCACCATTGGTGGCCGTGCTTTCAGCTGTTTAGACCCCACACTTCGGAATTCCCTCCCAAAACCCCTCTGCCTCTTCACCTCCCTCTCCTCCTTTAAGACCTTCCAGAAAACCCACCTCTGATTCCGTTTTTGGTTACTCCTCCTAATATCTCCTTCTTTGGCTCGGCATCTGTTTTTATCTGATTAAGCCTCTGTGAAGCATCTTGGAATGTTTTCTACATTAAAGGCACCATATAAATGCAAGTTGTTGTTCAGCCTACTTAGACTCCTGGATCTCTTTCAACTTCATCCGTAGCTATTTCGACACCATTCTTGAAGTATGTATGTTGCCCATTTTTCCTTCTTATGCGCATTCAATTTCATTTGCCACTGTTCACCCCACTCACACACTTTGCTTAGCTCATTCTGTAGTTTCTGAGTTGCTTCCTTCAATTCCACTGCCCCCCTAGTTTGGCATCATCTGTAAATTTAACCAATTTGCATTGAGTATTAGAATCCAAATAATTGATGTTTACTAGAAAGAGTAGTGGTCCCAACATTGAGTCCTAGGACATCTCACTTAGAACTTCCCCCCCCCCGCTGACATTACTCCCTAACCATCAGTCAGATTCTTATTCATATCTAAGTTTTGCCCTGAATCCCTACAGATTAATTAGTAATCTTTCATGTGGAACTTGAAATGCCTTTTGGAAGTCTCAGCACCCAATGTCATAGGGTTTACCACAGCAGACTTGGATTGTCACTTCTCCAAAGAAAGTTGGTCATACAGGAACTTCCGTGTCTAAAGCCATGTGACTACTGTTTAATAGGTAGCTGTTGTATAGATAATCCTCAAGTTTACTCCTCAGCTGCACACTCTGTCTATGTTTATATGGGTGTAAGCGTTTTTTTTGTGTAGCTGTAATAGCAGTTTGCAGAGTACATAGTGAGGGTTAGGCTTTGAAATCAATAGTGCTCATTTTGACAATTAACCTTTGACTTTCTGCAACTATCATCCACCCTTCCCTCTCCCTGCAGCTGTTAACATGTCGCATGCATCATTCATCGGGTTCCAGTTTCAATGCCCCCGCTTTCTACAGGCTGCTCATGACACACCACAGGGAACCATCCTAACCTTGGCAGTGATAGGGCAGAGAGGGACAACACCCACAGCACTAATCTGGGAGCAGTAGTAATTGGCAGCTACTTTTACAGCATTGCACATTACTATCTTAAACTAGCTTCTAAACCTTGTACTTAAAACAGACCATGTCCCACTTCAACATGAGCTGTAGAGTTGCCACCTTTTGCAAAATCCAAACAGGGGCAAGGTACAGGCAGTGCTAGGAGTGGGACCATGGCTTGAGTCCTGATTTTGCTTTGCTGATGATGAAAGTTCATTGTAAACCTCAGTAACCTTAATAGTACAGCATAACATACGGAAGTGAGCAGGAAAAATAAACTTCTATTTTAATTGTCACTACATCAAAGGTTGAATTATCTTGCCCTGACAATCTGGTTGACGATGCCATGGAGGAGCTAGCTCATGCTGCAGAACTGTGTTAGTTTGACATATAAGTATCATGTTGAGGATTGACCTGGTAGCACCAACAATACAACCAAATCAATTCTCACTTTTCTTCCCTCGATCCTCTCCCTAGTCTTCTGAAGGTACTTACTTTTACTTTTGTTGGAGTTTGATTGCACGGCCGCCAGCTACTCATTAGTATCTTGCTTAAAAAAATAACTTGCAATAATAAAGTGCCTCTCACCACCTCGGGACGTCCCAAAGCACTTTACAGCCAATTAAGTACTTTTGAAGTGTAGTCACTGTTTTAATGTAGGAAAGTGGTCATTCTTTACATATGTGCCTAGGCACTGAGTGTCAGCATGCTATTTTACCGGTATAGGCATCATAAACAAGTTCAATTCTGTTCGCAACTAGTACCTTGTCTATTCCAACGTAATAATTGGTATATTTTGAAACATTGTGACACTGTTTTAAAAGTATGAGCTAATAACATTTTCTTTCCTGTCCTCCTCTCCTGAAGGCAATGACTGTGAATAAAGGCAGCTATCCAGGATGTTGCCCGAATATCGAATCTTCATGTGTGAGCTTAGGCAGTGATTAGAGGCTGGCATCAAGGACAAACACGATCCTGTTCTCACCTGACAACCAATTTCCAGCTGGGATCACCGGACAGCAATCAAGAATGGGGACCCTGGCTGATTTTTCCCCTCCATAACCAAGGAGTGTAGAGGCCAATTGTAGTGTCCCAACAGCAGCCTTGGAGCAGATCAGCTAACTCAGCACAAAGCAAAAATTGAACCAGAGACTTTCTGGCTATAGGTTCAAGTTCTATACTGGGCAGTGGCTTTGTCCACTAGATCATCAGGAGGGCTTAAACTGAAAGAAAATATCCTCCCTAGGGATACCAGAATTTTCCAGTGTTGATCAACAATAAAAGTATTAGAAAAAAGGACTCCCAGTGTCCACTTTACATTACCATACACCTCACTTAAAAATCAAACCATCAGGTCTAAAGCACAATGGGTGGAAACTGTAGCGAAGAAATGCATTGTATAGCATTGGAAAGCAACTAAAAAACTACCAATGAAAAACTACTAAGGACCAATCCTGAATGACCAGTTAGGAGAATCTACAGGTAAAAGAAAGGAGGTGAATCAATCAAATTGGTTTAATTGCTTTTTAAAAAATTTTTTGTTCGCCATTTCTTCTCAACAAATGAAATTTGTAATGTCCAAAGTAAGGTTTTAAACAAAATATCAATTAATACGCAAGTGGATAAATTTACTTAAAATAATAATCTTTTGTGTCTCTTAATACCTTGATTGAAGAGAGCCTTTGTCTTACAGATAACATTGCCACCTCTAAGTCAGAAGGTGAAGGGTTCAAGCCCAGCTCCAGACAGCCCCAGCGAGTAAAGACTAGAATATAGGCTCTAAATACTGGGCTGACATCCAACGGCAGACTCACATCTGGACGGAGTGACCACTGGTTCAGTGATAGTATTGCAGTTCTGAGTTGGAAGAAAAGCGTTCAGGCACCATTTCAAATAGCCCTGTCAAGCGGAGACTGGAATGCTGGCTTTGAATACTGGATTGGCGTCCAGCGGGGATGCTTGCGTCCAATGGGTGCTGGTGCCCCCTCCATTGCTCCGGTGTCTGCCAGGCCCAGGCTACATTTACACGACAACTGCAGTGTTGGTGCAAAACCAATTTGTATTGACATTTCATCGATAGTGTGAATATACCATAAGTTAGTTAGAAAAATAAAGTAGAATAACCATCAATTTTAGAGCAACTGGCCAGCATCGGCAGATTTAGATCTCCGAAGGAAATGTGAATACTGAAGGTATTTATTTTACTCAAGGCAAAACCTCCCATTCCCACCCCCCCCCCACCCCCACAAAATTTAGATTTTGTACAGTCTAATCCAGACTCAAATAAAATGGAGTCGAAAATCCACAGCTCTTTGAGCACATGCCTGCTGTAACTCCAGTGAGAATGTGGTTAAACGGCAGCAAATTGTGTCAGGTCCTGGATACCCCAAAACATGAAAACATCTTAAATTTAACATTCATATACACAATTTCAAACCAACAGTAATAAAGATGGCCACAATAAAATAGTTACGCCAAATGTTTTAAAATATAAAAAGCAAACATAATTTTGATGATAAAAACCTAGATATTATTGCCACAGCTCCTATAGTACAAAATTTTTATTCTGTAAATTTAATAGATTTATCAATTTGGTCCACCTGGTCTTGTGGGGATGGAGCCTCCACCGTCCCAGACATCAGCACAGGGGGTGGAGGTGTGAACTCCCAACACCGGCAGTTCCCCTGTCACTGGCCTAGCAGAGGCCCGGCAGATCATTGGTAACCATTGTGGCAAGTGAGACCAAATATACTGGGTCTTCGAATGGCACATGTGTGGACCATTTTAGAGTCCTAATCTGGTTCTGCATGAATCCACCCCCACCCCAGATTACTGAGGACCTTTTCCGCTAACATTTCAACCTCCTCACACGGGGAAACCAAGGGGGTATAATAGAGAGGTTTCTTGTGGGGGGGGGGGGGGGGGGGGGTGGGAGGGTACTCAGTAGCAGGGTATTCTCCCTCCCAGGCAGGAAATTTCCACTGCTATATGCAGCCTCTGGGGTATGGTGGGTGCCCTCGATGTGCCCCAATTATGGGTTCAGCACCAGAAGTCCCATGCGGACAGGTCCTGGCAATTATACCAGGATGCACTCCACTCCACTGGACTTTCGGCTCCAATGTATTTTTCTAGCTGGCTATGGAATTAGTTCTGTGGCCCAATATTAGTGGTCATTTTATGAATTTGTGCCACCAGTCACATATATCAGAAATTCAAGTGCGCTATCATTAAAATTACTCCTGAATTTCTGATGCATGCTGCCGCTGTCAAGGCTCCTGCCAACAGGGCAGGCTAGTAAAATTACTCCTATTAGCTTCCATATTGTAAAAATATATTTTTAAACATTTTCCTGTAAATATGATCAATGGCAGATTTTGACAGTAATTTTGTGACTGCAGGATTTTGAATACCCAGTGATAAAAGGAATGGACACCAGCCTCCAGCGAGAGGAAGCTTTGTTAAGTCCTGAGTTAAGTCCTGTAAAATCTGATAATGTGTTTTTCGGTTATTGAGTTGCTACACTTATGTTCATGTTGGTGGTTTCATAACATGTTTTTTTCCCTTCCTTCTGGTTTAGTAGAACTTCCATTTTAGACTGTGTCACTGATTGCATTAGGAAAAGCATCACTGATTAACTCAGTGCGACATGTACCTTCAGTTCTTTCAAGTGTTTGTACATTCCTTGACTGCTTATGTTTATTCAATGATTGAAGGCACTCGAGTTATCTAAACCCTGGATAATGGGACTAAAAGCTGACCTACGTGCTGACTTATTCCCTCCAGTCTACCACTGCGGCTGTCTCATGTCAGAGGGACGAGAGATGATCCTGTTCTGAGAGGTGCTAGCATCAGATTGGCCGAGAAGGGGGCTGGTCCACTTCCAGTTTCCCTCATGACCCTCTGCCTCGAAGCTGGTCATTCATTCCGATGTCTGTGGACATCACTAAACCAGACCTATTGACCCGAGAGATGGCATTACCTTTAGAGTTTTTGGTCACCTATCCAAATATCTCCTTATGTGGCTCGGTGTCAAATTGTGTTTGATAACGTTCCTGTGAAGCGCCAAGGGACGTGTTATTGACGTGTTATTACATTAGAGGCGCTATATAAATGCAAGGTGTGTGTGTGTGTGCATACGTGGTTACGTGTGTGTGTGTATGTGGTTACATGTGTGCGCGTGCGTGCGTGTGGTTACATGTGAGTGTGGTTACATGTGCGTATGTGTGTGGTTATGCATGTGTGTGTGCGTGTGCTAATGTGTGTGCGCGCACGTGCATGGTTATGTGTGTGTGGGTTATATGTGTGCGGTTACACGTGTGCATGTGGGTGTGTGATGATGGGTGAGCGATGATGGGTGAGCACAGGATTGGGCACAGTTTCAACGCCCTCCCTAAATCTTCCTAACAAGGTCTTTCTTTGTAAGATTCTACAAAGCATCACACACAGTCACTGTGGATATAACAAAACAGCAGCACACTGACCGAGGAAAAGTTATTATTCATTAAAAGTCATAGCACAGCACTGAGTCACACAATCAGAAACAGCTTGTTAGTTAGGAGGTCTTTCACCTTTCATGTACTAGTGAATGTCCTGTGTTGTTACTCATAGTATGCCAGTGGGTGTCTCGGATGGACTCTTGTGTCTGTGATGTGTGTTTTTACATTGATGTGATCTATTTACTTTGTGGCTTTCTAATACAGCTCCCTGCGTATCTCCCTGTGATTGATCTGTTTTTCTTTTTGTGAGTGGAATTGTCTATTTCAGCTCTCTCTGTATTTCTTTGTTCCTGACATCCTGTTTCTGCCCTATCTATCTCTGTGGTGTATTTATCTGCTCGTGCATGTTTGTACATATATGCTCTGATTTCCATAACTATTTTTTGTGTGGGTGCTCTCTTCAGCAGCGGCAATCCTCCTGGTGCTTTTGTAATGTAATTAGTAGGAAGGCTGTGGCTAGTAGGACTGAAGAAAAGAATGGGGCAAGTATAACTGAAGCAGAAAGTGGGACATAATCAGGGGCGAAGGCTCAGTTAAGGCCTTAAGTAGTGGGGAGTAAAAATGCATGGCTGCCTTGAAGGTTAATGGAGGAATGGAGGTGTTATGAAACAGACAGCTGGGAATCAGGGCAGTGGTTTTTAAAGAGGTAGAGGGGCTGACATTTTTTTTCAACCATCAATAGGGAGTGAAAGCCACCGTAACGGCAGATGGGAACACAGCGGGCACCTTTGCTTTTGAAACAACAGAAGTGCCAGTGAGCAAGTGGGGAGCAGAGGAGCCACAGACTGGGCTGCCAGGAATTATAAGATTTGTTAAAAAACTTTGGAGCTGTAAGAGTCTGATATAAGACGGGGTTGTGGGGGGGGGGGGGGGGGGGGGGGAGAACAGGAAGTGCACATGAGACAGATAGTAGGGGGTGAAACAGGAGGAAGGACAAAACAGTGGCTGCAGCTGGGTAATGCGTGGCATTAGGCCTGTAACTACACAGTGGCAAGCAACCGTTCATGCATGAAATTACCATTATAAATGTTTGCATAAAAATTATCAAAAATGCTGACAAAAGATTAGACAGGAAGCACATGCAAGATTTTTAATATAGATATTATATGTGTGTATCTGATCGATAGATAACTATCAGGGCCACTGGTTTCACAGAGAAATGGATGGAATCATGGAATATCATCTCCAAAACACCAATAAAAATGGAGGGAACCCCACGTACTAAAATCAGAATTTGACTTGCTCAGTCTCTGCCAATCAGTGACCCTGATAATTTTTATATAGTCTGCAGTACATTTTCTTTCTTACATCATGCAAGAAAAGTTAAACTGATATTACCATATCGCTATCATCTTCATTATCCTTTCACCTATTTTACCCATGCCTACCTCACAATGTGGTAAAGTTTTAAAAAAAGATAAACAAAAACTCAGTCTTAGTTGTAAAAACTTGCCTTTTGTAACCGTTCTACAGTTTAATTCTCAGAAATGACATTAGAGCAGTAATTCAATCCTCATGTTGCAACATTCGTAAAGTATGTGACAAGTTTACACTCAGTACTTGAAGGGCTCTTGGCTAACATAGCGGATCGACTCTCCTTTGAACTGAATCCTGCACCCTTATACATGCTATGAGTGTGATAGCATGGCACAGGGGAAACAATTATCCCTTAATGATGGTATATTGTACCAGATGCTCACTATGCTCTCCTATCTACTCCGAAAATTCATAAATACCATACAGCTAGACTGTTTGCATTCAGGTTATAACTAACAATGAGGTAATTAAACAGCAACAGTGAGACACAGTAAGATACTGAACTTACATAATATATAAACTGCTTCAAAACAAGTCATCAGCCCAAAATCCTTGTGATTCTCTTCAGTAGTTCAAGTCTTTTATGAATGTATACATTGACCTTGGTATCTCTGTCCCCATGTACAATGCACAAAAAAACCCTAAAAACTATGGTATGGACAGGATATTATATTGAATGTCCTTACTTTAATGAAAAGTCATGGCCTGTCACAGTCCATTTCATGTGACACCTGTTGGCCATTGAAATCACATCTTGTTCAGTTCTTGCACACCTGTCAATGCATTTAAACAAAGTACAACCTGAACTCCTCTTAGAACAAAGCTCCCTGTTGGTTCAGCCACTCAGGAGGTAATGAAGTTATCTGTAGCTCTCATATTATAACACTTGCCAGCAATTGAAACCAACTAGAATCTACATATAAAATACCCATTGTCTTTCAAAGGAACAATAATTTGACTATCAAATCCGGGCGTAGTCCCACATCAAGGAACATTCTCAGGGACAGCTGCTTGGGTTTCAGTCTTCACTTAGAAGTTTGATCAAGACAAATCAACCTATATCTTAACAAAGAGGGGGTGTGCAAGAAAAATGAAGCAGTGACAAAAATATGAAATAAATTAAAATAAAAAGCAAAAGAAAATTATAAGCAGGATACAATAAAAACAACCTTTAAAAATATATTTTTTAAAACATGTAAAAATCTGCAATGGAAATGGCAAAAACTAAGCGAGAGAAAACGGTGAGAAAAGTGTCGCGTCAGCACACATTTTCTGTCTGAAACCGTGTTTCTGGTTGTCACACTTGGTGTCGACTTTTTCCGATTATAAATACCTATGTCCACGTTTATAATGGGAACCAGTGGTGCTGTCACTCTCATCTTTTGCATCTCCCAGCTCCTCAGAAACTCCAATGCTCCACCCAATTCTATTCTGCTTCTCAAATTGATATAGTTTTGCTACATTTTAAACTCAGGCAGCAAAGAGGCATTTTTCCCACACCTCCTATGAGCTGAAACTTACTCCTTATGCATTATGTGAGTGGGAATAATGTGCCACAGAATGAATAATTATTCTTTTACTTCAGTATTGAGCACTGGAGATTTAATGAGTTATCCACTATGTTCTCCTGTCCATCCCAAAAGGTGTAAATATGCTGGCAGACCATATCAGTCAGGCTATACCGAGCAGTCAAATTTATTTACAGACTTTTTAAACTGAATTCAAATTCTCATACTGCCATGGTGGGATTGGAACTCATGCTCCCTGGATTATGAGTCCAGTAACATAAACACTACAGTACCATACCCTCTTTAAATTGTATTCCCGCCCAGGTAAGGGCTCCTCCCATGTAAGGAGGACCTAGCTCTAGAAATTGGGAAATTTGAGACTTTAGGATCAGGGGACTTTCGAAAAGCTGCAGATAAATTAACTTGTACACAGTCCTGGGGCTTTACACAAGGCAGTAGCAGGAGGCCGCTTATGTAGCCATCCAATGTGATAATGGGATGAAAACGGGACTCCCTTAGATATTCTCTCAGGTACAGTGGTGCTGGCCAAACCTGTAAGTGGTCTGGACATCTTACAATCAGGAGTACTTCCATACTGCCCAATATCTAATTATATGTTAGTTGTGGGGGAAGCTACTAGAATCTGTCATAGAGTGACTTAGCACTTGAAAAATTATGACCTTATCAGGGAGAGCCAGCTTGGCTTTATTAAGGGTAAGTCATGTCTGACTAATCTAGTTGAAATTTGAGAGGAGGTCACTATTAAGGTGAATAAGGGAGTGTTTATTGATGTTATGGATAGGGACTTCCAGAAGGCATTTGACAAGCTTCCACACAAGAGGTTATTAGCAAAAATGAGACTGCACGGAATTGGAGGTAGCCTTTTGACTTGGGTTGGAAATTGGTTGGGAGGTAGGAGACAGTCAGTGGGGATAAAGGGTATATACTCAGATTGGCAGGATTTGATAAGTGATGTTTCCCAGGGATCTGTTCTGGGGCCTCAACTTTTCACCATATTTAATAATGACTTGGGTGAAGGAATTGAGAGTTGTATATTCCAAGTTTGCAGATGACACTGAGTTAGGAGGGACAGTAAGTAGTCAAGATGGGAGCAGGAAGTCAAAAGGGATATAGTGAGTGGGCAAAGCTATGGCAAATAGAGTTCAATGTGGGCAAGTGTAAGGTCATCCACTTTGAACCCAAGAAGGATAAATTGGAGTATTTTCTAAATGGTGATAAACTAGGAACTGTAGTGAAGCAAAGAGATTTGAGAGCCCAAGTACACATATCACTGAAAGCTAGTAGACAGGTACAAAAAGCAATCAAAAAGACTAATGGAATTTTACCTTTATCTCAAGGGGACTGAAATACAAAGGAGAGGAAGTTATGCTTCAGTTATATACAGCCTTGGTCACACCCCATCTGTAGTACTGCGTTCAGTTTTGGGCCTCACATCTCAGGATGGATACATTGGCCTTGAAGGGGGTGCAGCGCAGGTTCACCAGAATGATATCGGGGCTTAGAGGATCAAATTATGAGGACAGGTTGCATAAATAGCTTGTACTTCCTTGAACATAGGAGATTGAGGGGTCATCTGATCAAGGTGTTTAAAATGTTGAATGGATTTGATAGGGTAGATTGAGAAACTATTTCCTCTGGTGGGGGAATCAAGAACAAGGGGACATAATCCTAAAATTAGTACTAGGCCATTCAGGAGCAAAATCAATCATGACTTTTTCACGCAAAGGTTACTGGAAATCAGGAACTCTCTCCCCCAAAAGGCTGTGGTTGCTAGGACAATTGGAGCTTTCGAGACTGAGATAGATAGATAGAGTTTTGTTGGATAAAGGTATCAAGGGATATGGAGCAAAGGCTGGTAAATGCAGTTAAGGTACTAATCAGCCATGATCTAACTGAATGGCGGAGCAGGCTTAAGGGGCTGAACAGCCTACTCCTGTTCCTACACGATAGCATAAGCTCGGTTGTAAAACTAGGACCCCTCTGTGAACGGAAATGGACATTGTGTTTTTCACACATGCCCGTACTTACGTTTCTCCAACGTTTTCAAAGGTGGAGTGAAGCACTCGATGAGACGAGGGCAGATATAAATTACTAAATGGGAAAAAATTAACAGACCATGAAACCTGTCCCTTTCATGGCCGACTTACTTTTGTTAAAGCATTTCTTTCTAGGCAACGTCTAACGGCAAAATCTGACCTATATTTTGAGCTTTCAGCTCCAGTCCCAAGACTGTGACTCACAGTCCTTTGTTCACAATTTCACTGACTGTGTCCCTTTTCTTTGTGTTCCCAGCCAGGGCAGGGCTGTGATGCTAACTTCCTCTCTGCCACTACTGATTCGCCAGTGGACCTTTCAATAAAACTGGGTACCTCTCCTCCCCTCTTGGGTGTGAATTTAAGGAAAATATCCCCTCCTGCTCTGAAAATGAATGGGGGCTAACCTGGGATGAGACAACTGAACCGCCTCACGGTATCAGTTTGAACTAGACTGTGAGCTGTGATATTTCACAAACTGACTCATGTGGCTCCAATACACATCTTGACTGCCTGCAGCCTATGGCTTTTAACAAACCTGTGCAAAGTAATTTTGTTTTAAGACACAAATATAACTCAATCCCAAAATCTTTTCTGTGGAAAAAAAGTTCAAAATCCTGAAACGTCACAGTTTAGTATGTGGTTTCCTCAGAACTAAATCCATCTTGATCAAGTTTCTATACAGTGTGTGTTTTTATGCCGTTAGTTGTAAGTTACTCTTTGTTTCTATAACACTGCTAAGAATAACCAGATGGGAACTCTACCCACCTTACCCATGACACAAATGTTCCTTCAGCACGCTTCCTGGAAACCATCCTTTTTTTATAGCATTGATTGTCAGACATGATTTCTAATAACTGGAAAAGAAATCTGGTCAATTTGGACAAAATTCAACTGGGAAGGTTAAAGTATAAAGGCGTTATTCCGCAGCTAATGCTGCGAAAGTAAATCCCATAAGCTAAGCTAACAAACTCATCATCTGCAACATTATGCACAAAGATTTTTTTCATTTGTTACCTGAATGACAATGTCCTATTATTTTACTTTCCATCTTCCATAAAAATCATCTCATTTAATAAAATACACCAACAGCATACTAATCAGAGGGGTCAAATCAGTGATAAATCACAGCAAAATAAAATATTACTGAACAACTAGCTTGTTTATTTTTTACACTTGAATATAAATTTTGATTTGAATATAAATTCCCTGTATTTACCTTTGAGGACTAAAACGCAAAAGACTCAGGCAGAGTCCTGCCCACAGGTTTCTGCCATTGCTGCTCTGAGCTGCTCACTATGAGGTACGTGACAGTAGGATTGGCATGGCTCTAACTCTAAGGCTGTAAGTGGCAGGAAGCAAAGAGTAATGGTTGACTGGTGTTTTCGTGACTGGAGGGCTGTTTCCGGTGGGGTCCCGCAAGGCTCAGTACTAGGTCCCTTGCTTTTTGTGGTATATATTAATGATTTGGACTTGAATGTGGGGGGCTTGATCAAGAAGTTTGCAGATGATTCAAAAATTGGCAGTGTGGTTGATAGTGAGGAGGAAAGCTGTAGACTGCAGGAAGATCAATGGACAGGTCAGGTGAGCAGAAATGTGGCAAATGGAATTCAATCCAGAGAAGTGTTGGGTAATGCATTTGGGGAGGGCAAACAAGGCTAGGGAGTACACAATAAATGGGAAGATACTGAGAGGTGTAGAGGAAGTGAGGGATCTTGGAGTGCATGTCCACAGATCCCTGAAGGTAGCAGGACAGTTTGATAAGGCGTTTAAAAAGGCATATGGGATACTTTCCTTTATTAGCTGAGGCATAGAATATAAGAGCAGGGAGGTTATGCTAGAACTCTATAAAACATTGGTTAGGCCACAGTTTGAGTACTACATTCAGTTCTGGTCACCACATTACAGGAAAGATATGATTGCACTACAGAAGGTACAGAGGAGATTTACGAGGATGCTGCCAGGGCTGGAGAATTGTAGCGATGAGAAAAGGTAAGATAGGCTGAAGTTGTTTTATTTGGAACAAAGGAGGCTGAGTGGAGATTTAATTGAGGTATATAAAATTATGACGGGTCTAGATAGAGTGGCTTAGCAGGGGGGGTTAATGACCAGGGGGCATAGATTTAAAGTAATTGGCAGAAGGATTAGAGGGGAGCTGAGGAGAAATTCTTTCACCCAGAGGGTGGTGAGGGTCTGAAACTCACTGCCTGAAAGGGTGGTAGAGGCAGAAACCCTCAACTCATTTAAAAAGTACTTGGACGAGCACTTGAAGTGCCGTAACCTAAGGGCTATGGACCAAGTGCTGGAAAGTGGGATTAAGTTGGATAGCTCTTTTTCGGCCGGCACAGTCACGATGGGCCGAATGACCTCCTTCTGTGCTGTAACTTTCTATGATTCTAACTCCTATGTTCCCTGATCCCTCAGGCAGTACTAATATTTCCACGTTGGAGCACTGTCAAAACAGCTTCCTATTTAAAGTACTAGCTAGCATAGAAGGTTCAAGTATAGGACATCTGTGACCCCTCCCCCCAGAAACTATGCCGCTGAATCACTTTAGGATAGAAGTTGGAAGAGACATAACTGAGTGAATTGATATTTCCCTGACAAGAGATACAGCGTTCATTTTGTTTCACGTTAGGAAGATGTGAATAGCACATTGTACTGATAACACATCACTTAGCCTTTACTTCTTTACTCAGGTCATAAAGTTTCTAGTAATTCAGAAGAGTACAAGTAGTTTATTTGTAGAATAACGGATAATTGGGAGTGAGCTACAGGTTGCAATATAAACCGAGGAGCTCGGATTAGCTTCTAACATCGAAGATACCCTATTCTGTTCGTCCCTTATCAATTTGTTACAAATTATTTCCAGCTGTTGTCTATGACCAACTCATGCAATGCACTATTCCCAAGGTAATGGGGTGGAAAGCTGATCTTTTCTGAGCTGCTTCCTCGCCCGGCTTTGGAGCTGAATTTCAGGACAGCATTATGGGCACGTGCTAATTAGCATGTGAATATTTGTTCCTTTACTTTGGGAACACACCTCACCCCTCTCAAAAATCCAGCTGAGATCAGGAATTCACCATTCTGAGGAACCCCAGTATTTTGCTTCATGCCACAGCATGTTAATACACTGATGTGCTCTGCTCCATAAAAGAAAATCAAGGACAAAAAAAGACTCCTAGCCTATCATGTTTGCCCCTCGAATACTTCAACTTACCCAGCCTAGCATCCATCCACATCTTGAACTCCCCTGACTTCTTTGTGTAAAGATATTTCTTCAAAGAATCTGTTTTAAATTTTTACTCATTTAAATTTATGCTCTCGTTTTACTGGCGTGACCAACCTTGAACTAATATTCTAGATTCACCTTATTTACACCATTTAATACATTATATATCTCAGCGAGGTCCCCCATAACCTTCATCTTTCTAGACTCTGAAGTATAAGGCTCTCTAAACATTTCTCATAGTTCACTCGCTCTATAGCTGGGATCATTCTTGTTGCTGTTCTCTGTATCTTTTCCAATGCACGTTTGTCCCTTTTGAAGCATGTTGATCAAAACTGCACACAGTATTCCAAGTGAAGCCTGACTAGGCTCTATAAACCCTCAACATAATCTCTTATGATTATACATCCCAAAATTCACTTTTCTTTTTAATTGCTTCTCCACATTGTCTTGACAATAAAAGTGATGAGTCTACTATTACTCCCAAATCCGTTTTAAAGTCTTTGCATGTTAATTGTATTCCCCTCATTGTATATCTATACTGCTCATTCTTTTTTCCAATATGCAATAATTTTTTCCTAACTTTCATTTGTCATTTGCCTTCCAAATCGCATAATAGACCCAAATCCTTCTAAAAAAAACCTTAACTTGATTCTCCACCCCTACTTTAATGTAATCTGCAAGCTGAACAAGTTTACAATTAATTTCTGCATTCAAGTTACTGATGTAGATAAGAAACAACAAGGGTTCAAACACGGATCCCTGCGGTACTGCAGGAAGCACCATGTAGTTTGACACAAATACTGTTTCCCATTTTTTAATCCAATTTCTTATCAAGTCTCAAACTCTGGATTCCCATGGATTTTAGTTTTTCACTACAATCTGGTGAAGTGCTCACCAGTAGTAATTCGGACATAGTGCTCATTGAATACTGTGATTTCAGCCACTTGTGGTGCTCACTACAATGCAGGTATAACTCTCAAAATATGGACCCTACGGCACTAGATTTTTACTTAGCTTATCCAGCAATAAATGAAACACTGGAACTCGGCTCAGCCTGTTATTTTGACTGACTGACTGACCGACTGACTGACTGCAGTTACCAGGGAGCCAGACCATACTATAGTCAAGTCCACTAATACTTACAGGATTGGCATGGAGTGGTGGTGCACTATCTGCATTATATTTTACAGCAGTTGCCGTGGAACTATGGCATGCTAAAATTCTGTCTGCTAATATTTACATTAGTTGCCATGGAGTTATCGCGACAACTAGTCATCGTCCCATTTCTAGCAGGACAGCTGCTTCTTTCCAGTCCTGCCTGTTCCACCCTCACATCTATCTTGTAATATGGAGACCAGAACTATACAAAGTACTCTAGGCCCCTCCACGTCCAGATACAGCTTCAAAAATCACCTCCTTAACCCTCAGCTGAGCTTCTGACCTCACATTCTCTCCATCACTGACTGCCTACTTCACCTCCTCAATATTGTGCATCTTCACCCCTACCTCAGCCCAGCTGCTGCTGAAACCCTCATCCATGCCTTTGTTACCTCCAGACTTGACTAATCCAATGTTCTCCTGGCCCGCCTCCCATCTTCCACCCTCCATAAATTTGAGCTCATCCAAAACTATGTTGCCCATATTCTAACTCGCACCAAGTCCCGTTCACCCATTACCCCTGTGCTCGCTGACCTATAGTGACTCCCGGTCCGGGAACACCTCGATTTTAAAATTCTCATCCTTGTTTTCAAAGACTTCCATGGCCTCTCCCCTCCCTATCTCTGTGACCTCCTCCAATTCTGGCCTTTTGCACATCCCCAATTTTAATCGCTCCACCATTGGTGGCCGTGCCTTCAGCTGCATAGGCCCTAAGCTCTGGAATTCCCTTCCTGAACCTCACCGCCTCTCTACCTCTCCTTCTTTAAGATGCTCCTTAAAACCTACCTCGGTCACCTGTCCTAATATCTCCTTACGTGGCTCGATGCCAAATTTTGTTTGATTACATTCCTGTGAAGCGCCTTGGGACGTTTTACAACATTAAAGGTGCTACGTAAATGCAAGCTGTTGTTGCTGTTGTTGTTGAAGGTGCAAGTTGTATATATATATAGCTAGCTATACATCCCAATATTTTCTTTAATGTTTTATTTTACTTTATTTTTCGCTTCTTACAAAAACTGAAGTGATGCTTTCAACGGACTATCCACAGATCTCTTCCCTGCTCAGTTACTTCAAGCAAGTTGCCATTTAATCTGTAATCTACATTCTCACTTCTTTTACCCAATCTCATGTCTTTGCACTTATCTGTATTTAACTCCGTCTGCCTGCTCTGCTCAGTGAGCTAACCTGTCTTCATCCCCTTGGATATTGGCACATTGATTAGCATCATTTATTAGCACACATTGGATTCAGGTACTCACTTGATAAATTCGCTAAGCCATCAACAGCACTGGGTTCGTTTTAACAGTGGAATTCAGCAACACATGATTTACAGAACACTGTCTTATCTAATCTTTAAGTGAATTTCCTAGCCCAATATAAATACTGTGACCTGATAACAATTAATTGAATGCTAGACTGTTCTTGATACCTGATAATCTTATAACAACCATAAAGAATATAAGGCTTTCCATAATCAATCCATCAGAAAAAAAAATTATAACCACAAAGGTCTGTAGCTTTAGTTGGCCCACACTTAAGAGGGTTTGTAGATAGCACAAGCAAAATTTACTTTTCTACTAATCAGACCATTACAATTTGAAGGCTGATTACCGTTCACATCGCTTTTGCCAAGAGATAGTTCAGTTGTTTCTATCTGTTCTGAAGGGAGGGGAGGGGGGAGTAAGGGATATTATTTTCCCCTTCATCTCCTTTAGGTGCTGACTCTTGCTGTAGTACAGTTCCACTGGTACCAGCAGCCCAGCAGAACCTTGCCCAAATGGCCATTCTTCATGCATCAGCCTAAAGAATCAGTGTTGGAATTCTATTCAACCATGGAGGGCATTACAGCTGAACCTTATCCTGTCCTCATATCGTGCCCACACCTTCCAGCAGGAGTGATCAGATAGTAATCAGGAGTGGGAACACCGGCCTATTTTTTTGCCCCCTAGCTCAGCCGTATTGAGGCCAACTGGAGCGGCCAAACTGCTGGGTTGCCTTTGGAAAAGGGAAATTAACCATGCATTGAAAATGACATACTCTTGAGGTTAAGTGCATCACCAAGCAGTATTCCCATCACCTCGCCTTCCCAAATGTAAATTTCTCTCATACTTGACTACTTCTAGTGTCACTGCTTCCTTTTATGTAACCCCCAGCCTTTTTTCCTCGTTCCCGATTGATCCTCCCTGTCCAACCTATATCTCCTGCCAAGGATAAACTCACCAGCCAGCTTTAGTGACTCAGAGCAGGCTGTACAAATAGTATTCTGGAATAAAAAGGACACATCATCCTACCTGTTTAAGTAAACATAATGCATGTTAATCTTATGTTCCCTGTCCATGGACTATTTGTTCTGTAAATTTCAATGTTTTTGTTTCTTTGTCTCCATTTTTCTGTTTCTGTGAATCTTCACTTTGTTTTTTTCTATATCTGAGCATCCTTGCCTTTGTCTCTCCACCTCCATGTTCCTATATTCCCATCTCCATGACAGTATCAGCTTCGCTCAAGTGTTAGCTCTCTTGTCAGAGTCAGAAAGTTGTGGGTTCAAACCTCACTCCAGGACTTCAGCACATAGGGGTTATGGGGAGCGGGCAGGAAATTGGACATGAAGCTGAGTTCGGATCGGTCAATGCCCTGTGGGTGGCGGAGAGGGCCCAGGGGCTATGTGGCCGGGTCCTGCTCCGACTTCTTGTGTTCTTTAGATTTGTGGTTGGGATCAGATCAGCCATGATCTTATTGAATGGCGGAGCAGGCTCGAGGGGCCGATTGGCCTACTCCTGCTCCAATTTCTTATGTTCTTATGTTCTTATAATCGAGGTTGACACTTCAGTGCACTACTGAGGGAGTGCTGCATTGTTGGAGATGCTGTCTGTGGATCAGATGTTAAATTGAGGGTATGTCTGCCAGTTGTAAAAGATCCCACGGCATTATTCAAAGAAGAGTTGGGAGCTCTCCAAGAGTCCCAGCACATTCCTCCTTCAAACATCACCACTAAAAACAGATTAACTAGTCATTTATCTTATTTGTTGTTTGTGGGACTTTACTATGCAAAGAATGCTGAGTGTACCTGCAAAACATCAGTGACGTCATATTAAAAAGTAATTCATTGCTCTGAAGCACTTGAGGATATGATAAGGCACTATATAAATGCAGGTTCCTCCTATCTGTTTTGATTATTTTGTAATTTTTGCACCTTATTTGTAATACAGAAGAAGAATTTAAAGTCTATATTGTTAATGCTAAGCAAAAAGTTTAGTTGTGGAGACAGAGAATCTTCTCCCTGAACTGCTCCACTGAGCCAGGTGCTATCTGTTGGACCATCTCATTCCTGAGCCGCACTTCTGTACAGACATCATGAAGGCATTTAATTTAACCCTTTTTATTTGTCATGTTAGGAATTTTCTGCACTAATCCCTTGAACTGTTGACTACTGACCGGATGATGACAGGTAATCAGTAGTACACCATGCTTCACTGAATACCGTATCTTGATCAGTATCATGTCTAGTCTTGCAAAGGTTTGTTATCAGACTAGCTTTCATTCAAAATACCAGCAATTCACACAGTAAATGCATTAGGTCCTCAGGCCCAGTTTTAGGGTCAGAAATTTATAACAAACCTTGTTTTTGTGCAAATTGTGTTAGGATCAGCCGTGCCTCTCGCCAAGGTGTTCCAGTACAGCTACAACACTGGCATCTACTCGACAAAGTGAAAAATTGCCCAGGTATGTCCTGTCCACAAAAAGCAGGACAAATCCAATCCGGCCAATTACCGCCCCATCAGTCTACTCTCAATCATCAGCAAACTAATGGAAGGTGTCGTCAACAGTGCTACCAAGTGGCACTTACTCACCAATAACCTGCTCATTTTGGGTTCCGCCGGGACCACTCGGCACCAGGCCTCATCATAGCTTTGGTCTAAACATGGACAAAAGAGCTGAATTCCAGAAGTCAGGTGCGAGTGACTGCCCTTGACATCAAGGCAGCATTTGACCGAGTGTTGCATCAAGGAGCCCTAGCAAAATTGAAGTCAATGGGAATCAGGGGCAAACTCTCCATTGGCTGGAGTCATACCGAGCACAAAGGAAGATGGTAGTGGTTGTTGGAGGCCAATCATCTCAGCCCCAGGACACCGCTGCAGGGGTTCCTCAGGGCAGTGTCCTAGGCCCAACCATCTTCAGCTGCTTCATTAATGACCTTCCCTCCATCATAAGGTCAGAAATGGGGATGTTCGCTGTTGATTACACAGTGTTCAGTTCCATTCACAACCCCTCAGATAAAGAAGCAGTCAGTGCCCACATGCAGCAAGACCTGGACAACATCCAGGCTTGGGCTGATGACTGCCAAGTAACATTCGTGACAGACAAGTGCCAGGAAATGACCATCTCCAACACGAGAAAATCTAACCACCTCCCCTTGACATTCAACGGCATTACCATCGCCGAATCCCCCACCATCAACATCCTGGGGGTCACCATTCACCAGAAACTTAACTGGATCAGCCATATAAATACTGTGATTACAAAAGCAGGTCAGAGGCTGGGTATTCTGTAGCAAGTGATTCATCTCCTGACTCCCCAAAGCCTTTCCACCATCTACAAGGCACAAGTCAGGAGTGATGGAATTCTCTCCACTTGCCTAGATGAGCGCAGCTCCAAAAACACTCAAGAGGCTCGATACCATGCAGGACAAGGCAGCCCGCTTAGAATCATAGAAAGGTTACAGCACGGAATGAGGCCATTCAGCCCATCAAGTCCATGCCAGCTCTATGCAAGACCAATCCAGCTAATCCCACTCCCATTCCTATCCCCATAGCCCTGCAATTTTTTTCCTTTTAAGTATTTATCCAGTTCCCTTTTGAAAACCATGATTGAATCTGCCTCCACCACCCCCCTGGCAGTGCATTCCAGATCCCAAACACTCACTGTGTAAAGAAGTTTTTCCTCATGTCACCTTTGGTTCTTTTGCCAATCGCCTTAAATCTATGTTCTCTGGTTCTTGACCCTTCTGCCAATGGGAACAGTTTCTCCCTATCTATGGTGTCTAGACCCTTCATGATTTTAAATACCTCTATCAAATCTTCTCTCAACCTTCTCTGTTCCAAGGAGAACAACCCCAGCTTCTCCAGTCTATCCACATAATTAAAGTCCCTCATCCCTTGAATCATTCTAGTAAATCTTTTCTGCACCCTAAGGCCTTCACATCCTTCCTAAAGTGCGGTGCCCAGAACTGGACACAATACTCCAATTGTGGTCAAACCAGTGTTTTATAAAGGTTCATCATGACTTCCTTGCTTTCGTACTCTATGACTCTATTTATAAAGCCCAGGATCCCGTGTGCTTTTTTAACCGCTTTCTCAACCTGCCCTGCCACTTTCAACGATTTGTGCACATATACCCCCAGGTCTCTCTGTTCCTGTACCCCATTTAGAATTGTGCCCTCTAGTTTATATTGCCTCTCCTCGTTCTTCCTACTGAAATGTATCACTTCGCTTTTTTCTGCGTTAAATTTCATCTCCCTCGTGTCCGCCCATTCTACCAGCCTGTCTATATCCTCTTGAAGTCTATCACTATCCTCCTCACTGTTCACTACACTTCCAAGTTTTGTGTCATCTGCAAATTTGGAAATTGTGCCCTATACACCCAAGTCATTAATATATATTAATAACCTTGGTTATTAATATAACCAAGGTGATTAATATATATCAAGAAAAGCAGTGGTCCTAGTACCAACTCCTGGGGAATACCACTGTATACCTCCCTCCAATCCTAAAAACAACCGTTCACCACTACTCTCTGCTTCCTGTTACTTAGCCAATTTTGTATCCATGCTACTACTGCCCCCTTTATTCCATAGGCTTCAATCTTGATGAAGAGCCTATTGTGCAGCACTTTATCAAAGGCCTTTTGAAAGTCCTTATACACCACATCAACCACATTGCCCTCATCTACCCTCTCTGTTATGTCATCAAAAAACTCTATCAAGTTAGTTAAACAAGATTTGCCTTTAACAAATCCGTGCTGGCTTTCCCAAACCAATCCATACTTGTCCAAGTGACTGCTAATTCTGTCCCGGATTATAATTTCTAAAAGTTTCCCCATCACTGAGGTTAAACTGACTGGCCTATAGTTGCTAGGTTTATCTTTACACCCTTTTTTGAACAAGGGTGTAACATTTGCAATTCTCCAGTCCTCTGGCACCACCCCTGTATCTACAGATGTTTGGAAGATTATGGCCAGTGCTGCTGCAATTTCCACCCTTACTTCCCTCAGCAACCTAGGATGCATCCCATCTGGACCGGGTGACTTATCTACTTTAAATACAGCTTGCCTTTCTAGTACCTCCTCTTTATCAATTATTAGCCCAACCAGTATCTCAACTTTACTGGGACTCTGATAGCATCTTCTTCCTTGGTAAAGGCAGATGCAAAGTACTCATTTAGCACCTTGCCCATGCCCTCTGTCTCCATGAGCAGATCTCCTTTTTGGTCCCTGATCGGCCCCACCCCTCCTCTCACTACCCGTTTACTGTTTACATGCCTATAGAAGATTTTTGGATTCCCTTTTATGTTGGCCGCCAGTCTATTCTCATACTCTCTCTTTGCCCCTCTTATTTCCTTTTTCACTTCCCCTCTGAACTTTCTATATTCAGCCTGGTTCTCGCTTGTGTTATCAATCTGACATCTGTCATATGCCCTTTTTTCTGCTTCATCTTACTATCTCTTTTGTCATCCAGTGTGCTTCTGGCTTTAATTGCCCTACCTTTCTCCCTCGTGGGAATGTACCTAGACTGTACCTAACTATCTACTCCTTAAAGGTCGCCCATTGTTCAATTAGAGTTTTGCCTGCCGATCTTTGATTCCAATTTACCCGGGCCAGATCAGTTCTCATCCCACTGAAATTGGCCCTCCACCAATTGAGTATTTTTACTTTAGAGTGGTCCATGTTCTTTTCCATAGCTATTCTAAACCTTATGATACTATGATCGCTGTTCCCTAAATGTTCCCCCACTGACACTTGCTCCACTTGGCCCGCCTCATTCCCCAGAACGAAGTCCAGCTTGATTGGCACCCCATCCACTATCTTAAACATTCACTCCCTCCACCACTGGCACACCGTGGCTGCACTGATCTACAAGATGCACTGCAGCAACTCGCCAAGGCTTCTTCAACAGCACCTCCTAAACCTGCGACCTCTATCACCTAGAAGGACATAGACAGCTGGCACATGGGAACACCACCACCTGCACGTTCCCCTCCAGGTCACACACCATCCTGATTTGGAAATATATCGCCATTTCTTCATCGTCGCTGGGTCAAAATCCTGGAACTCCCTGCCTAGCAGCACCGTGGGAGAACCTTCACCACACGGACTGCGGAGGTTCAAGAAGGGGGCTCACCACCACCTTCTCAAGGGCAATTAGGGATGGACAATAAATGTTGGCCTTGCCAGTGACGCCCACATCCCATGAATGAATAAAGCTGTTATATACAATGGATTAATAACACTTTAGTTTCACGGGAGGGGCTTCAAATAAGGAGTATATTATATCACAACCATCATTCCACTTCATCTGGAGAAAAGTAAATGCTGGTGGGTGTGGGGTGTTTTCACGGACTGATTTAAAATATATTCTGGCACAGAAAGAGACAATTCTATAGTGCTTCCGTTTTCCTAATGAACCTGATTTTGAAGAAAAAAACGAATCAGGATTTTCATTCTTACTAAAACTCTGATGCAAGGTAAGAACTGGTGCACAGGGTAATCCCTCCACCAAGGAAAATGTCCTATCGCGCACGCGCACACACATACACAATATAAAGTTTACCCGAATAAAGCTTTTGAAATTTGTCTTTTAACTTTTCTTCAAATAATTATGAAAAAAAACAAAAAGACATTATTAGAAGCATTGCATCAATTGAACTAATTAAATGCTGCTGAAGCATCCTGGGAAACTATGCACATTGCACATGCTCAGACTTGAGGCCCTACCTTGAGCTTTAGACCTGCACACCAGAACTAGCCACGTCCCAGTTGAGCTATTCCATTGCATCCATGACACCAGCATCTACCTGGTAATGTGGAAAACTGTCCTGATATGCCATATTCACAAAAAGCAGGATAAATCTAACCTAGCCAATTACCTCCCTACCAGCCTACTCCCAAAAAACAGCAAAATGATGGAAAGATTCATCAACCGTGTCATCAAGAAACACCTGCTCACCAATAACCTGCTAACCAACTCTCAATTCAGGGTCTACCAGAACCATTCGGCTCCAGATCTTACTGCAGTCTTGATCCAGACACGGACTCAAAACATGAATGCCAGAGGAGAGGTGAGAACAACTGCCTGCAATCTCAAGGCTCCAAGATGCCACAGGAAAATTGAGATCAATGAGGTTTCCTCTAACTTAATATTGGGAAGACCGAAGCCATTGTCTTTGGTCCTCGCCACCAACCCCATCCCTCTCCCTGGCCACTGTCTGAGGCTGAACCAGACCATTCACAACCTTGGCCTCCTATTTGATCCTGAGATGAGCTTCCGACCACATATCTGTTCCATCACCAAAACCGCCTACTTCCACCTCCGTAACATCGCCTGTCTCCGCCCTGCCTCAGCTCATCTGCAGCTGAAACCCTCATCCATGTTTTTGTTACCTCCAGACTCGACTATTCCAATGCTCTCTCCTGGCTAGCCTCCCATCTTCCACCCTCCATAAATTTAAGCTCATTCAAAACTCTGCTGCCCGTAACCTTTTTTAAAAATTCGTTCACGGGATGTGGGCGTCGCTGGCAAGGCCGGCATTTATTGCCCATCCCTAATTGCCCTCGAGAAGGTGGTGGTGAGCCGCCTTCTTGAACCGCTGCAGTCCGTGTGGTGACGGTTCTCCCACAGTGCTGTTAGGAAGGGAGTTCCAGGATTTTGACCCAGCGACAATGAAGGAACGGCGATATATTTCCAAGTCGGGATGGTGTGTGACTTGGAGGGGAACGTGCAGGTGGTGTTGTTCCCATGCGCCTGCTGCCCTTGTCCTTCTAGGTGGCAGAGGTCGCGGGTTTGGGAGGTGCTGTCGAAGAAGCCTTGGCGAGTTGCTGCAGTGCATCCTGTGGATGGTGCACACTGCAGCCACAGTGCGCCGGTGGTGAAGGGAGTGAATGTTTAGGGTGGTGGATGGGGTGCCAATCAAGCGGGCTGCTTTATCTTGGATGGTGTCGAGCTTCTTGAGTGTTGTTGGAGCTGCACTCATCCAGGCAAGTGGAGAGTATTCCATCACACTCCTGACTTGTGCCTTGTAGATGGTGGAAAGGCTTTGGGGAGTCAGGAGGTGAGTAACTCGCCGCAGAATACCCAGCCTCTGACCTGCTCTCGTAGCCACAGTATTTATGTGGCTGGTCCAGTTAAGTTTCTGGTCAATGGTGTCCCGTTCACCCATTTCCCCAGTACTCGCTGACCTACATTGGCTCTCGAGCCGGGAACGCCTCCATTTTAAAATTCTCATCCTTGTTTTCAAAGCCCTCCATGGCCTTGCCCCTCCCTATCTCTGTAACCTCCTCCAGCCCTACAACCCTCCGAGATCTCTGCGTTCCTCCAATTCTTGCCTCTTGCGCATCCCCGATTTTAAACGCTTCACCATTGCCAGCTGTGCCTTCAGTGGTCTAGGCCCTACGCTCTGGAATTCCTTCCCTAAACCTCACCGCCTCTCTACCTCTCGTCTCCTTTAAGACGCTCTTTAAAACCTACCTCTTTGACCAAGCTTTCTGACTCAGTCGAGGGAGATTGCTACCACTGAGCCACAGCTGATAAAAGATGAATGGAACAAGTCTGCTGATATTGAATAAAGCAGGGATAACCTATCAGTCATGCCTGATGAAGGGGCTTAAAGTGGGCGTGGCCAATTGGAAATATGGCCAGAGATCACTTACATATTTTGTTCTCGACTTCATGTTCTAGTCAAGCTTTCAAGTGGCACGGGAAGCACCTGGTCAGTTTCCCAGCTGCAATACTTAAATGAGACCCCCAGTGACATCACTTACATATCCTCGCAATTTCACACTGGAATAGCCTTTACAGACTGCTTACATGCAATTTCCCACACTTCCTTGGTGAGCTCCAAATTCCAGGCCCAATATGGGCTGGGAGCTTACCCTCATTACGTAAATAAAGCTGACCCCACAAAGTCAGCACACTAATGGTTAGGTATGTGCTAATAACACAATGTCCAACAAATGCCCAATCGGAAAATCTACGCTAATGTGTCTGCAACTGGTCAGAGCAACATATTGATGCTGTGTGAGGTTTGAGTTTTAAAACAATTTTAAAGATCTTTTGTTAAAGCCTGAAATTCAAACAGTGATCTGCTCAGGAACAACAGTGCGGCCAACATTTTTTAAGAGGGTGGAGAAGAAAGGGAACAAGAGTGCAAGAGTAAAGGCAGTTTTATATTTTTGTTAATTATAGAAGGAGCTATAACTAATGTCTGTGATATTAAATGTTGCCTGCAAAGTAAAGAGCAACCCAAAAGGATCTATAACTGTACTTTGAACAGTATAATCTCAATGGAGGCTTGTCAGTATTTAGTCATCTGATTGGATATTTTAGATTTAGATTTCCAATAAGATTGCAAGATTAACTGAGTGCAGACTTTGAATCTAAAAGTATGGTTATCTGATGCCAGATGAAGCAGTTCCACATGAATGTGAATGGTGGCCGTTTGCCAGTGCCAATAGAGAACTGCTAAACACCGGTTTCCTATCGATAGATCTGCAATACTATACATTACTGGTTGAGCTAATATTAGGAGGCCTCTAGCCCAGTGATCCCAAAATATAGGGTAACACGTGACTCAGTGCTGATGTCACACCATTCTCATCTTACCACTGGTCTATTAATATTGTTTGCGGATCAGGGACTTAAAATATGCGGTCCAATAATTTCAATCAAAACAGTACATTCAGTTTTAACATATTCTATATTAATTTTTAACTCACCTAACGTACTACGAGTAATAGCATTCTTTTAACATTGTTATTAGATACCCCATTTTCCCCTCCCATCATCCCAATGAAGGCCATTCCACAGCAAATGGGTACCCTCTGATATTTCAAATAGTCAATTCGAATAGACAGACAGTGAATATTAGCAAACTAAAACCCCTGGTCTGGATGGATTGCATCCACGCATATTAAAAGAAGTTAGGGAAGAGATAGCAGAGGCACTATTACATATATATAAAAATTCATTAAAAAAGGGAATAGTGCCAGACGATTGGCAGACAGCTAAGGTTATTCCTATATTTAAAAAGGGAGATAGAACAAGTCCAGGGAACCATGGACCAGTTAGTTTAACATCGGTGGTAGGAAAGGTGATGGAATCTTTACTCAAAAGATGTAATAGAAAAACATCTAGAAAATGACAATATAATAAAGAATAATCAGCACGGATTTCAGAAGGGAAAGTCATGCTTGACCAGCCTTATTGAATTCTTTGAAGAAGTAACAGAAAGAGCAGACAAGGGTAATGTAGTGGATGTAACATACTTGAATTTTCAAATGGCCTTCGATAAAGTACCGTACTGTAGACTCATGTGGAGTTAGGGAACAGGTAGCAGAATGGATAGCAAGCTGGCTACAAAACAGAAAACAGAGAGTAGGGGTTGAGGGGAGCTACTCAGACTGGCAAAAGATGGGAAGTGGTGTTCCACAGGGATTGGTGCAGGGACCACTATTGTTCACAATTTACATTAACGATTTGGACTCAGGAATTGGAAGTACAATTTCAAAATTTGAGGACGACACCAAATTGGGGGGTGTAGTTAATACAAAGAAGATTGCGGCAAAATGCAAGAAGACATTAGTAAACTTTCAGAATGGGCATGTAATTGGCAAATGAATTTCAATATAGATAAGTGTGAGGCGGTGCATTTTGGTAGGAAAAATAAGGAGGCCACATATTGCTTGGATAATAAGAGTCTAAATGGGGTAGAGAAGCAACGGGATCTCAGGGTACAGATAAACAAATCACTAAAAGTAGCGACGTAAGTTAATAAGGCCATAAAAAAAGGCAAACCAAGCACTGAGATTCATTTCTAGAGAGATAGAATTGAAAAGCAGAGAAGTTATGTTAAACTTGTATAGACCATAAGACCATAAGAGATAGGAGCAGGAGTAGGCAGTGTCCTAGGCCCAACCATCTTCAGCTGCTTCATCAATGATCTTCCCTCATCATAATGTCAGAAATGGGGATGTTCGCTGATGATTGCAGTGTTCAGTTCCATTCGCAACCCCTCAGATAAAGAAGCAGTCCGTGCCCGCATGCAGCAAGACCTGGACAACATCCAGGCTTGGGCTGATAAGTAGCAAGTAACCAGACAAGTGCCAGGCAATGACCATCTCCAACAAGAGAGAGTCTAACCACCTCCCCTTGACATTCAACGGCATTACCATCGCCGAATCCCCCACCATCAACATCCTGGGGGTCACCATTGACCAGAAACTTAACTGAACCAGCCACATAAATACTGTGGCTACAAGAGCAGGTCAGAGGCTGGGTATTCTGTGGCGAGTGACTCACCTCCTGACTCCCCAAACCCTTTCCACCATCTACAAGGCACAAGTCAGGAGTGTGATGAGATACTCTCCACTTGCCTGGATGAGTGCAGCTCTAACAACACTCAAGAAGCTCGACACCATCCAGGACAAAGCAGCCCGCTTGATTGGCACCTCATCCACCACCCTAAACATTCACTCCCTTCATCACCGGCGCACAGTGGCTGCAGTGTGTACCATCCACAGGATGCACTGCAGCAACTCGCCAAGGCTTCTTCAACAGCACCTCCCAAACCCATGACCTCTACCACCTAGAAGGACAAGGGCAGCAGGCACATGGGAACAACACCACCTGCACGTTCCCCTCCAAGTCACACACCATCCCGACTTGGAAATATACCGCCGTTCCTTCATCGTCGCTGGGTCAAAATCCTGGAACTCCCTTCCTAACAGCACTGTAGGAGAATCTTCACCACACGGACTGCAGTGGTTCAAGAAGGCGGCTCACCAGCACCATCTCAAGTGCAATTAGGGATGGGCAATAAATGCCGGCCTCGCCAGCGACGCCCACATCCCATGAACGAATAAAAAAAAATTCGGCTCCGCCATTTAACAAGATCATGGCTGATCTGATCTGTATTCCACTTTCCCGCCCTTTCCCCATATCCCTTGACTCCCTTGTTGATCAAAAATTTGTCTAACTCAGCCTTGAGTGTATTCAATGACTCAGCCTCCACAGCTTTTTGGGGTAAAGAATTCCAAAGATTCACGACCCTCTGGGAGAAGAAATTCCTCCTCATTTCCATCTTAAACGGGTGACCCCTTATTCTGAGACTATGCCCCCTAGTTTTAGATTCCCCCATGAGGGGTAACATCCTCTCAGCATCTACCCTATCGAGTCCCCTCAGAATCTTATGTTTCAATAAGATCTCCTCTCATTCTTCTAAACTTCAATGAGTATAGACCCAACCTGTTCAATCTTTCCTCATAAGCCAACCCTTCCATGGTCTTATGGTCTTACGGATCAAAACAGTACATTCAGTACCTTTGTTAGACCATACTTGGAGTACTGTGAATATTTCTGGTCTCCATATTATAAAAAAGGATATAGAGGCACTGGAGAAGGTGCAAAAAACATTCACAAAGATGATAACAGATCTGAGAGGTTATACTTATCAGTTGTAAACAATTTTACAACACCAAGTTATAGTCCAGCAATTTTATTTTAAATTCACAAGCTTTCGGAGATTTTCTCCTTCCTCAGGCAAACATTTGCCTGAGGAAGGAGAAAATCTCCGAAAGCTTGTGAATTTAAAATAAAATTGCTGGACTATAACTTGGTGTTGTAAAATTGTTTACAATTGTCAACCCCAGTCCATCACCGGCATCTCCACATCATACTTATCAGGAAAGACTAAACAGGCTGGGGCTCTTTTCCCTAGAAAAGAGAAGGCTGAGGAGTGACCTGATAGAGATCTTTACGATAATGAAAGGGTTTGATAGAGTAGACGTAGAGAAAATGTTTCCACTTGTGGGAAGTCCAAAACTAGAGGTCATCAATATAAGATAGTCACTAATAAATCCAATAGGAATTCAGGAGAAACGTCTTTACCCAAAGAGTGGTAAAAATGTGGAACGTGCTACCACATAGAGTAGTTGAGGCAAATAGTATAGATGCATTTAAGGGGAAGCTAGATAAGCACATGAAGGAGAAAGAAATAGAAGGGTATGCTGATAGGGTTAGATTAAGTAGGGAGTGAGGAGGCTCGTGCATTGAATAAACACCGGCATAGACCAGTTGGGCCGAATGGCCTGTTTCTATGCTGTAGACTCAACCATGGGGGTATATAACACCAAAGCCTGCCCTTATCCTCACTCAACATCCATATTTTTTAAAGGGTCATTGAACAGAAATCAGGGGCATGATTTTAGCTCGGAGCCAGGAAGGGGGCGGGGGCGCGGGTGGAATTCCTGACGGGAAACCGGAAGTACGGGTTTCTCGGATGTCCTTACGATTTTGATGTAAGGATGTTGTTTTTTTTGCTGGTTTCCTGCCTGACAGGCCAGCCTGATTGACAGGCTAGCTCTCAGTCAGACTGGAGAAGAACCAGGAAGAGGACGTGATCAGATAAGTGTTAGATGGGGTGGAGGGGCTGTCATCAGGGGGTGGGCCCAGTCATCTGGGGGGGTCGGGATGCATCGCGAGGTCAGGGTCGGGATTCATTGCAGGGAGATTGTGGGGGTGGGGTCGCTGCTGGTAGGCTTGTTGGGCCTGGAGGAAGCACTCCTGCTCCTCCGGGCCCACGAGCAGTGCTATAAAAGGAACATACCTGCAGTTTCAGGCCTTCTCGCCTCCTCTCATTTGGCGTGAAGTAGGTTTGGGAATCCCGGCCCCCGGGGGCTAAAATCAAAAAAGCTTTGAAAATGGAGGCCTGTAGCCTCCTTAAAAGCTTTCAATGCCCGACCCACCTCCTGAGAGCGGGTTGGTTGCCCGCCCCTGTGAAAACCGGAAACGTGCGGGTTGGAAGTGGGTTTTAGATTTTTGCAATTGTTACTGCCCCCCCAACCCACCCAATTTCCAGGCTAAAATCACACCCAGGTGTGGGAATTTGACTTTTCCCTTTTCCTGTCCATGATCCTGACATCAATTGTAGTGCTACATATAACTTACAGCAAAGAAACAGGTCATTTGGCCCAACTGGTCTGTGCCGGTGATAGGGTTTCAACTGAAATGAGCTAACTCAGCACAGGTCAGGGATTGAACCAGGGACATTCATGGCCTGCATAGCTGAGTTATACATTGTGTGCCACCTTGCTACAATGTGACCATTTTCAATGTTTAAAAAATTTTACAGCTACATGTTTTGAAACATTATAAAGATAATGTCAAACCATGACTACATGTCACTCACATGAAGTGACTACCATTTTAAAAATGATCGATTTTGAGGCATTTTCACTGTGAAAAATAAACAGCCGAATGTTTAAAATGGTTTGCAATTTGAGTCATTCTTAGTCACCATAAATTGTTGCTCGTGGACGATTGCCTGACATTGACAGCTCTAAATTACAGTCAGAGTGACCAACTTTAACCAAGTTCAAAAGCAGAGAGCAAGACTTGGGAAGCAAGGTTGGGAACATGGATGGATCTATATTTTTGCTGTTGCTGATGAGTTAATTGAAAACTTTAATAACTGATGTCTCTACTTCATAAGGAGCAGAATGGGGAGGGAAGAAACTGTCCAGTTTATCAATTAGAAATTTCGAGAAAAACGTCCGAAATCAGCAATCCATCCAGCTGCATTATGGAGAACGTCTGCGCTCTCTCGTTACCCTGTATTTGGAACAAGATCCCAAGGCAACCCCAGCCACTTGGGATGACCACACCAGATAATTATTCGACTTTTTAGGTAGGAAGTCATCTTTCATTTAATGGCAGGTATCTGATCTATTACATCCGGGTCATTCAAAATTATTTTCAAACACACGCAACTTACGATCTTCGAAGTTTCAGGAACAAAATAATTAAGTGTTTATCGAATGAGTAATATGATATTCCTTCTGGTGACAACAATTAAAGAAAGCCTGCAGCCTCCCTACCTCTGGCACTGAGATGGCGACGATTAACGAAAAGACCCGAACGAAAGGGCATCCTGCAACCTTAACCCTTTTTTGAAAAACTTTTCCCTCTCAATACATATTTCGTGATGAGTGGACTAAATACCATTTGCATAGGCTACCATGATTATATTTTAAGACGTAAACGACGCCGCTGGTACGGAAATTACCGAAGATTCCCGAAGCACCTCAGGCCGGCCTGGACCAGACGGATAATTTCTATTGGCTTGGATCGCTTGTCAGATGATCCTCACAACGCCACCCCCATCTATCCTACCCGGGGCGAGCGGGCACGCGCGCGCGCGCGCGCACACGGAGCAACCTCTATCTCGTGCGCGTGGGTATACGACAGCGGGTAAACAACTTGCGGCGTGGTGCGCGCCTGCTCGTTCTCGTTCCCGCTCACAACGTCAGATGCTTTACGTTCGTACAGGCGACCTCTCCTCCCCCCTCCCCGCCTCCGCCTCGCGCACGAGCACGTGCGAAAACGCCCCGCCCCTTTCTATAACCACCCGCTGGCCCTTCGCCCGGGCGCATGCGTAGAAGTCGGCAGCTAAAACCAAGGGGGAGGAGGAGGAGGGGGTGCATGCGCAGTGGCGGGTCTGAGGGTGTTTATGTCACTAAGCCTGCCCTCGGGCGTTCAGTGAAGCGGCGGCGCTGAGTGCCAGGCGTGGAAGCTCTCGGTGCTGTCAGTGTGTGAGTGTGTGTGAGGCGCAGCGCTTCCAAGTCCCCTTTGAGCACGGTGACTGCCCCCCGCCCCCCCCCCCCACCCTCTCGCGCCATGTACCGGTATTTAGGAGAGCTGCTGGCTCGCGGGGCCGCCGCCGCCGCCGCCGCCGCCTCATCGTCACCCGGCGCCGCTGCCGCTGCCGAGAGCGGTTTGCAGCGCCTCAGCGGCCCGGCTGCCCTGCTCCAGTGCCGGCGGTACTCCAGCGAGCCCGCGGAGAACGAGCAGCAGGACGACCCGAACTTCTTCAACATGGTGGAGGGGTTTTTCGACCGCGGGGCGAAGATCGTGGAGGACAAGTTGGTGGAGGACCTGCGGACCCGCGAGTCGAACGAGCAGAAGCACAGCCGGGT
This sequence comes from Heptranchias perlo, assembly GCF_035084215.1. Taxonomy (NCBI): domain Eukaryota; kingdom Metazoa; phylum Chordata; class Chondrichthyes; order Hexanchiformes; family Hexanchidae; genus Heptranchias; species Heptranchias perlo. The sequence continues at coordinate 19,007,940 of NC_090360.1, forward strand.
GCGGGGCATCCTGAACATCATCAAGCCCTGCAACCACGTCCTGTCCATTTCCTTCCCCATCAAGAGGGACAACGGCGAGTGGGAAGTGATCGAGGGCTACCGAGCCCAGCACAGCCAGCACCGGACGCCGTGCAAAGGAGGTAAGGCAGGGCATTGCACGCCTAGCGGGGCAGTTGCAGAAACTCCTGCCTCGTTACCCCATCCCTCAGTGGGGCAGCATCAGGAACTCCTGCCTCGTTACCCCACCTCTCAATGGGGCAGCATCAGGAACTCCTGCCTTGTTACCCCATCCCTCAGTGGGGCAGCATCAGGAACTCCTGCCCTGTCACCCCATCCCTCAGTGGGGCAGCATCAGGAACTCCTGCCCTGTCACCCCATCCCTCAGTGGGGCAGCATCAGGAACTCCTGCCCTGTTACCCCATCTCTCAATGGGGTAGCATCAGGAACTCCTGCCCTGTAACCTCATCTCTCAATGGGGCAGCATCAGGAACTTCTGCCCTGTAACCTCATCTCTCAATGGGGCAGCATCAGGAACTCCTGCCTTGTTACCCCATCCCTCAATGGGGCAGCATCAGGAACTCCTGCCTTGTTACCCCATCCCTCAGTGGGGCAGCATCAGGAACTCCTGCCCTGTTACCCCATCCCTCAATGGGGCAGCATCAGGAACTTCTGCCCTGTAACCTCATCTCTCAGTGGGGCAGCATCAGGGACCCCTGCCCTTGTCACCCTACTCAATGGCACCGCTGCAGGAATACTTCTCCTAAAAACAGCCCACACTCCAGAAGACTATTATAAACACTATCCCATCCCCATTGGAGTTATGGTAGGAATAGCAGCTCTTACCCCATCCCTCAGTGGGGCTGCTGCATTAATACCTCTCTTATTACCCTTTCCAATTTCACTGCTGCAGGAATAAGCACTGCTGTGTAAATACATAACTCCTAGCAAGGCTGCTTCATACCTGTAGGCCAGATAGACTAATAGACCTAGTTCAGGAATGTGCCTTTATATAACTATTAGAAGCAATATATGATCTGTATATTCTAAGGTAATGTTGCTCCTATAGGAATATATAACAGTGCTAACTATGCAGTCAGCATAGGACCAAATACAAAGGTGAGGTAGCAATAGGTAAATAATGAGCAAATCAACATAATGTATGAGAGATTTGGGCAGCGTCATAAGCTATTGATGGTAATGAATTCTGAAGTGAGATTATTTTCATTATAATCATTCCTTTGCATTTTTCAAAATAAAATTGTTAGTGTTTCTAATCTTCAAAATCAATCTTGCCTGTTTACTGGGTGGAAAGCATTATTTCATTGTGGATTTCCTGAATGACATTGGCCAGGGCAACTAAAGTATTTTTAAAAAAATTAGTCAAATGGTGACCTGCTGGAATTGTAATGTGCAGTGGAAAATTGGGAAGTAAACCAGCTTATGTATTGTGACTATAATAGAGTCCATGCACAGAACCCTTCATAGAGTCATAGAGTTATACAGCACGGATAGAGGCCCTTCGGCCCATCGTGTCCGCGCCGGCCATCAGCCCTGTCTACTCTAATCCCATATTCCAGCATTTGGTCCGTAGCCTTGTATGCTATGGCATTTCAAGTGCTCATCCAAATGCTTCTTGAATGTTGTGAGGGTTCCTGCCTCCACAACCCTTTCAGGCAGTGAGTTCCAGACTCCAACCACCCTCTGGGTGAAAAAGTTCTTTCTCAAATCCCCTCTAAACCTCCCGCCTTTTACCTTGAATCTATGTCCCCTTGTTATAGTACCCTCAACGAAGGGAAAAAGCTCCTCAGTATCCATCCTATCTGTGCCCCTCATAATTTTGTACACCTCAATCATGTCCCCCCTCAGCCTCCTCTGCTCCAAGGAAAACAAACCCAATCTTCCCAGTCTCTCTTCATAGCTGAAGCGCTCCAGCCCTGGTAACATCCTGGTGAATCTCCTCTGCACCCTCTCCAAAGCGATCACATCCTTCCTGTAGTGTGGCGACCAGAACTGCACACAGTACTCCAGCTGTGGCCTAACCAGTGTTTTATACAGCTCCATCATAACCTCCTTGCTCTTATATTCTATGCCTCGGCTAATAAAGGCAAGTATCCCATATGCCTTCTTTACCACCTTATCTACCTGTTCCGCCGCCTTCAGGGATCTGTGAACTTGCACACCAAGATCCCTCTGACCCTCTGTCTTGCCTAGGGTCCTCCCATTCATTGTGTATTCCCTTGCCTTGTTAGTCCCTCCAAAGTGCATCACCTCGCACTTTTCCGGGTTAAATTCCATTTGCCACTGTTCCGCCCATCTGACCAACCCATCTATATCGTCCTGCAGACCAAGGCTATCCTCCTCGCTATTTAACACCCTACCAATTTTTGTATCATCAGCGAACTTACTGATCATACCTTTTACATTCATATCCAAGTCATTAATGTAGACCACAAACAGCAAGGGACCCAGCACCGATCCCTGTGGTACCCCACTGGCCACAGGCTTCCAGTCACAAAAACAACCTTCGACCATCACCCTCTGCCTTCTGCCACTAAGCCAGTTTTGTATCCAAAGTGCCAAGGCACCCTGGATTCCATGGGCTCGTACCTTTTTGACCAGTCTCCTGTGGGGGACTTTATCGAAGGCCTTACTGAAATCCATGTATACCACATCCACTGCGTTACCCTCATCCACACGCCTAGTCACCCCCTCAAAAAATTCAATCAAATTAGTCAGACATGATCTTCCCTTGACAAAGCCATGTTGACTATCCCTGATTAATCCTTGCTTCTCCAAGTGGAGACTAATTTTGTCCTTCAGAATTTTTTCCAATAATTTTCCTACCACTGATGTTAGGCTCACTGGCCTGTAGTTCCCCGGTTTTTCCCTACTCCCCTTCTTGAATAATGGTATTACATTAGCGGTTCTCCAGTCCTCTGGCACATCCCCTGTGGCCAGAGAGGTTCTGAATATATGTGTCAGAGCCCCCGCAATCTCCTCCTTTGCCTCACACAGTAGCCTGGGATACATTTCGTCCGGGCCTGGGGATTTATCCATTTTTAGGCCTGCTAAAACCGCCAATACCTCCTCCCGCTCGATGTTAATATGTTCAAGTATATCACAGTCCCCCTGCCGTATTTCTATGTCTACATCGTCCTTCTCCATAGTGAAAACAGATGCAAAAAATTCATTTAGAACCCCTCCTACATCTGCCGGCTCCACACACAGATTGCCATTTTTGTCCCTAATGGGCCCTATTTTTTCCCTAGTCATCCTCTTACCCTTAATATACTTATAAAACATCTTAGGATTTTCCTTTATTTTGCTCGCCAGTGTCATTTCATGGCCCTCCTTGATCTCCTAATTTCTTTTTTAAGTATCCCCCTGCACATTTTGTACTCCTCTAGGGCTTCCTCCGTCTTTAGCCTTTTGTATCTGCCAAAAGCCCTCCTTTTTTTCCTAATCCATTCTCGTATATCCCCTGACATCCAAGGTTCCCTGGAGTTCTTGGAACCACCTTCTAATGAGACAGGAGAAATAATTAATATAATGTATTAAAATATATTGTTGGGGAACTCTTTTTGGTGGGGGGGAGGGAGAGAAAGCTCACCCAACAGAGGGAAATAAATAAACAGGATTCTCCTTGTTTGCTCTTCGAAATATTTTCTGTTCTCTTTTCCATACTCCTCCCCCACCCAAAAGTAAGATCTATATAGTAGTAGGTATAGGCAGCATGTCTTTTGACTTTGTGATGTTTAGCACCCTTAGTTGGAAAGTATTCCTTAAAGAGAGAATCTTGCTATTAAAAAGAATGGGAATAGACTTTGTTCCAAGTTGAAACATGGGAATGGGTTACATTAGAGGGAATTGAATTAAAATACACACACATGCTAAGATGGGTACCTAGTGGTACCAACATGTATTAACTGAGCTGCATCGTACTGTTGGAATCAGTAAATATTCTGGCTCAAATTGGAACTCTGTTTAATGGTTAGTGCTCTTGCTTTTAAAAGCTTATGGGCCTCATATGAAGGGTATAAGTGCAGGTTACAGGCATTGCTGTGTGGAGAAAATACAGTAGTATATATTCATAATATTTAGTAGGTGAGTGGAATGAAAAAGTACAATCTATAGGTTAGAGGTGTTATCAGTGCAGTGAGGATGGTTTTTTAAAAAAATGTTAATTTTTTGTGAGATGGGCTGTAAAACATGTTCTCAAAAGTTGCTTATGTTTCTTTTATTACATTTATTTTTGGCCAAATTTGGGCCCTTTCTTTTCTTTAGGGTTTGAAGCTTATTTCTTTTCATAATGAACTAAAATCCTGTTCTGATGCATTCAGCATTACATGGAGTTGCAAACTTTGCAGTTGTTTTTAAAGTGTTAAAATCATGTTGACTGTGACTTCTGTAACTATGAAAATATTTTATTGAGTCAGAATTTTTCCATTTTACAAGTCATTTCACTTGGGACGCTTTAATACATTAAAGCCGCTGTATAAATGCAAGTTGTTATTAATTCACTAAAGAACATATACAGGAAGCTGGAAATATTCCAAAGGAGAGTGGAATTTTATTTGAAGAACCTTCTCCCACCCGCCCCCCACTCATCACAAGTAGTGTCCATTTTATTTTCTACCTCTGCCTTTTCACCAAGCGATAATTGATCCTTAGTGATTTCAATCTTCCCTTGAACTCGCCCATCCCTTCCTTGGCAGATTTTTTTTTTGCCTTGTTCACCTCTGTCTCGCCCCTCACATCAGCTTCCCCAAGCACAGTCGTGGCCACTCCCTTGATCTTGATATCACACATTGCCTCAACCCCTCTACTGTTTTTATCATGTGGAGAAAATTGCTGGACTATAACTTGGTGTTGTAAAATTGTTTACAACTGTTTTTATCAGACTCAGCTCTCTCTAACCACTTCCTTCTTTCCATTCTCCTGTACATCCCCCTAAGCCTGCCCATAGTCTCTCGCTTGTCACTTTCTGCCACTGGAAACCCTAACTCCAGAACTGTCTCTAGTGCTCTTTCGAACTGATCTTTTTCACCTCTGGCTTGCCATCTATGACAAAACTTTTCTCCATAAATATCGATGCGCCTGTCCCGTTACGATCCCATATAGTCCCCCATCCCCACCACTCCCTTGGGACAACATAAGCTTGAGTGACTTTGGCCTTTATATTTGGTTCGCTGACCCCAACACCTCTAGCTGGTTAGCCTCAATTTATATCCGTGTTCTCTTTCACTGCCAATTTTCTTGCCACAATCCTTATTACTACAAGATCATCCCGAAGAGCAGGAACAACTCCAAGCTTCTCTTTTCAGCTACTGACGGCTGCCTCATTCCCTGCCCCCCCCCCAATCCTCACCTCAGATTTTATATGCAAAGAATTTTTTTGTGTCCAAAATCACTGCAACCACTGGCTGTCCTTACTTTTCCAAACTCCAAGTTTCTTCATCTGGCCTGCACCAAATCACAACTTCACCCTTTCCTTTTTTGTAATTTCTTTTATCTCTCACCAGCTCTCTTTATCCCTTCCCACCCCAGCTCCTGCCCACTCAACTACACTTCCTCATCCCCATGCTCACCAACATCATCATACTGTCTATTTCAGAATCATGACTATCAGCCTCTCCAAGAAACCCACTCTAAACCACTCCACTCTCTGCAGCTATCACCTTACTTCAAACCTTATCTTACTCCCCAAAGTCCTGGAATGCATTGTTGCCGTGAAATTACCCTCCCACTTCTCTCGATCATTATTTGAGCATGGAGACATTACATTCCTACCAACTGCTTCCCCTCTGTATGCATGGGCACTTCCCATTGACCCTTAGCTGTCCCCCTCCCTTCGCCATCTACATGATCCCCAGGCGACAGTTTGCGAAAGCACTGAGTCAGCTTCCACTGTATGCTGAAGACACGTAGCTCTACTTTGCTGTCTCTGTCACTGACCCAACAGTTGTTGCTATACTTTAAAAGTGCCTGTCTGGTATCCAGATGTAGACCTAGATATGGCAAAACTTCCCCCTACTAAATGCTGGCGCAATTGATGCCATCCTTTCTGGCTCTTGGCAGAACCTTTTCCCTCGAGTCCATCTGTCCCTCTGGCTGGCACCTCAAACTGAATCAGAAATGCAGGACCTTGGCATCCTAATGGCCCTGAACCCATATCCACTCTGTTACCAAAACTACTTGCTTCCACTTCCATAATGTTGCTCGCCTGTGCCCCATTCTTCCCTTCTACCACTGAAATCATAGTCCATGCTTCTTTCACCTTCATGGTTTGATTTCTTCAATGCCCTACTCACTTGGTCTCCTGTCATCAACCCTCCACAAACTTCAGCTTCATCTAAAATGCCACAGCTCGCATCGCCACCCACACTGACTGCCACGATTCCATTGATCCCATCCTCTCCCAGCTCCTGTACTCCATGATGTCGGTTTCGAAATTCGCATCCTTGATTTGAGTGATCTCCTCCACCCTAGTCTCTTGCTCTCTGCTCCACCATTGTCAGCTGCTCATTCTGCCATCATGCTCCTGCCCTCTAGACTTCGCTATCCCGTTCTTGTTATTTCCCCCCTATTTCAAACTATTCCTCAAAATCCTCTTCGACTGCCCCTTCAGTGCCCTATCTGAGCCTCTCCATTCCCCTTTATTTTCCCCACGCTCAGTGTCCACTACATCCTTCTCCTTCCTATTGTAAAGTGCTCGGAGACTGAGTCCTGTGTGTGAAGGATGCTAAAATTCTCTTCCTTGTTTTCAAATCCCTCCATGGCCTCGTCCCTCCCTATCTCTGTAACCTCCTCCAGTCCTACAAGCCTCCGAGATCTCTACTCCAATTCTGGCCTCTTGCGTATCCCCGATTTTCATCGCTCCACCATTGGCGGCCGTGTCATCAGCCGCCTAGGCCTATGCTCTGGTATCCCTTCCCTAAACCGCTCTGCCTCTCTACCTCTCTCTCCTCCTTTAAGAACTCCTTTAAAACCTACCTCTTTGACCAAGCTTTTGGTCACCTGTCCTAATATCTCCTTATGTGGCTTGGTATCAAATTTGGTTTGATAACGCTCCTGTGAAGCGTCTTGGGACATTTTACGACAATAAAGGCTCTATGTAAGGTCAAGTTGTTTGAGTGTTATTGTCGCACTAGATTTTGGTTTAAAGCTGATCCTGGAATCCCTAGTTGTAATGCAGCATTTTAAAATTTCCAAATTTTGCTAGATTGCTCTGTTCTGGTGTTTGCTACTGGTTTTCTGAGTAGATTAAATGTATTCTCTAAGTGCCTTTTCTTTCAGGTGTGGCATACACACGGAATTTTAAGTACATATATGGAATGGAACCTTGATTATCGGCACTCTTGATTATCTACTGGAGGCTTTGTGGGAATTAGGTTTAATGTTGCATAAATACAATTGAGTATTTTCTAAGCTTGAGTTTTCACAGACACTGGGTTCTTGACCCAGCAGGATAAGTAGTTATTAACTGAAATTTCCATTGTCTGCTACAATTTAATGACCATGCAGCTCTGACATTTTGTTTCCGGTCTAGAGATGATAAAGAGCAGGGCTTTCGGTCTGAGACCTAAGTAGAAGTGAAGCGTCAGGAATTTTTTCTCAAGAACTTCTCATTTTTACAATGGAAAAATCTGGGCCTGTTGTAGAATCATAGAATCACACAACACAGTAGGAGGCCATTCGGCCCATCATATCTGTGCCGACTCTTTGAAAGGGCTATCCAATTAGACCCACTCCCCTGTCCTTTTCGCTTGTAGGCCTGCAAATTTTTCCCCTTCAAGTATTTATCCAATTCCCTTTTGAAAGTTATTATTGAATCTGCTTCCACCACCCTTTCAGGCAGTGCATTCCAGATCATTACAACTCGCTGCTTAAAAACATTTCTCCTCATGTTGCCTCTGGTTCTTTTATCAATTACCTTAAATCTATGTCCCCTGGTTACTGACCCTTCTGCCACTGGAAACAGTTTCTCCTTATTTACTCTTAGCAAAACCATTCATGAATTTTTGGTCCATTTAGATTACCTATCAAAAGTAAAACCGCACTCTTATATACAAAGTTTAGGACACTGCTTAATTATCCACCCCATTATCTGCCATCGGGTGCCCCATCATTATAGTGCATAATTCAGGTTCCACTACAAATTATGTTTACCTGGTGTATTGTAAAGTGGTAGCTGAGGTGGGACTGCGAGATGCCGTGTTGTTTGCACATGACTATCTTGCCTCTGGAGCCAGTCCCAGCTGATGAGATGAAAATCTCTGCTTTGTGCCAGCTATAAAGGTCCTACATCAATGTCATGTCCAAGCTATTCATGGGCATGGCTGTGTACCACTTGTATTTGGCACAAAGTAAGAACTGGATACCTGAGAGAGGGAGTCAAATAAAGGAAGCTGTGCATTTATGCATGAATCTGGTATACTGATGCACATGATGGGGAGGAGAAGGGGACATGGGAGTGACCAATGACTCTTTTCCATGTAGGCAAGCGTATAAAAAAAGTGAATGTACTATAATGAAATGCAAAATCAGGCTGCACACAAACTGTAGTTGCTGTGTTGGCAGGAAGCTGAGAGCCAATATTAAGGCACTTGAATATTACAAATATGTGGAACTAGTGTGCTCTGTGGTACTGATGCCAGACATAGCTCAACTGTGGCTAGCTGAGGTACTATGGTAACAGTTGCCATAGCAATTTGAATGATTGATTAAATCTGACCTCCGGTGCTTTGTAAGAAAGTAGCTTTGATTGTGTTATGTCACAGATGTGAAGTAAAGCTCATATCCAATATTCTTGATCACTATTTAACATTGGTATTTGACTGCATACATTGTGCAAGTACAGTGTACAGTAATGGTGTAGAGCAAGTGGCTGGATGAATGACTCGATGGAAAGAGGTCCTAATGCTGACAGGTGTGTTCCAGAAACCCGGTTAAGTTTAAAAAATACCAGCATCAAGTTCCAACTGGTTACGAGAAGACTTTCATTTTACATTGTTGATTAAATGATTAGGTGTGATGCAATCCTGGTGCATTCATACTGAACTCTGGTGTTTACCCTCTATACAATAGTTCCAGTGGTCCGTCAGTCTACTGCACTCTTGAGTAAAGTGCTTGTTGAAATGAGAGTTGCATTAGGACTCATAATTTAGTATGCAGACCTGAAAATGATCTTAATCGAGCAACAGGGATTTGAGTTTGATTGCATGAACTCAAATTGATCTGTTGCTTTTAGCATTCTTAAATGGAACTGAAGAAGAAGCTACTTCACCAGAAAGGTGTTTCACTTGTAGCTTCCAGCTGCTTAAACCTCCTTATGTACCTCATTTCACATGTCCTTTTTGGAAGTTTAACCTTGACCGGCTACATGCGTTGAAAGTAGAAGATGATATCTCTCTTGATGGCTTTGGGGGTGAATGCACCACATGTTATGAAGCTGAGCCATACAAGGTACCAGGTTTGATTCCCTGACCTGTGTTGAGTTAGCTGATCTCAGCTGGGCAGCAATGTGGGTACTACATCGGGCTTCTTTGTCCTCAGACAAGTGGGGGAAATCAGCAGGGTTCCTGCACCTGGTTACTATCCAGTGTCTTCTCTGTTTCCCTCCCTCTCGTGTGAGATTGTTGGGTTAGGACTGAATTGGACTTGACTGTAATGCAATCCCTTGTGTCAGTCTTGGCTCAGTGGTAGCACTGTTACCTCTAAGTCAGAAGGTTGTGGGTGAGCTCTACTTCAGAGACTTGAGCACATAATCTAGGCAGGACACTTCAGTGCAGTAGTGAGGGATTGCTGCATTGTCAAATGCCCCATCTGCCCACTCGGGTGCATGTAAAAGATCCCATGGCACTATTTGAAGAGCAGGAGAGTTCCCCCGGTGTCCTGGACAACATTACAACAGTGACTACACTTCAAAAGTGTTTCATTGGCCTTGAAGTGCTTTGGGCATCCTGAGGATGTGAAAGGCGCTATATAAAATGCAAGTCCTTTTCACTTTTTCCTCCCCCACTCCCCATATTCCTAGCTATGGTCAAATACGTTGCTGCTATTTTGTCAAGGCTCGCACGTGAAGAATTACTCCTTGGTTGAGGGTTTTGCAGGGTGCTGACACCTGTGGCACTGTACAGCAAAATGAGTGAACACCTTCAGAAGAAAGTGAAAGGAATTCTTGTTAGAACTTTTTTTGATGGGGGCATTGGGAAGTGGGTTACTGTGCAATGTTTCTTAACTGGTCTTAACTGACTTTGAAGTTTGTTATTTGGAAACTTTTTGATACGTAACAAATAACTGTTCACATGTACCAAAATGTTGTTCAATTTGGATCAGTTTGAACTGATCTTCTCCTGGCTAACCCCTCCCCTCCACATTAAAATGTTGAAGGACACAGCCATTACTAATCCTATAATGGTCTAGTATTTCATGAGTCTATTCAAAGGAGGGTATTATTCTGTAGAACTAAAAGCAGGAATGAGATTTATTACCATACAGTTATTAACAGTGCTGGTACTCCACAACCACATGGTCACAAGTTCAAGTCACAGGACTGCCTGATGGTTGATAGCAGCACTGTCTGTTTCATTAGTTCTTGGTCTGATCTCACAGATTTTGGATCATTTCATAAGTCCACAGGCCTGCTGCAAGTGTAAAATGACATGAGCTGATCATGGCATTATTGCCTGTAATCCAGGCCCAGATGACTGCCCTTCTGGATGGGCAGGCCTGTATGATGGCATGGGACAGGAGTTGTATTGGAGTCTTTTGTTTAGGAAATTACGGTGTAATGTGGCACTTCACACTCCGATGAACCTTCAAAAGATATCTAGACATTCAGAACTCAAGTATGTCTGGAAGTTTATGTAGACCTTAGAGACCCTGTACCTTATTTAGTGAGGATGGGAGGCGTGCAAATGGTTATTCTAAAATTTAAAATGAAAACCGATTCCTCCCTATGACTAAGAGTGCAGGATTCTTTTTTAACTCTTATTGTATATTATTTCAGATGGATAATGGTTGTATTAACAGCATGTGTAACAGTTCAGGATTTATGGCAGTATAAGACTGTTTGATTGCTCTAGTTCACTGTGTACCCATTGAACACAGATTAGGTATTGCATCATCCCTTGCTGTAGATTCTGTTCTTGATGAGTGAAGCCAGATGCGGGAACATTAATCAGTAAGTTAACTGATAGTAATGAACGTTAGAGTTCAAGCTTTTTAAAACACCTATTTCCCTCTCAATGATTGTACCAGTGCAGGTTAGGTCATGCCCCTTGTGATCAGGTAGCATGGTCCAGGGTCAACACAACTATTTAGGAATAGTACAGTGAAATGGAATTTGCATAATATAATTCTTGTGTCTCCTGCAAACCTGTTGGGTGGAAAGTAGCAAATGCTAGACTACTTTCTACAGGATAAAATGACTAAAGAAAGAGAGAGTTGCATTTAAATAGCGCATTTCACAACCTCAGGACTCGCAAAGCACTTTACAGCCAATTAAGTACTTTTGAAAATTTAGCCACTGTTGTAATGTAGGAAACGCAGCAACCAATTTGCTCACATCAAGGTCCCACAAACAGTAACGAGATAATGACCAGATAATTTATTTTAGTGATGTTGGCTGAAGGATAAATATTGGCCAGGACACCGGGAGAACTCCCCTGCCCCTCCTCTTCAAAATAGTGCAGTGGGATCTTTTGTGCCCACCTGAGAGGGCACGTGGAGCTTCGGTTTAACGTCTTATCCGAAAGACCGCACCTCCGACAGTGCAGCACTCCCTCAGTAGTACACTGGAGTGTCAGCCTGGATTACGTGCTCAAGTCTCTGGAGTGGAACTTGAACCCACAATTTTCTGAACCAGAGGCTAGAGTGACACCACTGAGCCAAGGCTGACACCTATAAAATGACTAATCAAATTTATTTACTGATTAACAATTTGCATGGCAGAGAAATGGGAAAATACTGTGTGGCAGAACAAGGAATCTACATATAGTCCACAAGTGCTTAATTTATCCTTTTTTAAAGCTTCAGATTTTTTCAGGTAATAGTGAAAAGTAGATAAGTGGTTTGGCTCTGGGATCTTTCCCTTTGTGAGAATGATATAACAGCCATTCATGACAAGAGCTGCTGCTTCTGACGGGCTCAGAATTAGAGGGGTACTTCCAGGCTTTAGGGCTACGCTATTTCAAGAATATGTTCCCTTTTACAGATGGAACTGGCAGTTATGATTGAAAGAGCAATGGCACAGATTTTCAAAATATTAGAGTACAGTATTAGAAACACTATCCCATGGAATGCTAATGAGAAGATAAGCGGACCTTGTCTATGGTAGCAATAGTTAAAGCAGGAAAACGTCCCAAAGCGATTCACAGGAGTGTAATCCGACAAAATTTAAGCCAAACCGAGCCAAAGGAGATATTAGGAGGGGTGGCTAAAAGCTTGGCCAAAGAAGTAGGTTTTAAGGAGGGCCTTAAAGGAAGAGAGAGAGTTATAAACAGAAGCCTAGACACACTTAAGGTACTGTTATATTGCAGAAGACCCATGCTAGTGGCACAGACTGCTGACGTGCAGGTCTCATGAATCAGGCTGGAACCTAAAAGCAGGCATTCTAGTCTTCAATTTGGCAGCAGCTAGGAAGAGCCCACAGCTTTTATGTTGCATGCAACACTGTGTATCTAAAAAGTTTACTTCCAGATTGCAGAATGCTGCACAAGAGTCTGGAATCAGTGCCACTAGCACGGGTCTCACTCAATGCAAGAGCAGCTAAATTTAGTAGCTCTGACTTGATGTAGCATTTTTCAATGCTGAAGGTGTTGTGTTCAAAGAGAGTTCAGTAAAATACTGCTGATTCAGGATGGGGTGGCTAAACATCTTTGAAATAAGAATGCTGCTGGTGATTTTTTTTAATGTATATTTGTGCAATGATATGAGATTGACTCAGTTAAGACTACGTCCAGTATTCAGGTCAAACAAGTTAGAAATCAGTGGAATAACTGAGCCCAGGTATTTAGGGTTTGGGTCAGTGGAGAAGGATGGAGGGAGGGAGGGAGAGGCGGGGTGGGGGGGGGGATTGAATTGAGTTGAGGGGGAGGGGGGAAGTGGAAGGGGAGGGTGTATTGGCGCATCAATCTCTGCATGGTAATGGAGGGAGGCTCTACTCGGGGATGATCTTTGCTCAAAATACGGTTGTGGATTCCTACTCCATGTATTGGGTGGGGGTGGGGCTTGCTGGACTCTTTGCTAAGTTGAGGGCGCAATGAGGGATGTTCCCTGCTCAGAGGGTGTGGTGAATGATGGAGCTGGATTTTTTGATTACTGGAGAGGAGAGATCTCTGCTCTGTAAGGGGGCATGCTTAACCCAACAGGGTGATTTGCATTCTACTTCATGGAGGGACTATGATTCCTGTTGTGGAGCAATCCCTGCTTAGTGGAGGTGGAGGTGGGTGGGGTGGGAAGTCTCTGGCGAAGGAATTATTTTTCCAAGTGTTGAGGCATTTTTAAGGTTAAAATTTCCAATTTAATTTTTATCAGCGAAACAAGTATTGGAACTCAAGCCATGGTCTCACCTCCCCTGTTGCCCATATTCTGCTCCAGTGTGAAGTTGGCAATTCTTTCCCTAATGCTGGACTGGCTCTGATGCCTCTGTTAACCCGTGGATATCTTAGTGCTGCCCAACTGTCCAGAAATGGACAGAGAGGCAGACAGACTGTGTTTGTGTCCTGTTACAGATGCAGGGGAAGGTACTACAGTCTTGACTGATTAGAGACAAGTGCTGTTTTGTAGCTTATATAAGGTGTTATGTTAAGTGTGGCTTGGTTTAGAGATGCAAATTTATTACTAGAAGTATTTCAGTTATATGAATGACACTAATAGTTCAAAAAGACTTTCACTCCCCCTCCACTAAAGATTATGTTGTACCAGCAACAATTAGATAATTTCATTGACATGGGTGAAAAGTTTAGCAATAGTTTGTGTTTTGTGAAACTATAAGGCTGTTAGAAGTTGGAAATGACTCCAGCAAGGTCAAGATTGCAATTACTAATCTGTTCAGATGGGTTATTGCTCAAGAGCGCACACTGTGGATTTGCTAGACTAAGAAATGCTGTTAATGATAGAATGTGATTTTTGAACTTTGACCAGTTATTCAGCTCTCGCTACATGGCTACGCGTGAGCTACGGAAAAAATAAAAGCCTTCACCTTTTGATCAGCTGCCTAAGTGGCCGTTCACCCAATCCTGTTTCTAATTTCATCCAGTATCCACTTGTTTGCTCTTGATGAGGGTCATTGGATGGTGATTAAGAGCAGATACTCATAAAAACATAGTTACAACATGGGCAGGAAGAGACCGTTGAGTGAAGGAAGGATTGGGGTGGGTTTTGATGCTCCTCCTGTTTTAATAAAACGCCTGCCAGTGCTCACTTTCAATGCTAGTGTATGATGTATGGCCAGTTGGGGAGGTTGATCAGCCCCTGTGGAATTGTGCCTCAGCTAGGAATCAATGTCTTAAATGGGAACAAATCTGTGGAGATAAAAGAACTTCCACATGATGCAACTGATGCATACAGTTAAATTTGCTGTAGCAGCAGTAGTGCCACCTGTTGAATAACATAGTAATTCTATACCCCTTTTGGTAAAACTGTTCTTTTTTTAAAAAAAATGATCCCGTCAGTTCAGATTATATTGATGGAAGGCATACGTCCCAGCTACTGGATAATATCTAACTGGAAATAGACCTGAGCGTAAAATGGGTATCTGAGATTTTTATTTTTATTTCAAGGGCCTGAATAAATTGTACCTTTTTTAAGGTTAGAAAATAGTAACCTGCAGAGGATTAAGGTGACTTGCTGTGTCGTGACAATGTGACGTAGATGATATAATGTTATTTCAAAGCAAAAAAAAAGTTTGTTCCGTCACTGTGACGGAAAAGATCATTTTAATTGGTTGGTTTGGACTACCCTTGTACTAAAGGAAAGAAAGTAAAACTTGCACGTCTATAGCGGCTTTCATACTTCAGGCCGACCCGAAGTGCTTTACAGCCAATGAAATGCTGTTGAAGTGTAGTCACTGTTGTAATGTAGGAATGTGGTCACTAAGGGAATGTTCCTTTACTGTATAATTGAAAGCGAAACAGTTGTTGGGAAATGCTTACTTTTCAAACGGTTATGTTCATGTATAGGTTCAGAATAGTTCTGTGAAAATTGCATCACATGAGTGTTGGACCACTGAATTTATTGTTGAGCCATCAGATTAACAGATTTTCGTTCCCACCCTAAATCTCCATGCAATCTGTAAATAAGAGGGTGATCTTACTATTTGCGTATACAATTCAACTTGAATTATCACCCATATGGCACATGTAGGTTTGCATTTAGCTGCCTCCTTTGCCTTCCTGTTCTCTTCCCTGATCCCACAGAACAGTGCCTGCCAAACCCTTGCAATTCATCCAAGAGCAATTGGCCTCCACATACACCCAGACATTGTGATGTGTTCTGTCCTGTTAATCATTTAGCCATCACGCTGCTTGTAGCAAAATGCTCCGTGCAAAAACATCTGAAGAGAATGAGGATTTTGAACATGTTCATTAAACAACTAGCACAAGATCCTTGTGTTTGGCCAGTGACATTCAACATAATGTTTCTTTATACGGGATTATATGGAATGCAAACTACACAGGTGCAGAGTAAAGGGAGGTAGAAGCACTCATTCATATTTATAGAGATTAAAATGGGTTGTCCAACAATTATTGGTGGAAATCTAGCATACGATATCCTTCGTACTGCAAGAGGACACCCCTTGTTGGAAAGTAGATCATCAGTCCATATCTCTGCACTGATGAGTATTACTGAGAGAGGCAACCTCTCCCACATGTTTCACAGGCTTGTACAACTAGTCTATTGCTCAATATATTTTACCATAAGGGGCGAGATCTTTATTATCTTTTCCAGCACCATTTGGACCATTGAAATCTGCCATGATCGGCTTGTCTGCTAATGTCATTACAACGGTCACATCATCTAGATCACTATAAAGTTGCTTCACATTGTCTTTGTCTTTCATCATTGGTGGATAATGCTAGTGCCTTTTGCATCTGTTTCAGGCAGTCATTATTGCCTTTTGATAGACTATACAAACTTTGCAGTGATATCCTTGCAAATTGTAGATCCTACATGAGCATTACTGGTAGATCTCCCCAGCCACTCCAGATGTAGTTATAGCCAGCACCATCTTCCACTAGTTGTCCCCCTCCAGCTGGACTGGCCTTGCTCAGTGCAGCAGTGTCATTACCACCATGAGCCAGCTCTCGTGCTACCTGTGCAGTTTCCATTCTGAGCATGTCTGTTGAAAAAGTTATGATCTTCCAAGAAGCCAGTGTAAAATTCCATTTTTTTTTTATTACTTGTTTAATGACCACAGGTGTGGTTTATCAGCCATGGTTAGATGGCCCAGTTGATGAGACTATAATATTCAGAGCACCTTTTCTAGACCGGTCTCCATATGGGGCGAATCTCAAATAGTACAGCTTGGTCATGCTGAATAGTACTGCAGCCTCAAACATCCAATGCTGAACATCTGCAAGTTTCCAGACCAGCCAAGTATTGGTCTAGGGTTATGCTGGGCAGCATCGCTTCACTGCACATCCATTGCTGTATGTTTTCTATCTTCTCCAACAAAAGGTGGATAAAATAGATTTTAAATTTTTAATTAACTGGTTTGCACTGAGCCATATCCACCCTTTCATCCCTGAGTTCATGCTCCAACAACAATCCATGTTGAGCATCATAGAATCTCCATCCACCCTTCGCCTTACTACACAGCTATCCCCATAGCTCTAAGTTAGATCCTCTATACAGCTTGGCTAGATTACAGATGACTGGTGGCCAGTTTTTTTCCAAGCATGCTAGTTACTTATCTGGCCTCTACCCTTTGACCTTCCTGACATGATGGCCCTATCAGTTACCACTGTTACAAGTTTTCAGCTCATGGAGGAATGGAAGCCTCTTTATGTCTAAATTGCAGTCAGGGAGAGTGTATGTTCCCAGAGAAAAGGAATTTTAACTGTTGGATGGAGAATGAACAGGGGGGGAAGGAAAGGGAAGGATATTATTACAATGGATAGTGGAAAAAAAACAGCAGTACTGTTTTTAGTTTTATTCACTGCCAGAAGCGAAGAACATGACTAACAACAGAAAAATGTAAAGGAGGGGGAGGAATAATTATGGGGCTAGTTTAAATGAATGTTGAATAACTGGATGCAATCCAGTAAAACAGTTTTAGGCAAGTGAAAACAAATATGGGAGTGAGGAGACGGTGGTTGCTCATAAACTTGTTTTACCATGACTGAGCACACATGTGTTGTGGTTTCCTGTGGAATATTTGTTCTGATTGTGTCTGGCGTCAATCAGGGATTTCAATGGCCTTGAAGACTGAGATTCTTGCAAAAAACATAAGTTTAATATTTTATTCTGTCTTTTGAATAACCCACAAAAGTTTATTTTAAAATGATGGTGAGGCTTATCTCAACATTCAAATGTAGGGCTGTTTCACTAGAAATACTCTTAGTTATTTGCTCATGGAGCTCGCAAGTTGGCAGACTCCAGCACTTCTGTATTGCAAACTTCTGGCCCTACCTTAAGCAGAAATCTGCTGATATTCCTGTAGCAGTGTGAGCTTTGAAGTTCTCAATCTGCTGTTTTGGATGGATGGAAGGGGCTCGATTTTCAAGTGAAAGTGCGGGGGCAGGGGCGCTCCGAAAATCGCTAAAATATTAAACATGATCACAGATGTGTCATGTTGCGATGAGCGTACTGAGGCGCTTAGATTGCGGGGCATGTTAACATCAATTCATATTATGTGTGCTGAATGTTAAAGTTCTGTCGCCAGACATTTGTCGGGTGCCAGTCTCGGCGTCCCCAACAGACAGGCCTCTCGAGGTTGCGGCTCAGCTCCAACGCCTCCTGCTCCGCGTCTGTGAGGACGACGATCTGTTGCAACCCCCCTCCGGTCGTCACCCTCTCCAATGCATTCTGGGCTCTCTTCTCTGATAAGGGGAGAAAGTACAGACGTGTGAGTGAGTGATGGTGACCGTGGCCAACCGTGAATGCATTGGTTGGGTGAAAGAGATGCATCAGCGGGTGAGTATGAGACAGAGCCATGACGTTGTCTGAGGATTGGGTTGAGTGGTAGTGGTGCGGTGACTAATGGGGAGGTGAGGAAGTTGAGGATGCGCCTTAAGTTGGTGTGAGGAGTGATGTGATAGATTGGTGTTGGCAGTGCAGAAGGAGTTGGGGGGTGGAGGCGGTGATGGGGAAGACTGAATGTAGGAGAATGAATAAGTATACTCACTTTGGCTGACCTAATTAGGCCATTGAAGCACTTCTTGCACTGAATCCAGGTGCGGGAGATGATGATGCTGCTGCTGGTGACCTCCTCTGCCACCTCGAGCCAGGCCTTGGGGGCAGAGGCAGGCCACTTCTTCCTATCCGCCAGATAGATGACATCCCTCCTCCTCCTCCTCCTCCTCACCCCCAATGAGTGAGGCATTGCTAAATCTAGGAGCAGCCTTTCCCCTCTGCTACTCCATTGTGCTGTGTGGGTGTTTGCTCCAGGAGCAGCCATTGGAGGACTGCCCTTTTAAATAGAGCTTCTCCAGCTGACAGCCTGTGATGCTGGTGTGCAGTCCGCCCGCTGCGCAGCTTTTGGACGGCAAACCCGGAAGCCACGTTAAGTGGCTCCGATTGACCCGCGATCGCGTGGGAACGGACAGATTTTATTGGGCGGGTTACCCACGCGCCCTATCTTTTCTCCCCCCCCCCCCCCCCCCCCCCCCCCACTGTCATCCCACCTCCCCGCTAACATCGGGGCCAAGGTGTCTAGACTTGAAGGGAGGGCTGGGAAGCGTGATGCTGTTAGAACATTTGCCAGCTTATGTTGCAAAATTTAAAATTTACTGCTAAGCATAGGAATGACCCCTGAACAGTTGAAAAGATTTCAAATTTTTTTATGCCACCACCTTCTCGGGCAATTAGGGATGGGCAATAAATGCTGGCCTTGCCAGCGATGCCCCCGTCCCATGTGATACAACCATCAAGCCAAAATACCAAGTGTTTTCTTTCCAATCCTTAGGATTGCCAGAAGTGAGCTAGATACTTGGCAGATAAAGGAACACACCAGTTCGCAGGGAGTGAGAGTTTGCCTGCAGGAGTGATAGAAGACCCTGAACTCCAGAGTAAAAACCTCATAACATAGTGTGTAGGCTGACTTGTTTATGTTACAACACTGCTTCTAAGGTTGTCTTTGAAAAAAGTGCATATAATATAGGAGTATAGCACTGTACTGACATGTTGCCTTACCAAGTGATGCCTCTTATCACCAGATATTTGGGCTGTATTCAGAATAACTTGAATCTGATTAGAGACATTCCCCTGGGAGTATTTTTAATGTTTGAGGACTGGTGATTGATTCAGCCCCTCTACTCACTGCCCCCCCCTCCCCCACGTCCATCACACTTTGTAGGAACAGCTTTAACTTAAGTCAATGCTATACTCCAATTCACCAAAATAAGGTGTACTTACTGTATAAGAGCTGACTTCATCTGACGACAGCCACTCCCAGTATTAGTGGACGAGCAAGGCTGATGGGTTAGTCTGTTCGGGTGATAGGCACAGTGTTACAAGCGCTGCTAATTTCATATATCCAGATATAGAATTTAATTTCAATTGTGTTTGACAAAAAGAGGATATTTACTGAAATATTGTAATAATCTCTGAACTTTTAGACTTTCTGTATTGAGCATTAGTAAACCTATTGGAGCATAATTCAGAGTTTGTATGTAGGGTTTATACTTTTGTTACTTGTATATATTCAAACTAATTTTTATGTAAGCATTGTGCATGCACCAAATAAAACCACCCCTAAGACACTGCAGTGCGATGAAGTACTGGTTTTGTTTCCGAGGTGACGTGCTTGGTGAGTTTGTGGAATGCAATTGCTTATTGTTGGAAACCTCTCCTTCTTTCGTCTGCCTCCTCCCCTCCTCAGCAACTGCAACCAGAGTGGAATATCAACATAGTTTTTAAATAAGCTCCAAGCAGACTTTCAGATAATGGAACCTTGTAAATTGCTTTTTAAAAAATAAATTAATAAGGAATATCCTGGTAGGCAGAAAAAGTCCATCTTTCGGGCTGAAGCATCTGGGGAAAAAAAATTCTAATTTTTGCTGCATTCTAAAGTAAAGTGTGCTCCTGTATTGAAAATAGTAGGCAGTGAAGGGGCGACCCAGTAAACACTGTCCTATTCAGTGATTTAAAATCATGATTTGAGCAATTAGGTCAAGAGCCAGGGAAGCTCTAGATGTAATCTCCATTTTGTAGTGAACTTTCTGTCAACGTTCCAACTTTCCAACAGCAGCTCCTTTCTCAATAGCGGTTAGCAAGAATCTAGCTCAGCTGAAACGCACGATTCATACGGGCAGTACTGATAATGGTGGCAAGTCAGCAAGCTTTAGGGAGGGAATTCCAGAGTTAAGGCCCAGACAGCTAAAGGCATGGTCTCCAATGGTGAGATGAGGGAGGTGGGGGATGCACAAGAGGCCAGAGTTGGGAAAACGCAGTTCTGGGAGGGTTATAGGGCTGGGGAAGGGAAGAGATGAGGACGGGTGAGGTCATGTACGGATTTAAACAGAAGATGGGGGGACAGTGGTGGTGGCGGCGGCTAGTGTGGCTCTAAGATGACATGCCTGGCAGTGGAACTTTAAAACCTTTTTGTGGCAGACTTGATAATCTGATACCTGAATCAAGTAGTTCCACAGTACCCCAGGACACTGTTGATTGATCAACCAGCTTGGCACACTGGAATCTGGCAGGGAAGACAGGTTGGTCACTGAGGGTTGCTTCTACCTGTTGCAAGCAGCAGGAATCAGCTCTGAAAAGCTGCCCTGCTTAAACTTCCAGTGCCGCATAATTCTTCGCTCTGCCAACCTGCAACTAAACTCTGAGTTTAGGCAAGCATGATGTGTGCACTCCATACTAGGCAAATAAAACCTACAGATACTATAATCTTCACAATAGCTTGATTTGGAGAATGGTAAAGGTAGCGATGGCATGTCCGACACCTGATTGACCTGGAAAAATGGGGAGGCATGGTTTGCTTGTTCTCTTTTCTTCACCCCGCCCCCCCCTCACTTGCGTTCTCCATTCTAGCTGCATTGCCTTGAGACGCACTATGTGAGCACCCCGAAGCTCGACACCCTATACAAATCGTGCTGCGCTTACCCTGTGGCTCCCAGCACCCTTTGGGGAAAGAATAGGAGGGGAAAGATCATACAGAGCATGGGCTCTGCACAGTTCTTTAAAGAAGTGACAAACTGCACCTCATTTTAAAAACAAAGACATTCCATTGGGCCTGGGATTATCTGCATGTGCATCTGTTGCAGCTGCCTTAAAGAGCGCTGAGAGCAGATTACCTGTCTGTCCTTTCAGCTGCAATTAATGTGTGGACTGGAGAAAATAGTTTCATACCCTCAAAAAAAAACAGCAATTAAGTGTTATGTTTTTATTGGATTTATCAGAATTCAACTGTAATGAATTTTATACTTTTTGAAACATCATGATTTTGCAGCCTAGCTTGCTGAGACTCCTAGTCTGAATGAATGTCATTGCTTTTGATGAAGTCTAAATGGTTGGTTCTTTGTCGGCACAAACAGCCATCTGAAATTAACATAAAAGTCCAAAGCTTACCGTTAGCTTCTAGGTGCTGAAGCAGCTTCACGCAAAGAAAAACGCTGTTGTGCCTCCTGTCCTGACGTTGGCCCATTGGTGGCCCAGTAGGGATGAAGGCCCATGCTTTGCACTATGTTTAGTGGCAACATTTGAGACCCCATGAAAATTTGGATCTGTTTGACCCCTGATCTGTGTTGAGTTAACTGATCTCAACTGGGGCAACGGTGGGGCTGCTACAGTTAGACATGGCACCTCTGCCTTAAAGGTATTTTCCCATGGTTTCTGCTCCTCATCACTATACAACGACTCCTTGTGTATGTTGAATGAGGGCAGCACTGGGCTTGACTGCAGTGTTTTCCACAGTGGGTTAGCCTGTCAACACTCACTGTCGGGGCTCACCTTTGAATAATGGTGCCCTGGTAAGATACCAGAAGGTGCCACACAAAAGGTTGTTACACAAGATAAGGGCTCATGGGGTTGTGGTAATATATTAGCGTGGATAGAGGATTGGTTAACGAACAGAAAAGAGTAGGAATAAACGGGTCATTTTCAGTTTGGCAGGCTGTAACTAGTGGGGTGCCGCAAGGATCAGTGCTTGGGCCTCAGCTATTTACAATCTATATTAATGACTTAGATGAAGGGACCGAGTGTAATATATCCAAGCTTGCTGCCGATACAAAGCTAGATGGGAAAGTAAGCTGTGAGGAGGACGCAAAGAGTCTGCAAAGGGATATAGACAGATTAAGTGAGCGGGCAAGAAGGTGGCAGATGGAGTATAATGTGAGGTTATTCGCTTTGGTAGGAAGACTAGAAAAACAGAATATTTTTTAAGTGGTGAGAGACTATTAAATGTTGGTGTTCAGAGGGATTTCAGTGTCCTTGTACATGAAACACAAAAAGTTAACATGCAGGTACAGCAAGCAATTAGGAAGGCAAATGGTATGTTGGCCTTTATTGCAAGGGGATTGGAGTACAACAGTAAGGAAGTCTTGCTGCAATTATACAGGGCTTTGGTGAGACCACATCTGGAGTACTATATACAGTTTTAGTTTCCTTACCCAAGGAAAGGTATACTTGCCTTGGAGGCTGTGCAGCAAAGGTTTACTAGATTGATTCCTGGGCTGAGCGGGTTGTCCTATGAGGAGAGATTGAGTAGAATGGGCCTATACTGTCTGGAGTTTAGAAGAATGAGAGGTGATCTCATTGAAACATATAAGATTCTTAGAGGGTTTGACAGGGTAAATGCTGAGAGGCTGTTTCCCCTGGCTGGAGAGTCTAGAACTAGGGGACATAGTCTCAGGATAAGGGGTCAGCCATTTAGGACTGAGATGAGGTGGAATTTCTTGAGGGTTGTGAATCTTTGGAATTCTCTTCACCAGAGGGCTGTGGATGCTCAGTCATTGATTGTGTTCAAGGCTGAGATAGATAGATTTTTGGACTCTTATAGGATATGGGGATAGGGTGGAAAATTGGAGTTGAGGTTGAAGATCAGCCATGATATTGAATGTCGGAGCAGGCCGAAGGGCCATTTGGCCTACTCCTGATCCTATTTCTTGTCTTAAGGCATCTGGGTTCCATGGGACTGAGGTGGAGAGTCAACACCAAGGGTGGGGTGGGGGGAGGGTCTCCAGTGCCATCAGAAGTGAAAATTTCCCACTGTTTTGTTATGAAGATTGGTGGTTGCCTATGATAACCATGTTTATTTTTAAAGCCATCCAATATCTGTGAACGGCCCACCTATTTGCTCTACCTGGAATAGCGGAATCCTATTATGTATTTGCCAAATGGGAATTCCTGGTTGGTACTCGGCATCCTACCATTGTGTTGCTGCTTTTGCACTGGTGCTTGTTCAGCTCAGATTCTGGGGGACAAGTGAGGGACAAATCTCTGAGCTTGCTCTTGGTGTTGACACTACCTAATTGGGTCCAATTATCCCAGCAGCAGACTCGCTGGCCCTGAACAAAAAAAAACTAGGCCCACCAGCATAAGGGAGTCAGATTTAGAAGTGTAAGTACCAGGAGTCAACTTACAGATACCAGTGTCCTGGAATCTGACCTAAAATAAAAGCAGCTACAGGCTGCCTTGGATTATTAACTCACTTTATTGTAAACTGTACCATTTTTACCATGCACTTAACTTGTTTATCTGATAGTCTACTCAATTTCACATCAGCAAAGTAACAGCTGTAGCAAGTTGGACTGCAAGGGAATCTCCATGAATTTTGGCCCAGAGAGAGGGCCTTCTATCGTAATTTTAGCCCCAGTGTATCTACAGCCTTTGATCAGTTTTTAACAAAACAGGGAAATATCTGAATGTTACATCTGTCTGGCCCCATTCATAGGTTGAGTGCTTATTAAATCCCTGAAGTCTCACGTTTGTCCATGCTCCCAAGTCCCATCGGTCTTTCCCCGCAGAGGCAGTTGTAATATCTCGTTGTTCTGGATTGAGTTCTGTCTACAGGGACAATCATAAATCTCTAACATTGACTTGAGTCAGCATTTTGAAATGGAAAATTTGAAATGAGAAGTCTTGATATTTTCAGTTTAGCAGCATTGAATACCATATTTATTGTTCATCTGGCCTCAATATAAGCTGGGACTGCAATAGCTAGTTTTATGCAGTCATTACCCATTTTTGTGGGTGCGGAAAAGAGAATTTGGGGAGTTCCCATGATTGAGGTTTTTAATTGCAGTGTTCTCTGTAATTAAACATTATAACCCAAGTAACCTCAGAATATCTCTTGAATCTCATGGTTCTTCCCCATAGGGGGAAGGCGGGTAGAAATTGAGAAAGGGAATTGGAAATTATTTAGAGATTTTTTTATTCGTTCATGGGATGTGGGCACCACTGGCGAGGCCAGCATTTATTGCCCATCCCTAATTGTGCAAGATTGTACATCTGAGTGAGTGGCTTGCTAGGCCATTTCAGAGGGCAATTAAGAGTCAACCACATTGCTGTGGGTCTGGAGTCACATATAGGCCATACCGGGTAAGGATGGCAGGTTTCCTTCCCTAAAGGACATTAGTGGACCAGATGGGTTTTTACGACAATCCAGCAGTTTCATGGCCACCATTACTAATATTAGTTTTTTTTAAATTCCAGATTTTTTTATTTAATTAATTGAATTTAAATTCCCCAGCTGCCGTGGCAGGATTTGAACTCATGACTCCGGATTATTAATCCAGGCCTCTGGATTACTAGTCCAGTAACATAACCACTATGCTCCGTACCCGTATTTGAGATAATTGGTTGCCTTTTATAACCGGTAATTAAGAAAGACCTAAAAATAAAATCGTAACTACAAATGTCCCTAAAAAGATGACCTCTGACCGGCTCTTTAAAAGGTTTGTCTGTATATGGTCTTTTATTTTTCAGTTTCCTGTGTGCTGTTGTGATCGTACTCTGGTAATTTGAGTTTTTGTGCCTGATTATAGGGATCCGTTACAGCATGGATGTCTGTGTAGATGAAGTGAAAGCCCTGGCCTCTCTGATGACTTACAAATGTGCAGTGGTTGGTAAGTGCTGAGATCAGTTTACTGATTCTCTGTTTTGGGACTTTTAAGTGTATGAAACAGATCCATCTGTGTCCAGGAGGATTGTGGCAGTGCACGCGCACATTTTATATTTTAAGAATTCAGTCCTGGTACTGTCTCTAAACTTAAATTCTGGGAAAGTTGTGATGTAGAAACTTGAAATTTCACTCCCAATTAATCAATTTGGAAAACACAGATTATGAATGCTACAGTTTGGCCCCTTTATCACCCCCACCCCACTAATCACACGATAAATAGATCCTTTCTACCCATTGCCTGCTTCCCAAGATTCTCCCATGTGTATATATCAATGGTGTCCTTTCACTCCTTCCCCTTTATTCTATTGCAAGCATCCACTGAATAGGTTGTGCAGTAGAAGCTGTATAGTGACATACACAATATTTAACAATTATGATGGATTATTTGCTATATATTAATTTTTCTGTGTCCCTTGTGGTGAGTTAAAATTAAAAGTCTGGATTACTGGGTGTTCCGCTGTTTTGTGGAAGTAGGACTCTGATGTTTGATCATTAAATGGCTTTGACCTGTGTTATGGATGGTTTTGGAGCCTGCATTCCAATCTTGAGACGGTAGCCTGAAGCTGGTGGGGGAGGGAAGAGGAAAAAGGGGACTGAAAAAGGGATATTTTATCTGATTCTACAGAAATATGTTGAAGCCAGAAACTTTTTCCTTTTGCTAAAAATGCCTCAATTTTTCTCCTCTTTGCCTATTACCTGCGTTCTAGATGTGCCATTTGGTGGTGCCAAAGCTGGAGTGAAGATTAACCCAAAGAAGTACTCAGTAAGTATTTTCTTGCCAGCTTTTTTAACAAACTTGCTCCTTGCTGTGCGATTAAATACCGCCCATGTGGGTTGAGTAGCACGCAGGTAATTCATTTTAAACTTTTCTGTATTGAGTATTTTGCATAAAACTGAGGCTTACCCTTTCCTCTGTGTCCACTATATTCTGCTTGATCCAGTTGGTCGCTTGAAAGTGTTGCGTCATTGAAATTATTAGCTGCAAAGAAAGCTGTTGGCATTTCCTGTCCCTTGTGGGGTTAAAAAGTGCTTTTAACTTAAATCCTTGTTTGTGATCGCTCCTGCTGCTTCAGAAAAAAAATAGGTGTAACGTGAAGTTTTCTGCTATTGATAAAGTTGTAGCATTTGAGTAGGCTGTACATATGGCCAAGAGCAAATGGAATGCAATTGCTCAAGTGCCCTATTAGCATGGAATCTCTTTCATTGTTCACTGGAGATAGTAGTAGAACCTGATCAATAACTATTGTAAATATCTCCTCGGTGGGGTGGGGGTGGAAATAATAATTGGGGGCGCAAACAACCAACTCAATTTTAAAAACTTTTGACTTGCTTTTTAATATTAGTACTGTAACAGCAGCCAAGTACAGCTGCAAATGACAGTGTTGAAAGTATTGGTTAAGTGGATAATGAGAAAACAAAACAGCAACATATTTCCCATGACAATTAAAGGACTTGAAAGACATGAGAAAATAAGGTTGATGGAGTTTGCCAGCATCCCCGAGTGCAGATCAAATACTAAATTCTTCATGCAAGATGTATTGAGTGATGTACCCTAAACAGAGTTATCATTTTGAAGAGACCAACAATTCCCTTGCCCTCTTCCTTCCCCATCAGGCACAAGCTCTACTTTAGCAACTCTATATGGTCCTTAACATTTTATGATTTGAAGAAGTTATAATCAAGAATTTCTCGAGCTATTATCCGGACAAAGGGTTCCTGTCACCACGCATAGTCTCTATTGTTGACCGGAGGTCACCAGTTACGGTTATTGGCTTAGTACAATTCGCTTTATTCACGTTGTTAGATCATATATATATATATATATATATATAGCTTATACGTCTGGTTAGCTATAGACGTGCAGTTTGCACCGGGTTATACAGTTTTATACCCAAACTAGGATCTAAACACACACCCACTAGGTTTCTCTGACACTCCCTGAGTGGTCACAGAATATAAAGGCTAATACCCGAAAAGGAGAGCTGACGCTGGCCAGGCGTTCCGTTCTCTCTCTCTCTTTCGACATTGTCTCTACATCCCTGACGTAGGTTCTTCCACTTCCACGATGGTTGGTCTTCGGAGTCTTCACTCGCTCCACGCCCGAGATTCTTCATTCTTATTCCGAATCTTATCTCTTCAAGCTGTGCTGTCTTTCTCCCGTTGGTTTAGGCTTGCTTGCCTAGTCCATGTCTTCTCCTTATTGGCTCTGTCCCAAGGACTTAGGTAGCATTACCTCATTACTCCTTTTCTAAATAAGGACTTGTGTCTTATCACATCTCCTTTGTCTTTCACGACACGTCGGAATAAACTCAGTAGTTTCTGCAGACCCTGGCCAACACTATTTTAAAAAGCGCGATCATGTTCAGGTTCTCTCCGTGGATCCAGCAATCAAGCTTCTGTCGCTTAAAATGGAGGGAATACTTGAATACAGCAGGGTTCCAGCAGTGGAGGCGCACTGGAGTGTATAGATGTGATGTACACTTTTCACATGGCTTAAATCCTATTGCTGTGGACATGGAATAGGGAATGGAGCAGACAATTGCATCGCTTCTATGCAACACCTCTATTAAGATATGGAGGTTCTTAACACGCATGCAGCCTCTTCCTAACACAACTGGAGCTCATCACGTTCATAGAAACAGCAGGAGTGAAGCCAGATCTAAAAGTAACAAAGTCCTCCAGCGCCAGTGCTCGAGTACCTTTTTGTTAACAATGCAGTGTTAGACTGAAAATGATGCACCTTGGGATGGGGACAAACACTGCCATCTTCGAGATTGTGCAGTTTAACTGGAACTTCTCAGAACTTGATGGTACCCTTGTCCAATATTGGAATATATTTACGCCAACTAAAGCAGCCCTGTAGTCTAGTAATAGGAGAATATCAAGGTTGGACCACAAAGGCGAATAAAGCGCAAGAGAATTGGCTCTATGCTCAAGGATTTCTCAATGTTTGATCATTTGGTACCACTTTCTGTTCCATTTTAATAAAGAAATATGGGGAATCCGTTCAGTTCCTTGAAGATAGATTGCATAAATTGGACTGTGTATAACAACTGTAGGAAAGCATTTACTTAAAGTAAACTGATTGCATTCAGCAATAATGATCCACACTGGACCATATCCTCCATAATTGTACATGGTTAAAATTGGGTGCATATAAGGCGTGCAGATTTAGGATACTCTGTGTACTCAGATACTTGAAGCCCATTCTGTCCCATCAAAAGGGAAGTGAATTTAAAACTTGGAGAAAGTTTTAGGTGCAAGGCCCAGACTTCCACCTGAGTACAATATTTTACTGCTATGCTGTAGCACTTATTAAGTACTCAATATCAAATAATATATCATCAACCTAAAGCAATATTTCACATTACACATCTGCTAAACTCCTCTTCTCCCTTCCCCCCCCCCCCCCCCCCCACTGAAAAAACAAATTCCGGTTGGCATATATGTGTGTAGCAAAGATTCAATGGTTAGGAAAAAACTCAAGGGGTATAAAACAGCATCCCTGCCACACTTTGGAATAGGTCAACGCTGACATGGATCCAGCTCACTTTAATTAGAGGTAATGTAATGTTAGAATAGCCTGTCTGCTACTCTGTAGACACAGCCACTGGCTGCTGTCCGACTGGAAACTGGTCCAAGGCCACACCCACCTGGCTGATTGAAATGGTCACAAATCTCCTTGTATTGAATTGGAGGTTTTGCCTTCCACTTCCTCTTTCTCAAAAGGAAAGTTGTCATTTTGAAACTTAGTTCAGAATTGAGAGTTCAGCTTCAGTCATCTGAAGAAGAAACAAATTTGCAGTTTGATATCTGATCCCCCTCATTTGTCCCATAATCCCTTGTTCATTCTTTTTTGCAATGAAAAAGTGCTGTTGTGCACTTCATGACAGCCACAACTCCCATTTGGCTGCTGTTTATACAACAACTGTGGTTCTTGCATTTGGCTGTGGCCTCTCAGACTCCACTCCAACCAAATTATAGTACTTTATTCTTGTCTTGTTAGTGTAGGATTAGACTTGCTAGAACTATCACACAAGGTCTTGGATGTGGCATGTCTGGGATAGACACCATTTGAAAGAAAGATTCCTGACCTTTTTAGTTCTTCTGGCTTTTTAAAGTGTCACTCTTTTTCGCCACCTGCCCTAAAATCCACCCACTAGTTATCCACAATTATTGGACTCTGCCATCCTCAAAATAGATTAGCACTGAAGTTGAGAGCTGCTTTACTCTATTATTGGGCACTGTTAAAGGAAGACCCCAGTGCTCTCAAGTTAGTGCAAGTTTGAAATGTACTCGCCCATAGAGGACAGGCATCTTCCAATCAGTCTGAAAGCATTGCAACGGGACTAAGTCGCCCCGTGTGATGAATGCTGTCTGCGTTTTTTTTTTAAAAAAACAAAATACAGTCCCAGGCAGGTGCATGGGACCAGGTATTTGGTAAGGATGCATTGTACATTAGGAAAAGATACAGGATTTAAGAGTTGCTTATTTTCTCTCGTACTCCTTTACAATGGAATGTGCTAAATTGACTGGATTTTGTGCCGAGGATATTTTTTATTTTCCTATCAGTAAACGATCTTTATTTTCTCTCCATTCGGATGAGCCCAGTGGCTGCTGTTCATTGGATCGTATCCTCGCGTCCGAAGGTTTTGGGAATGTGGAGGAAGAGATGTGGAAGGTTGCTTCACATCGCTTCGTGTTTTGGCTATACCACCAAAACCCACAGATCTCTTTATATTGATCTTGGTTATAGCTTGTGTATTATAAAACAATATATCTTTGCAGCAACTTGAGAAAATTAGATAAATTGAAAGCATCTTTGTCCATTCCCCCCTTGACCCCATAGGCAGCTAGTAGGTGGCCTCCTGTATCACTGGCTGTTGTAATAATACTAGGAGACTTCTTGTGACGTTGGTCAGTGTCACAAGATACCTTGCTGTATCACAATAAGAATGTTAATTGTGTACCACAAGATATATTGTCATATAATAGAATGACCCTTGTAAAACAGCAATGAGTAAATTATAATGAAGCACACTTGCAAGCAAGAGACGTATATAGGTGAAAGGAAGGGTAAACTTTTAAAATTAAGATGAACCAATTGTAAAACAGAGTACAAAAAATTAACCTTAAGTAATGAGGTGGAATAAAATAAGCACTTGCTTAAGTAACGTGGCTACAGTGTGTACCATCTACAAGATGCACTGCAGCAACTCGCCAAGGCTTCTTCGTCAGCACCTCCCAAACCTGTGACCTCTACCACCTAGAAGGACAAGGGCAGCAGGCGTATGGGAACACGACCACCTGCATGTTCCCCTCCAAGTCACACACCATCCTGACTTGGAAATATATCACCGTCCCTTCGTCGCTAGGTCAAAATCCTGGAACTCCCTACCTAACAGCACTGTGAGAGTACCTTCACCACACGGACTGCAGCGGTTCAAGAAGGCGGCTCACCACCACCTTCTCAAAGGCAATTAGGGATGGGCAATAAATGCCGGCCTTGCCAGCGATACCCACATCCCATGAATGAATAAATTAAAAAGTTTAAAAATTTTGATAATAGTTAAAAGTTTTTTTTTAAAAACTGGGCTTTATTAAAGCAATTTTTAAAGAAAAATCTTGCTGCACTTTGTTCAGCAGTACTCATTCTTACACTGCATGACCACAATAAATAATATTACCAGCAGAGGGAAACTGCAGGGTCTGAGGCTAGCTAGCACTGTGGTGTGTCACCCTGGTGCACCCACCATTTTCAGGCCAACATTTATCCCTCAAACAACAACAGTAAAACAGATTATCTGGTCATATATATAAATGCAAGCTCTTTCTTCTTTCTTATGTACATTAAGCTATGAACAAACATAAAATAGTAGGAATATGCCTATTTTGCTTCTGCATGTCTAAAGTTGTTGATCGAATGGGTTGGCCCGGCATGTGAACCAGACCAGCTTTTTGGCTGCCATTCCTGAAGCATTCCTGTAGCCTAGTTTGTTGCAAGCCACATCTCACTGGAACTCCTGTGTTGTGCATATGTGAATCATTTTTTTGGCAAAGAAGTTTTGTTTTCTATAGTTCAGAATCCTACTCAGTCAGTAATCTTGAACCGTGCAGAAAGCACACAAATCCTAGCACTTTCTTTGAAATTGGCAATTTTACATCATCTAATGTAACGTGTAAAGGTGACCTGAAACCTGGTACATTTTCTTACCATTGCTTCAGTTCAGAATGTCCTGTGACTTTTTCCCCCCAGTTTCTAGCTGCTTTCTTGCCGGGGATAGTGACTAGGTATCACAGCCCTGCTCCTTGATTACTGCCGATGGAATTCTGATCCAGAAGAACCAGGCTAAGACAGGCCCTGTGCTCTTTTTTTATATAGTGTTATTTATTACCGCACTATGGCCAGAGGTAACCCAGATAGTTAGATCAGTTTTGGATTGTTCTAGCAAAGAAATGACACAGATATGATGCCCCAATTACCTCCCTCTATGCTGTAAACTTTTCTGGAACTAAGTAGTCCAACAGCAGCACTGTTACATAAGATGACACTAGTGCTTCCAACAGCACTGATCTGCACCTCACGCGTGAACAGTAGTTGTCGGCAAAACTGGCTACCAGTTTTTCTGGCCACGGGCAGCCAGAGCTCTCAACACAATTCTACTCTCCAGCAAAGCAGGTTTTGCTTTCCCAGCCCGTACCAAACTTCTCGTGACATTGGGGTAGGTCTCCAGCCAGAACATTAGTCAAACATTCCCACCAGTGCTCCACATTCTTTCTCAGTGAAGCACATTGCAGAAGTGGTTCTTTGATATAAATGCAGCATTACCTGTACCATTATCCGTAGTAAGGAGGTGTGGTGCAATTGCTGGGTTCAAAAAGTGGGATCTCGTTTCCAAACTGACATCATCCTTTTATCTTGAACACAAAATCCGTTTGCCAAGGTGTGGATTCTTTACAAATTCTATTATTCTTGGCCTTTTGATTCTAGAGAGGGAGTACATGAATGTTGAAAAGTGCCCAAGTTTTCACATTGCTTAAAGCTGAAGAAAATGCTCCTGCAGCAGTTTGCTTTTTTACAACTTCCTTCCTTTCTTCATATTTATTGCTGAATATTTTTATTTAATTTTTGCTGTATTTTCCTCCCTCATAAATTTCCTGCTCTGTAATGTGGTTTATATTAAATTACTGCCCTCTCCTTAACATCTTGCTGACTAATGGAAACTATTAGTATCCACTTGCACTGTTGCTTTTGATGACTTGTGTATCTGCACACTAACTCTCTCTACTCCATTTTAAAATCTTACCATTTTCTATTCCTACTCGTACTTCCAAAATGTATTCCTTCAAATTTCTCCGGATTGAACTGCGTCTGCTACGTATCTGCCCACCCAGTTCGCCTATCTATATCTTCTTCAGTCCTCGACACAATTTGCCCTACACCCCAACTTGGCATCACGATGCGGTTTCCTCTACATTGGGGAGACCAAACGCAGATTGAGTGATCACTTTGCGGAGTACCTCCATTCGGTCCGCAAGTGTGACCCTGACCTACCGGTCACTTGCCATTTTAATTCTCTGCCCCACTCCCACTCTGACTTCTCTGTTCCAATGAAGCTCAATGGAAGCTCGAGGAATAGCATTTCATCTTTTGATTAGGTACTTTGCCACTTTATGGTCTCAACATTGATTTCAATAATGTCAGATCATAATCATTGCTCCCATTTTTTTCAGACAGCAGGTGCTGGTAATGGTTCTGCTGTTGCCATTTACAGCTCCTCTAGACCCATCTTTTGTTTCATTATCTGTCCCATGACCACCCTCCTTGCTGTGCACCATCATCCCTTTTTGTTATTTAATCACTCCTGCTCTTCACCCTATCACAGACCTTCCCTTTTGGTCTTTTCTCCCTCCCTTTCCCCCCCACCTTTGTCTGACTCTGAACTTGCTTAAAAACTGTTAAATCTTTAACTTCTTCCAGTTCTGACAAAATGTTATCGACCTGAAACGTTAACTCTGTTTCTCTCTCCACAGATGCTGCCTGACTTGCTGAGTATTTCCAGCATTTTCTGTTTTTATTTCAGATTTCCAGCATCCGCAGTATTTTGCTTTTGATTCAATATTTCCTCAGTTGCGAAGTCCAGATCCTTTATGCCTCAATACTTGCCCCTGTGGAACACCACACCACATCTTTCCAGTCTGAAAAATGTCTCTTTATCCCAACCCTTTGCTTTGTGTCCTCCAACCATCTCTCTATTCCTGTGCCACATTCCCCTTAATTCCATCAACTTTATCACAAGCCCCTTATGTGGAACCTTATCAAATGATTTTTGACAATACATATAAAATCACATCAACTACATTTCCTTTTTCTATCTATTCTGTTATTTCTTCTAAGAATTCTGTAAAGTTGGTCAAGCATAACCTACCTTTAGCAATCCTTGCTGACTGACTCTGATTAACTCCTCTTTCTCAAAGTGCTTAGTAATTTCACCTTTATTATATATAGACTTTAATAGATTACCAACAACTGAAGTAAGACTAATTAAGACTAATTTCTTGCTTCATCTTGTTTTTATTTTGAAGACCCTCCTGTCCTCTCGCACAATTTTCTTTTCCACACAATTTTGTTTTTTAATCAGAGCATCCGTTGTTTCTTCCCTAGATTCCCTCAGGATCCACCAATATAAACAGTGAGAGCCTTGTGATTTGTGCATCATCTTTAGTACTATTGCTGTTAGAATAATGGCCTCCACTACCAGGTCTTCACCCATCTCTGGTGGTTCCAAATCGCAATATACACCTCTGTGAAAACAGAGGTAAAGTACTTATTTAGTATCTCTGCCATTTCTTTGCACTCCACAAGCTTGACTCCTTCATCTCTTCGTACCTGTTACATTTCAGGATTTTTCACCATTTTTCCACATTGCATTTAAATGTTTGATTTTTAAAGTGAGGTGTTTTTTTTTAAAGTGGCTAAAATGAGCTAAACATTAAAGTTATTTCTCCAAAGATTAGCAATTCGTTAGCCTGTTTTGGTAATCAATAAACACCTATTGTGTTGGGAAATCACTGGTCCTAGCTACTTGGCAGGAGCTGTCTGGCATTGGACATCCCCTCTGTTTGTGAACATGGAGATAAAAAAGGGACAGGAACACACATACTGCCAGTCAGGGTTTGAACAGGAAGCTGCTAGGGCACGCTTTCGCCAGAAACAGGAGAATAACCGGAAGTAATTTTATTTAAATCAAACTCAAGGGATATGGGGATCGGGTGGGAAAGTGGAGTTGAGGTCGAAAATCAGCCACGATCTTGCTGAGTGGCGGAGCATTCTCGAGTGGCTGTATGGCCTACTCCTCCTATTTCTTGTGCTCGTATGTAAACAAAATGACCTATTAATGTGGAGAAAGGTTGCGCATTGATTATTTTGTCTTATTACATGAAGACAAGTTAAACTTGCTCTGTATGTGCTCTTGCTGTGAAATAAAGCAACTTAACAATTCATATCTGGCTTCATGAGGGCACGTGTGAAAGACACAACATCCACTTCGGATCACAGGGAGGTCCTGCTAGGTTACACTATCATATAGTTAAATATTGGATGGTATGGGCACAACCCTAAACATAAGATGCTTGGACAGTTTACTAAAGTGACCAGCAGTACGTCACCCAAGTGAATGTTTACGGCAAGACCCGAATTTGAAACACAGTCCTGCTCTGACCTTGGCTAAATTTCAGCTGTGGCTCAGTGGTAGCACTTTCACCTCTGAGTCAGAAGGTTGTGTTGGCAGTAATAATGTAGTGTCTTAAATCTCAGCGATGCTGAGATTATCATGGATAGCACGTCCAGTGAGGTGGTCACACCGCAGGTAAAGATTACGCAGGTAGAAAGGAAATGGATGACCGCCAGGCAGAGTAAAAGGACTAGGCAGGTAGAGCAGGAGTCCCTTGGGGCCATCTCCCTCTCCAATAGATATTCCGCTTTGGATTTTGTTGGGGGAAATGGCTTATCAGGGGAATGCAACAAGAGCCAAGACCGTGGCACCACGAGTGACTCAGCTGCACAGGAGGGGAGGAAAAAGAATGGGAGAGCAATAGTGTTAGGGGATTACATCGTTAGGGTAACAGATAGGTGTTTCTGCGGCCGCAGACGTGACTCCAGGTTGGTATGTTGCGTCCCTGGTGCTAGGGTCAAAGATGTCACGGAGCGGCTGCAAGACATTCTGAAGGGGGAGGGTGAACAGCCAGAGGTCGTGGTCCATATCGGTACCAACGACATCGGTTTTAAAAAAGGGATGAGGTCCTACAAGCAGAATATAGGGAGTTAGGAAATAAATTAAAAAGCAGGATCTCTAAGGTAGTAATCTTAGGATTACTCCCAGTGCCACGTGCTAGAGAGAGCAGAAATAGGAGAATAGACCAGATGAATGCGTGGCTTGAGAGATGGTGTAGGAGGGAAGGGTTTAAATTCCTGAGGCATTGAGACCGATTCTGGGAAAGGCGGGACCTGTACAAGCTGGGTGGGTTATACCCAAGCAGAACCGGGACCAATATCCTCGCAGGGGCATTTGCTAGTTCTGTTGGGAAGGATTTAAACTAGTATGGCAGGGGGATGGGAACCAAAGGGCAGGTACAGATATGACAAATTCAGACCAGGAAACGGGAAATAGAAAAGCAGTTAGTGAAGTAGTTAGCGACTCAAAGGCAAAAGCAGCAAAGGTTAAATAGTGTTCAGCACAATAATTTGACGGGGTTAAAGGGTATATACTTCAATGCAAGGAGTATTACAAACAAAGCAAATGCTTGGGTATAACCCACCCAGCTTGTACAGGTCCCGCCTTTCCCAGAATCGGTCTCAATGCCTCAAAGGGTGGTGAGTGTCTGGAACGAGCTGCCAGAGGCAGTAGTAGAGGCGGGTACAATTTTGTCTTTTAAAAAGCATTTGGACAGTTACATGGGTAAGATGGGTATAGAGGGATATGGGCCAAGTGCAGGCAATTGGGACTAGCTTAGTGGTATAAACTGGGCGGCATGGACATGTTGGGCCGAAGGGCCTGTTTCCATGTTGTAACTTCTATGATTCTAGACACATGGCAGCATGATATCATTGCTATAACGGAAATCTGGCTTAGAGGGAGATAATTGGCAGTTCAATATTCCTGGATATAGAGTTTTTAGGCAAGATAGAGTGAGTGATTTTTTTAAAAAAAGAGTAGGGGCAGCATTATTGGTTAAAGAATCAATTACAGTTGTGAGAAGGGATGATATGCTAAATGGATCATCAATCGAGGCCATATGGGTTGAGCTAAGAAATACAAAAGGGGCAGTCACACTACTAGGAGTGTACTATAGACCCCCAAACAGTGAAAGGGAGATAGAAGAACAAATATGTAGGCAAATTTCTGACTGCAAAAATAAGAGGGCAATAATAGTAGGGGACTTCAACTACCCTAACATCAACTGGGATTCAAACAGTGTGAGGGGCACAGAGGGCGCAAAATTCTTGATCGGTGTCCAGGAGAACTTTTTTAGCCAGCACGTGACCAGCCCAACAAGAGGGGATGCAATTCTAGATTTAGTCCTGGGAAATGAAGATGGGCAAGTGGGTGAAGTGACAGTGGGTGACCATATTGGGGATAGTGACCACAATTCGGTTAGTTTTAGCATTATTATGGAAAAGGACAGAGTTAAATCAGGAGTAAACGTTTTAATTTGGGGGGAGGTGATTTGGCAGAAGTGGACTGGACACAACTACTTGAGGAAAAATCAGTGGCAAGCCAGTGGGAGGCACTAAAAAGTGAAATTCTATGGGTACAATGCAGACACGTCCCCTCAAAGAAAAAGGGCGGCAAAGCCACATCTAGAGCCCCCTGGTTGTCTAGAAGTATACGGGGCAAGGTAAAGCAGAAAAAGAAAGCTTATGACTGTCACAGAAAACTAAATACTGCAGAAAGCCTAGAGGAGTATAGAAAGTACAGGGATGACGTAAAAAAGGAAATAAGGAGAGCAAAGAGAGGGCATGAAAAAATATTAGCTAGTAATATTAAAGAAAACCCAAAGATGTTTTATCAGTACATTAAGAACTAGAGGATAGCCAAGGAAAAGGTGAGACCTATCAGGGATGATAAGGGTAACTTGTGTGTTGAAGCAGAGGATGTGGGTACGGTTTTAAATGAATATTTTGTCTCTGTATTCACAAAGGAAAGGGATGATCCGGACATAGTAGTTAAAGAGGAGAGATGTAAAATATTGGATAAGGAAGTACTAGAGGGACTGGAATCCTTGAAAGTTGATACGGCACTAGGGCTGGCTGGATTGTTTCCTAGGCTATTGAAGGAAGCCAGGGAGGAAATAGCGGATGCTCTGAGGATCGTTTTCCAATCCTCACTAGATACAGGGGAGGTACCGGAGGACCGGAAGACTGCAAACATAGTACCATTGTTTAAAAAGGATACGAGGGAAAGGCTGAACAATTATAGGCCTGTCAGTCTTACCTCAATGGTGGACAAACTATTAGAATCAATACTGAGAGATAGGATAAACTGTCACTTAGAAAGGCATGGTTTAATCAGGGATAGTCAGCATGGATTTGTTGAGGGAATGTCAGGCTTTACAAATCTGATTAAATTCTTTGAGGAAGTGACAGGGAGGATTGATGAGGGTAGTGCAGTGGATGTTGTCTACATGGATTTTAGTAAGGCATTTGACAAGGTCCCACATAGCAGACTGGTCAGAAAGGTAAAAGCCCATGGGATACAGGGAAATGTGGCGAATTGGATCCAAAATTGGCTCAATAACAGGAAACAAAGGGTAAAAGTCAATGGATGTCTTTGCGAATGGAAATCCATTTCCAGTGGTGTGCCACAGGGCTCAGTGTTGGGACCCTTGCTGTTTGTGGTATATATTAATGATTTGGACTTGAATGTAGGGGGCATGATTGGCAAATTTGCAGAAAACACAAAAATTGGCCGTGTAGTTGATAGTGAAGAGGATAACTGCAGACTCCAAGAAGATATCAATGGGTTGATGGAGTGGGCCGAAAAGTGGCCAATGGAGTTCAACCCGGAGAAGTGTGAGGTAATGCACTTTGGAATGGAATACGTAGTAAATGGGAATATATTGAGAGGGGTAGAGGAAGTGAGAGACCTTGGAGTGCATGTGCTCAGGTCCCTGAAGGTGGCAGTACAGGTAGATAAGGTTGTGAAGAAGGCATACTGAATGTTCTCCGTTATTAGCCGAGGTATCGAATACAAAAGCAGGGATGTAATGATGGAACTGTATAAAACGCTGGTAAGGCCACAGCTGGAGTATTGTGCGCAGTTCTGGTCACCACATTATAGGAAGGACGTAATTGCTCTGGAGAGAGTGCAGAGAAGATTTACAATAATGTTGATGTGGAGATGCCGGTGATGGACTGGGGTGGATAAATGTAAGGAATCTTACAACACCAGGTTATAGTCCAACAAATTTATTTTAAAATCACAAGCTTTCGGAGATTATCCCCTTCGTCAGATGAATGAGTGAAAAGGTTCTCAAATCGCATATCTTATACTAGGCTGGGACAGCATCACACCAATCAAAAGGTGTCGTTGTTATTCAAACAGGCCAGTCACGGAGAACAGCATGTCCCAGTACACTGGATATACATTGTGTCAATTACACAGACAGGCAGAAAGAAACCCAAAATGGCAGAGAGAGAGAGAATATTAAAAAACATAATTTTTTTCCCCCTTTTTGCTGGTGGGGTTACGTGTAGCGTGACATGAACCCAAGATCCCGGTTGAGGCCGTCCTCATGGGTGCGGAACTTGGCTATCAACTTCTGCTCGACGATTTTGTGTTGTCGTGTGTCTCGAAGGCCGCCTTGGAGAACGCTTACCCGAAGATCGGTGGCTGAATGTCCTTGACTGCTAAAGTGTTCCCCGACTGGGAGGGAACCCTCCTGTCTGGCGATTGTTGCACGGTGTCCGTTCATCCGTTGTCGCAGTGTCTGCATGGTCTCGCCAATGTACCATGCTCCGGGGCATCCTTTCCTGACTGGCCTGTTTGAATAACAACGACACCTTTTGATTGGTGTGATGCTGTCCCAGCCTAGTATAAGATATGCGATTTGAGAACCTTTTCACTCATCTGACGAAGGGGATAATCTCCGAAAGCTTGTGATTTTAAAATAAATTTGTTGGACTATAACCTGGTGTTGTAAGATTCCTTACATTTTTACAATAATGTTGCCAGGGCTTGAAAATTGCAGCTACGAGGAGAGATTGGATAGGCTGGGGTTGTTTTCCTTGGAGCAGAGGAGGCTGAGGGGTGACTTGATTGAGGGTACAAAATTATGAGGGGCCCAGATAGAGTAGACAGGAAGTACCTGTTTCCCCTAGCGGAGAGTTCAGGAACTAGAGGACGTAGATTTAAGCTGATTGGCGGAAGGATTAGAGGGGACACGAGGAAAAACTTTTTTACCCAGAGGGTGGTGGGTGTATGGAATTCACTGCCCAAATTGGTGGTAGAGGCAGGGACCCTCAACTCTTTTGAAAAGAGTAGCTGGACCTGCACCTAAAGTGCTGTAAGCTGCAGGGTTACGGACCGGGTGATGGAAGGTGGGATTAGAATGGGCACCTGGTTGTTCTTTGAGCCGGCGCGCACATGATGGGCCGAATGGCCCCCTTCTGTGCTGTATCTTTTCTATGGTTCTAATAAAAGCATTTTGGGATGCTTGCATCATGTTTGTGATCATTTATCAAATTTGGAGTATTTTCATTTTGAAGTAAGTTTTGAATTGGTTAATTAAGTGAAGAAATGCTTTTGTCTAGCCATATGTCGAAAACTGAATTTTGCTGCTTCATACCTGAACCCTAGAAAAGGTCCTGCTTCTAGTCAGTATAGAGCTTTGCATTGCACCATCATATGACTGACTCTTTTTCTGCAATATTGCAGGATTCTGAATTGGAAAAAATCACACGAAGATTTACCATTGAGCTAGCAAAGAAAGGATTTATTGGTAAGTTTGTGGAGAATTCTTCTATTATATCATATATTTTACTGGTGGTCCTGTAATATTCCCAATGCTACTAGTGCAGTGGAAACTGCCCCATTCATATTGTGGATTGCATTCAACAACACTGGACCAAATCGTGCTTGACGACTTCATTTTCCGACTGCTGGACCTCTCATGGTAGCCGCTCAGAGCAAGTGGAAAATTCTACTGATGGCCTGTATGGGCAGACTGAATCACTTAACCCAGTAGGAAGAGAAAAGATAGAGAGCCCTGTATCTCCAGAGGCAACAGCAGTGCTTCATTTACCTTACAGTACAGGTGCATCAACAGCAGTATATGCACCACAAGGAAGAAAGCAACACTCTACACAAGAGTGTATAGTGGGGTCTCCTGGCTTCATTAATGTCATAATGATTAATTGGAGTAGGTTCAGTGGATTGCTACAAACATATTCCAACATAATGTTGCATTCAATCAAGTTACTGTACTTGGAGCAAACAATAACAATTTACATTTACATAGCACCATAGAAGGGAGGCAACAGAGAGTAGGAGTTATGGGCAGCTTCTCTGAATCATAGAATCAAACAGCACAGAAGCAGGCCATTCAGCCCTTCGTGTCTATGCTGGCTCTTTGAAAGAGCTATCCAACTAGTTCCACTCCCCTGCTCTTTCCCAATAGCCCTGCAATTTTTTTCCTTTTCAAGTATATATCCAATTTCCTTTTGAAAGTTACTATTGAATCTGCTTCCACCACCCTTTCAGGCAGTGCATTCCAGATCATCATAACTCACTGTAAAATAAATTCTCTTCATATCCCCTCTGGTTCTTTTGCCAACTATCTTAAATCTGTGTCCTCTGGTTACCGACCTTCCTGCCAGTGGAAACAGTTTCTCCTTATTTACTCTACCAGAAGAGTGTTTGGATGTGGGTAGTAGTATCCCATGGGATTCTGTTCTGGGACTTCTTCAGTTCTGTGTACATCAATGATTTGGGATATGGGCTGGGGGGAATGGTGTCTTAAATTTGCAGACAGTACTAAATCAGGAGACATAATAGATAATTGTGTGGACCAAAAGAAGCTGCAAGGGACTATTGATAAGATAATGGAATTCAGTGTCAGTAAATGTGAGATGATACATTTTATTTTAAAGTAATAATTATACTTCAGGAGAAAGCTGGGTGATGTGGAAGAGTGAAGGGATTTGGGGCTTCAGGTTCACAAGATATTAAGAGCAGTGCCTCAAGTGGATAAGGCCATTTAAAAAAAAAACAAATGGAATGCTAGGTTTTATGGCAAGAGTATAGAACATAAAAGTTGAGATGTAATAGTCAATCCATATACAACCTTAGTAAGACCACAGTGGGAGTACTACGTGCAGTTTTGGGCTCCGAAGGATGTTGAGGCAATAGAGAGGGTACGGCACAAATGCCTGGAATGAGGAAATTCAAATACAAAGAAAGACTTGATAACTTGGGGCCGTTTTTATTGGAACGGGGAGATTCAGTGATGATTTGATAGAGGTATTTAAAATTGTGAACGGATGGGACAGAGTGTATCCAGTGGTTGAGGGGTCGAGACAAGGGAACATAAATATAAGATAAATACAAGGAGAAATGTTTTTTTGCACAGAGTTGTGAGACTATAGAATACATTACCAGAGTTAGCGATTGGTGCAGAGACTATGTCAACAGTTAAGAGTACGATAGCATAGTGGTTACGTTACTAGACTAGTAATCCAGAGGTTTGGACTAATAATCCAGAAAACATAAGTTCGAATCCCATCCTGACAGTTTGAGAGTTTGAATTCAGTTTTTAAAAAAAAATTCTGGAAATAAACAAAAACTGGTATCAATAAAAGTGGTGATGAAGCTGTCGGATTGTTGTAAAAACCAAACCGTTTCACTAATGTCCTTACCCGGTCTAGCCTATATGTAGCTCCAGTCCCACACCATCGTAGTTGACTTTTAACTGCCCTCTGAGGTGGCCTAGCAAGCCACTCAGTTATATCAAACCGAAGAAAGCCCACCACCACCTTCTAAGGGCAACTAGGGAAGGACAATAAATGCCGGCCTTGCCAGCGACGCCCAAATTCTGAGAACTAATTTTAAAAAATATATAGGTGGTTGAAGGGAACAGGAATAAAGGGATATGGGAACAGATGGAAACATGGGGTTGCAAATTCTATGTAATTCTTCAAGGTTTAAAAAAAATCCTCGGGCACTTTACAGAGTAATAGCAACAGCGACTGAATACCAATCCATGGAGAGAGCTTAGGAGGGGTGCTTAGAGGTAGAGGGGTGGCAGGGTTTTGAGAGGGAGTTCCAGAGAGCAGAGCCTAGGCAACTGAAGGCTCTGCCACTGATGGTGGGGCAGAGGAAGGGTGAGATGCACAGACTGAGAATGTTGAAGTGTGTGGAAGGGAGAGTAGGTCCAAAAGAGTAGAGGTAGGGTGCACCATGGCCATGGAAAGATTTGAAGACAGGAATTTGGAATTGATTGTATTGGGGGAAGGGGAGCCTCTGAGTACAGGAGTGATGGACAAATGGGATTAGTACAGGACAGGTTTTCAGCAGGTGTATTTTGGACAAGTTGGATTTTATGGAGCATAGATGAAGGTAGTTAAGCAAAGAGAGCATTGGAATAGGCACAGGTTTCAATGGTGAAGTGGCTAAGGATGGGGAAACAGGCAGGCAATGTTATAAAGGTGGAAATAAGGTGACTTATTGATGGGATTTAAAGCTCAGCTCGGGTCAAACAGGATGCCAAGTTTGCGCGCTGTCTTGTTGAACCTGAGTGAAAGAGCAGGGAGGGGAATGGAACCGGCCAAGGGAGCAGACTTTGTGGCGAGCACCGAAATTCATTGCTTCATTGCTTCAGTCCTCCTGGTAGTAAACTGACTGAGGAGCTAAATGTCTGGAGATGGAACAGTAGCCACAGTAGGATTACTGAGTTATGCTTGAAATTCCAGTTTCTCTCTTTTTAAAAAAAATTCCCTGTTTATACTATTATTTGGAAGTGATGTGTATCCCCTTTTCACATTGTTAGACTTACTTCTGCGGGAAAGAGGATAAGTTGCAGGCCCCCGCCAATTGACATCAGAGTGGGTTCTCCCAGCCCCGCGATCAAGTAGTGATCGGCAGAATTTTGGGCCGATTGAGGGTGAAACCAGGCCTGTCTTAAATTCCTGCACTAGTTTTCATTTTTCCTCTCGTTTCTCTTTTCTCCCTCTTTTTTTTCCCCTCTCCCCACCTAAAGGTACTGATTCTGCCTGGGCATGGAATTCTGGGTGTCAGCAGCACCCTGGTGATTTATTCATGTGGCCATTCTAAATAGTTGACCTTCAATGGCAATTCTGCTGTGGAGGCCATCATAGCCAAGGCTGATCCTAACCCAGTGTTCCCACATGGCTCTTTTTTTGTTTCTTTCCCATCCCTCTTTCCTCCCTCTCCCTCTTTCCTCCCTCTCCCCAACCCAGCATGCTGAGTCCAATTGTAATGACCTAGCTCCTGCTGTGGCGGAAATCAGCTAACTCGGCACAGATTAACAGTGGAATCTGTGATTCACTGGGCTATGGGAGGATCTTGTCAGCAGTTTTACTGTGTGAGCTGGCTTTATGAAGGAATGCTGTTTTCACTGTTAATTCAAAACTTTTGTTGTGGGCCTTTTTTAATGCAAAAAAAAAATGATTTGACACCAGTTAAATTCCTCTGACAAATATCGTGTAGGGACAAGGGGTTGGAACTTTCATCAGAATTGGATGGTTGGACTCCCATAGTTGGTGATACAGAACCAAAGGCTCCTGTCTTCATTACCCTTTAGCAATTTCCTTTTTTTTTTGTCCCAATTTTGTCCAGTCCTAACCTGAATATGCTGGGTTAACTAGAGTGATTGCACAGTGCAGGCAGCGGAATGGTACCTTGCCCAAGAGGTCAGCCTTCATACGTGAGTCTTAACAGGCTACTCACCATAGAGAGTATGATGCCTGATCCATACCCTGCCTGACTCCATGTGCACAATTTTAGCTCATAGCCTGGAACCCAGCACGTCTGTAGATATTCGCATGGGGAACCCTGAAGGCAAGTGAGTGCATCACATTCTGCAATCACTACTCCATTGAAGGTAAGTATTTGTGTTTCCAGGTTTCTCACGTGGCAGGCAGTCAGATTGACAGACTGGCTGCCTGACGGGTGGGAAAGGAGCCGCAAATCAGAGAAGAGGGAGAGAGAGATCGTGGGCCGTGGAAGAAATGGGGTGGAGGTGGACGACATTGGGTAGACCTTGGAGAAGATCGGCGTGGGGGGGTGTTGGCTGATCATGGGGGGTCTGATCACGTCAGGTGAGCTTGTTGGGCCTGGATGTAGCACTCCTGCTCCTTTGGGCCCTGAAGCAGTGCAATAAAGGCACTCACCTTATGGATCCAGCCCTTCCCACCTGCTTTCACCTGACGTGAATCAGAAGCAATGGGAAACCCGAACAGTTCGTTTTACATTTCTAATACACAAAAAAAAATTAAGTACCTCAACTATCCTAATGAGGTACATTGCCCCTTTAAGTATCGGCCCACCAGCTTTAAGTGGGGACAGGACTTCCGGGATTCTGT
Source organism: Heptranchias perlo (assembly GCF_035084215.1). Lineage (NCBI taxonomy): Eukaryota > Metazoa > Chordata > Chondrichthyes > Hexanchiformes > Hexanchidae > Heptranchias > Heptranchias perlo. The sequence goes on from NC_090360.1 coordinate 19,052,837, forward strand.
CACGCGTGCATCCAAACACTTCAGGGTTAAACCCGGAGCCGGTTGGAGCCGGAATGAGGTCCCACTCCAAAATTCAATTATTTTTTACTGCTCAACTGACCTGCTCTTGGGGGTTAAAATTACTCCCCATATGTGAGCTTTCCAACAGGAGTTAAATGCATATCAATTTGGAACAGGAACCCTGGCTGGCATCAAAACAATCTGGTTTTAGACTCTTACGTGGCATTGTACTTGAATTATAAGTTGATTCCAACCTTTTTTTGTGCTGCAGTAAATGTGCACTACTTTGCACCATCTCCTTCCCAACAGAGCTAAATCCTATTGATTAAAACAGAAGTGACACAAAGCCTTTGAAGATTGCAGTAATATTTGTGCAGAATTGTTAAATTAGAATTTTCCACTTCATTGCAGTGGACACCTCTTCTGTTGGGTTTTGATGTAAGTGGCACCCATTATGTATGTGTTCTTTATGTTTGAGATCCTGCTATTTATGTGCAGTTTTATATTTTATGCATAATACAATGTATTATAATAGGGTATGGTAGCCTAGTGATTATGGTAGTGGACTAGCAACCCAGAGATCATAACCATGGCCCCAGGAAGAAGAAATTAATTGGAATGATTCAAGGATTTCTTTCAGGGAGGGGAACCCCCAGTACATGATTAACTCATAATGTCCTCAAGACAACTAGATTAGGCAATAAATGCTGGTGTGTGTGCATGCAAACCTGCATACTGTGGGATTAAAAGTGCTGCCTGTTTGACTTTTAAGCGTTATTTTTAGGAGGTGTAAGGCGTTAAGTTACCACCTGTTTTATTATAATTATGTCACCTCTTTTGTCGGTCTGGCCTAACATCTTTGTAACCAAGGAGGCAGGTGCACTGCCTGGCCCCAGGATACTGCTGGCCACCAGGGATCATCCAGACACAACTGCCCCACTTTATTTTCCCCATTCCCATTCAACACAGTTCAGGTAGGGAAGTGAGCATGGGGCAGATTGAGATTTATCCCGCTCACTTAGACAGTGGCAATCCATTACCAGGGCCAAAATGAGTGATGTAGGCAAAATACTTTGGAAGTCGTGTTTCGTCATTGCCCGGTTTCTGAGTGATACAGTGGGTGTAACAATTCAGTGATCAATCACAAGAGGGGTCTGCCTAGTGAACTGCAGCTTGCTTTTGTATCATTTCCATTCAATTTTTGAAAAAAGTTGTGTAATCTTTTGAATTTATTGAATAAACTGTCAGCTATTTTGATAATTTGGATAATGCGGAGAGTTAGAACCTTGTCCTTTCCCATTTTTCGTGATGAGAATTGAATCCAGCTCAGCCTGATTGAATGAAGGTTTCTCTCTGCTAGCTATGAGAAACGTGCCTTGGCCAGTCGTAACAAAGTTCTTGTCGGGCATGAGTCAACAGCACAAAGTTATCTATGCTTGATTATCTCACCCTGAGCATTTTGGAGTTCTTCATGCTGTCCTGGCATGCCTCCCACATGCCTAAGTAGTATAACAGTCATTAGGTTTGTCCATTCAGTCAGCTGGCCCGAGAATAGAGTGGTTGTTGCAGATGGAGGGGAGAGGAGAAAATAACTTTTGGGAGAGGGGGGACGCGGGGAAGCGGAGGATTGGGGTGTATTAGTGTGTGACATCTGTTATGGTTTCTATTTTTAATGGGTCCCAGTGTATTCATGTGAGACTCCAAAAATTCTTGGAAGATCAAAGAGTTTTTCTTTGCCCTCTTAGGACCTGGTATTGATGTGCCAGCCCCTGACATGAGCACAGGTGAGCGAGAGATGTCTTGGATTGCTGATACTTTTGCCACTACAATGGGACACCAGGTGAGTGAACGAAGGAAACTGAATAGGGAGGGAGAAGGCTTTCCGTGCATTTTGCTTCTGAATCAATTCAGTTGGATTACATTTTTAGAAACTCTTTATTTGTGCAAGACAAAAAGGTTATTTAATGAAAGTGGATATGGATTTTACAATGGGCTAATTCTGACTTCCAGATTCTGATGTGAGATTCAAATCCAGCCAAGAAATTACAGGGCATAAGGTGAGCAAAAAAGCATAGAGGAGAAAAAGGGAAAAAAAGTTTCAATAGAATATTGTCATCTGTTTCAGGCTGTTGGACTAAAGTATCGCAATTGTAACAAATGTTTCAATTCACAAACTCTTCATTTCCACAATACTTGATTAGTTTGTTACAATTGCTTTGAATTAAAGAGCCTAAAATTGTTCCGATGAAACTGAAACCAGCATTGATTGGCCTACAATGAGCAGTGTGCCACACCATTTCATTGCCGTTTTGCCACACTGATTGAAACTGAACATTGCATTCCAGTGCCACTTCTACTTTTGCCCCTTGCCGTACCCCACCTTGCACTCCATGATGGGATGTGAGCCTCTGTTTGAGGAACACTGTGCTATTAACGTTTGGCTAATGGGCCTGTAGTTGCCGAGTCAGTTTTGTTCCCCTGTTTAAATTTTGGTACGGTGTTTCTTTCATCGCCGTAGTCAGTGCCCCACAAATTTCCTCTCTAGTCTCCTTTAGCACCCCAGGATATAGGGCTCAATTTTTGACTTCAACGCATGGTAATCTGACGGAGTAAATTATCCGCGCGTTTTTTTTAAGAAAACACCTGATTTTCATCCTATTGATTTCAATCGGGCGTGTTCTGTAGCGCAAAGGCACTCAGCTCTGTCAGGTTATCGCTCATGCGGTGAAGATTGAAATTTACCCCGTGGTATCTGACCCTGGGGATTTGTTGGTCCTTTTGTTCTTTTAACCTATCGAGTACTTCCTCCTCACTGACCCCAAACTCCTCTGGTTTATTTGTCACACTCCAATAATTGGTTAGCAAATCAGGATTTTCCTCCCTGATGAATACCATAATTGATGTGTATATAGACTATAGTATATTAGGGTATACACCAATCTAGAGCCTTTCTCAGGGTTTATTTGGCCCGTATCCCTAAACTTAAATTGATTTAATTTTTTTTAACTCAAACAAAATCCTTGGTTAGGCCACAGTTTAAATATTGCATCCAGTTAAATATTGTATCAATTTTTGTACGCATTACTTTAGGAAGGATGTCAAGGCCGTGGAGTGGGTATAGAAGAGATTTACAAAGTTGTTAAAAGGGGTTGAGCGGCTTTAGTAATGAGGAGACATTAGAGAAATTGGGGCTCCCTTCGTTAAAACAGATAAGATTGAAAGGAGATCATAGAGGTATTCAAAATCTTCAGGGATTTTTGTTGAGATTAATAGAGGAAAATCTATTTCCACTAGTCAGTAAATGGAGGGCATAAATTTTGAATTAGCAACAAAGGGGCAGGCTAGGAGAGTTTTTTTTTTACACACACGGTTTTAAGGGCATAGAATGCCCAGCCAGAACCAGTACTGGAAGCAGAATCCATAATAAATTTTAAAATGTATGTGTATAACTATTTGAAAAAGGACAGGGAAGGGAATAGGATGAGGGTGTTGGCTTTTTCAGACCCTGACACAATGGGCCAAATGGCTGTCATCAGCATCATTCTAAATAAGTTTTTTTTCCAATTACCCAATTGCATTTATCCTTTAGTTGTAACTTCTTCCCTAATGGATCTTTTACTTTGGATCTTTCATTGAGATAACGAAAAAGTTTTATTATTTTTGGTAATTTTGTGCTGTCCCTATTTAGTGCCCTCTCTTTCCTCTTTCTCTTTTTAAACTTTTCTTAACCAGTTTTAACTCCTTCCACAGTTCCTCCCCTCCCTTTTTAGCCTGAAGGATTTGTATAGATATTTTTTCTTGGGTAAGTTCTTGCATATTTAACATAGCTTTGAACATTTACTATTTTTCATCAACCAATCTATTTCTTGGCAATCCACCCCACTATATTTATATTTATTTTAATTTGTCATCTCATTGTCTTTTGCCTTCAAAATCATATTACTGTCTTGTTACTCACTGGCACTGATTGCCAGCTGACCTCACATCATTACAATCACTTAGCTCCAGAAATTCTTTTTCCACATTATGGATACTGTCTTTCTTACTTGCAAGAAGCAGGTGCGGATGCAAGTTCTCTTGTGGGGCTCAAGAAGCAGCCTTACATCGTCATTATCTTCTAATTCGGATTCTGTCACCACTTACATTAAGCCATTCCCATTTTATACTGGGTGGTTTGAAGTTGCACATTATCCGTACATGTCCTTCTTATTTCATTATATAAAGTGCTGCCAAGCCAAGTTGTTAACTCTGTCCACCCCTTGTCAATAGCTTAAGCCAGATCTTGTTTTTGTCCTACTTAGATGCCTTTTCCCGACACATTTCAACTTCCAAATTATCCTAAACTTACAAAGCTAGCCCTACTGTTATCTCTCCTGAACAACTTCTACCCTTGTATATTGAATTTGCTTCCACTTTTTGTTGGGGTGAGCCAAGCTTCTACGATTCCTGTAGCAGCATCATTTCCCTCTGCTCTCTTTGCTCCCAATTTCAGCATTTGATTTAGAATACTTCTAATCAGGTAAAGGTATTTAATTGTACCCTTAGATTGTTTTAAGTCTCTTTTTTTTATATTGATGCACTATGCCTACATTTATTATTTTTATCTCCTTTTTCATCCCTTGACCTGGAAGCTCTACTTACCCAAAGTTAGTGATTCCCTTCCCCCCTCCATGTTTTTTTTGATCAGCTGGGTGTCTGATATAAATGGAAGCCCATCACTATACTTGAGATTCTCCAGAACAAACTGAAAAATCGATATTGGTAGTTTCCATTGGCCTGATATTGAACGCACACCCTCCTGTCAACTACACATAGGGGTAGTGCTGGAGTTTAATCAACTAAGACCACATACATGCCCTGCACTTGACATATATGCTTCTCTCTGCTTGTCCAGTTATGGCTGTCCTATCTGTTAGGGCATTGGCTTGCTGGAGCTAAGTGGGAAGAATCCCAGTCCCAGTGACTGGTCTATCTCTCTAGGTTCCATCAATGAGCCAGGCTGGTCAACAGCACCTTGAAGTAGTGCTTGGCTCTGTGGTAGTAAGTCAATATCAGAGAATCCATTTAGTTCCAGTCTCTCATCAAACCAAAGAGACTCTTCTTGCCTGCCATCTTTTTACCCACTATGTTTCAACCACTCCCTAAATAAACTGAGTCATCAGGGGAACTATTTAAAACCATTTTATAAAATCTGATATTTCCTGAAAATCTTGGATACTATGGTAATGCACAAAATGCACAATGAGATGGTCTACCTGCTCACTCTTGATTTCAAAGTGGTGTCCTGGAGCTGTTAGAGATAATTTAAGATGAAAACACAAAAATTGTGAACACTGAGCTTGCAATAGAAAACCAGATGTTTGGAATAAGAACTTAAGAATGAAACTTGTGACTCTCAAAAGCAGAAGTTCACTGCTGTAGTTTTAATATTGACAATCACTTCTACAATTTCAGCTGTGACTCCATTTTCAAATGTTCTCTTTAACACCCACCCCCCCCCCCACAAATACCAACGTTGTGTCCCAGGTATAAGGAAGAATATTTCAACTTTCAGCCTTCTGTGTTATGCTATGCACTCTGTGATTGAATTTTATTATAAATTGTTTTTTGTTCCTGTGTAAATGAGCAACCAAAAACCTTCCTGATGGGGGTGGGGGTGGGGGGGGGGGGGGAGGGAGGAGGAAATATGATAAGTTTATACATTGGCAGAGAGATAACATAATGAGTCCCATTAAAAATTACAACTGAAGTCAAAGATGTCTTTTTCCAGACAAATCCTTTCTTCTCAGTTAAACATGATGAAAGGAGTCCAGGAAGTCTATAACTGCGAGTAGATCAAACTGAAATAGCCTTGAATTAGTTATTAAGCAAACAATGGCTATTTATAAATGGATAATTTGCACTCTCCCATACCTTTCATGTTACACGTCTTAAATTCCTAATTGCAGGCCCAGTAGAAATGTGCATTTAGGCCTTGTACAGAGATAAGAACGTAAGAAATAAGAGCAGGAGTAGGCCATACAGCCCCTCGAGTCTGCTCCGCCATTCAATAAGATCACGGCTGATCGTCAATCTCAACTCCACTTTTCCGCCCCGTTCCATATCCCTTGATTCTCTTAGTGTCCAAAAATCTATCGATCTCAGTCTTGAATATACTCAACAACTGAGCATCCACAGCCCTCTGGAATACAGAATTCCAAAGATTCACAACCCTCTGAGTAAAGAAATTCCTCCTCATCTCAGTCCTAAATCGCCCACCCCTTATCTGAGACTATGACCCCTAGTTCTAGACTCTCCAGCCAGGGAAAACAGCCTCTCTGCATCTACCCTGTCAAGCCCTCTAAGAATTTTGTACATTTCAATGAGATCACCTCTCATTCTTCTAAACTCCAGAGAATGTAGGCCCATTCCACTCAATCTCTCCTCATAGGACAACCCTCTCATCCCAGGAATCAATCTAGTGAACCTTCATTGCACTGTCTCTAAGGCAAGTATATCCTTCCTTTAAGTAAGGAGACCAAAATTGTACACAGTACTCCAGGTGTGGTCTCACCAAAGCCAAGTACAATTGTAGCGAGACTTCCTTAGTCTTGTACTCCAACCCCCTTGCAATAAAGGCCAACATACCCATTTGCCTTCCTAATTGCTTGCTGTACCTGCATGTTAACTTTGAGTTTCGTAGACAAGGACACCCAAATCTCTCTGAACACCAACATTTAATAGTTTCTCTCCATTTAAAAAATATTCTATTTTTCTATTCTTCTTACCAAAGTGAATAACCTCATATTTCCTCACATCTTATTCCATCTGCCACCTCCTTGCCCACGCACTTAACCTGTCTATATCCTTTTGCAGACTCTGTGTCCTCCTCATAGCTTACTCTCCCACCTAGCTTTGTATCGTCAGCAAACTTGAATACATTACACTCGGTCCCTTCATCTAAGTCATTAATATAGATTGTAATTAGCTGAAGCCCAAGTAGTAATCCTTGCGGCACCTCACTAGTTACAGCCTGCCAACCCGAAATTGACCCGTTTATTCCTACTCTCTCTTCTGTCTGTTGACCAATCCTCTATCCATGCTGATATATTACCCCTAACCCCATAAGCCTTTATATTGTGTAACAACTTATCGAATGCCTCTTGAAAATCCAAATATACTACATCCACTGGTTCCCCTTTCTCTACCCTGCTAGTTACATCTTCAAAAACTCTAATAGATTTGTCAAACACAATTTGTCTTTCATAAAACCATGTTGACTCTTCCTAACCATATTATGATTTTCGAAGTGCCCTGTTACCACTTCCTTAATAATGGATTCCAACATTTTCCCGACAACTGATGTCAGGCTAACTGACCTGTAGTTTCCTGTTTTCTCTCTCCCTTCTTTCTTGATAGTGGAGTTACATTTGCTACCTTCCAATCCACTGGGACCGTTCTAGAATCTAGGGAATTTTGGAAGATCACAACCAATGCATCCACTATCTCTGCAGCCAGCTCTTCTCGAACCCTAGGATGTAACCCATCAGGTCCAGAGGATTTGTCGGCTTTTAGTCCCCTTAATTTTTCCAGTACTTTTTCTTTACTAATATTAATTATTTTAAGTTCCTCGCTCTTATTAGATGCTTGGTTCCCCTCTATTTCTGGTATGCTTTTTGTGTCTTCTACTGTGAAGACAGATACAAAATACTTGCTTAACGTCGCTGCCATTTCTTTATACTCCATTCTAATTTCTCCTGTCTCAGCCATTAAGGGACCCACGTTTACTTTCGCTACTGTCTTCCTTTTTACATGCTTGTAGAAACTCTTTCTATCTGTTTTTATATTTCTTGCTAGTTTACTCTTATATTCAATTTTCTCCCTCTCAATTTTTTTGGTCATCCTTTGTTGGTTTTTAAAACTCTCCCAATCCTCAGGCTTACTACTCTTCTTCGCAACATTATAGGCCTCTTCTTTTAATCTAGTACTATCCTTAAGTTCTTTAGTTAGCCACGGATGAATCACTTTTCCCCTGGAGTTTTTATTTCTCAGTGGAATGTATGTTTGTAGAGAATTATGAAATATTTCTTTAAAAGGTAAGCAATGGCAAACATTTAATCTAATTTCTCAATCTACCTTAGCCAACATGCCCCTCACACCTATGTAATTGGCTTTATTTAAGTTTAAGTAAAGTGGAATGCAGTGGATCAACTAGTTATTCTGCAAGGTATAGCTGAAAGAAAAAAGACACCCTTGCTCAGAACCTTTATCGTATCTGTCAGAAATTTCTACAGGTGCTTTACATACAATGAATTGTTTTGAAATGGTGTGTTTCTTATGTAGACAAACGTAGAAGCAAATTTGTTGGTGACCCATGCAAGGCCTCATTTATTGTCCATTGATAGTTGCCCTGAGAAAGTGGTGGTGTGACTGCTGCTTGAACTGCAGCAGTCCTTGTGGTGATGATATCCCACAATGATGTTGGGAAGGGAATTCCGGGATATTGACCCAGTAACAATGAAGGAGCGGTGATAGGGGGGACACTCCTTACTCTCCTTTGAACAGTATCATGGGAACATTAACATCCACCTGAGCTAATGGAACAGGCAGACCAGGCCTCGGTTTGACGTTTCATCCAAACGAACAATATTCCCTAAGTGCTACACTAGAATGTCAACCTAGATTAGACATTCAAGTCGTGAAATGGGGCTTTATCCCATAACTTGAGGTGAGCACGTTACCAATTGAGCCAAACTGATAAGTAACTGGTTGAAGTTTGGGCAGAACATTGCTTTTTGCCTTTGGGGTGTACGGTCCCCACCGCTAAGTGGGCAGGGTGGTGTTAATGCGATTTGCCTGCTATATGCAATGGACGGTAAAACCAAAAAGATAATTAACCAACATATTTTAAAATATCAGACAATTTCCATTTAGCAACTTGTTAGCCGTTGCATCCAGAATCTCATTACTACGATAATCGAAATTTAAGGGGTGTGAACAGCTGATTTGAAACTGCTTGAAGACCCGACTTTGGCTGAAATCAGCAGAGCCCTTTAAATGGGTAAGTACAAGGTAAGTAGTTATTGAACTGTCCGAAATAGTCTGTGTGCTTAATACGTTATAAGTGGGGCCTTTGTAATTGACTCATACGGTGATGGCAAATGGTTAGTGCCATTTGCTCGATTATAGGTGTGCTAAGTGGTGGGGATTGTATCTGTAATGGCATCAAATTACCAGCTATGTGTTACAAATAACTCCAGAAGAGTATGCAAGTGAAATATTATTGCTTCTCCAAGACTTATTGTTGAAGGCCACTCTCAGGGACACTGTAGCGTACTGCACTGCAGAGTGATGAGATAAAGGTGTCCACCTACAGTTCCCTGCACAGTATTTCAGTCATGTCAGTGTGAGCAGTGGCCAAGTGGGGACCAGGCATTTGCTCTGAGGGAGCAATGGACTAACTGCTCTATTGTAATGGCGCCCTTTCACTTGCTGCATGGAAGCTGGGATGCTGCTGCTTCCAAATGGCGTTCTTTTGCCTCAAGTGCTGAAAAACAAGAACAGAAGAGAGGACTGAATGCCAACCCTTTGAACCTCCCACAGCCAGGATACTGTGGTTAGAGGCAGATGAAGCAGCAAATTTGCCAGGAGCACAGCTGAAAGGGAGGTGGGCCACACATGGTGCTGGGTCCTGTTATGAATATTACTGTTCTACATTGTTGCTCTTAGTCACCAAGCAACTGGTTCAGTGATCGTGTGTATAACGAGCCAAATCTTATGCATACATGGTAATTAATGTACTGTATACAGAGTTATGGTTTGAATAGCTTTTCTATGGACTTTAACCCAGCTCCCTGGCGATTGCCATAGGAATAAGTTGACTCTGTTTCAGTTGTAAAATGGAGTGCCTGGATTTGTATGTTCATCCTTTATCTACCCTCCGTCTAGACCTATGGCAGGCATCCTGCTCACAGGCCTCTGTTATTGTCACTAGTGAGGGTTTTGGAGCCTGTCAGCAGTAGGGAGGTAACTGGTATGACTGCACTGGGTGGAGGAGGAGACTGGAAAAAGGGTCCTGGCATTTGGGAACATTGAAGGCTGGGGTGATGCGATCTAGAGCATGGAGAAGGGCAATAGGCTTGGAGGGATTTTCTTGGATTATGTATGGGGAGTGGGGGGTGCTGGAGCCAGAGATCACTGAGGAGGGGTAGATTCCAGGATCTGACAGCAATAGCGAGAGGCAGGGGGTCTAGCTGTACTCTGGAGCGGGGGAAGTAGGCTGAGAATTATTCCATCCTGTCCCCTGCCAACCTGAACCGTTCCCACTCTATTCCTTGCCCCCCCTCCCACTTAGACTTGTAGGCTGCTGAAAGCCAGTTTTCAGCATTAAACGTTATTATACTATATTTGCAGATTGTATACAAGAGCAGGCCAAGGGGACAGAGGCAGAAACATCAGGGGATGTGGTTATAGGTCTGACATGGGCCTGAAAGTCAAATAGTGGGTCAGATGAGGTGGTGGACTGAAGCAGGTCAGTGTGGGTCAGGGACAAAAAATCCAGTGCACTTTCAACAGGAGTTTGGTCATTTTTATAGATCGGTTAAATATCTTTTTACATTAGTTACTTTATAGATTGTATTTTTTTAAAACCTGTGTATAATTGGCTGGCTGAGAGAGAGGCACATATTCTGAGCAATTTGGTTTAATTCCTGTTTTTTTCATTGATAGATTTTGCTCAGTCCTACAATCACTGAATTCTGTGGTTGTAGTGGAAAAACTTTTGAAAAAGTAATCTGATTCATGTTATGCATTGCACTATTGGTAGATTTTGGTTATATTTTTGAGCTACTAAGTTGTGATTTGAAAATTGAAATCTGAGCAAATCAAAGTGTAACAGGATAAACAGGAAGTGTGTACTATCATGCTGTTTCTTTTTATATAAGCAACCACTGCATACAGCACTGAAAACCAGTTCCGTTGAGTCTTTCTTTCCTCCTCTTCACCCTCCCCAAAGATTTTATCTGCCGATTTTCTCTTCTCCCTTCCGTCCCCTCCTGAGCACGCTGACTTCTTGCTCCAGTACGGTTCCATGGGTGGTTGGTACCACCAGCACGTTGCCCAAGTTGCTGTTCTTCATGGGTGAACCTTATCTACCAGTGGGGCACCGCAGCCAAGCCTGACGCTCCCCAAATGTCCAAGCACTGGTGCTTCCAGTGGGAGTCGCTGGTTAGTGATCAGTCATGCCCCCCACCCCTGTCTGCCAGCATATGTGTACACCAACTCTGAGGGGAGGGAAGCAGGTTGTGATTTTTTTTTAATCCCCTCCACTTTCTGTAGCCCAAGGCTGCTGAGGCCAATTGCTGTGCTCCAACCACCACCCTGGCTGAGATCAGCTAATCACACAGACCAAGGATCAAACCTGAGACTTTCCTGATCTGTAAATCTCAGCTACTTCGTTATTCGATTGAGCTGTCGGCCAAGTTCTCTGCTTTGGTTTGTGACTGGTATGGGAAGTAAACCAAACCTCATTGTCTAATTTTTTTTCTTCATTCATGGGATGTGGGCGTCGCTGGGCAAGGCCAGCATTTATTGCCCATCCCTAATTGCCCTTGAGAAGGTGGTGGTGAACCGCTGCATTCTGTGTGGTGAAGGTACTCCCACAGTGCTGTTAGGAAGGGAGTTCCAGGATTTTGACCCAGCGATGATGAAGGAACAGCAATATATTTCCAAGTCAGGATAGTGTGTGACTTGGAGGGGAACGTGCAGGTGGTGTTGTTCCCTTGCACCTGCTGCTCTTGCCCTAGGTGGTAGAGGTCACGGGTTTGGGAGGTGCTGTCGAAGAAGCCTTGTCGAGTTGCTGCAGTGCATCTTGTAGATGGTACACTACAATAATCTCTCTAATATTTGGCGACATGGTGAAACAGAGTGCTACCTGGCAGTGGTGGTGCTCCAATCTTGGAAGAGTGGGGAAGGGGCAGCAGTAGGAGGATTGCCCCCCACCCCTGTCTGCCAGCGTATGTGTACACCAACTCTGAGGGGAGGGAAGCAGGTTGTGATTATTTTTTTTAATCTATCTTATTTCTGTTGCAGGATATAAATGCTCACGCCTGTGTGACTGGTAAACCCATCAGCCAGGGTGGCATCCACGGGCGTATTTCTGCCACAGGACGTGGCGTGTTCCATGGGATTGAGAACTTCATCAATGAAGCGTCCTACATGAGTGCCCTGGGAATGACCCCAGGCTTCGGAGAAAAAACTTTCGTCATTCAGGTTTGTGGTGGATAGTGAACAAATGAACTGATTTCGTCTTCTGTCCTCCTTCCATTGTTGCTGGTGTCCTGAGCTATGGGCCTTGTCCTTTCACCTTTTTTTATAAAGAAAGAAAAAGGGAAGCTGAATGCTGATGACGGGATAACTAATTTTACTGTGCTGTTACTTTTTTGGGTTTTACCTTAAATATTCTACCTGGGTGCTGTGTCACCAATCACTCCCATAAACAAACTCTCCTCCCCTTGTGATCCAGCCTGAGCCTTCACCTACTCAATGTCTAGGTAAATGATGGAGAACCAGGGATAGAACACAGAGCCTTTGCCATTGTACATTGGCTTACTGGAATACATAACGTACTACCACATGATTCTCCTGATCGTCAATGAACGATCAATTGACCGAGACTCTGACGAAAAGCCAATTGATATGGGAAAGGTCATCTTTTGAATCTGGAGATGGGTTACTGATACACTGGACTCTGGATGCCTGCTGGTGGGCAATACAGCAGTTCTCTTCGAGTTGAACATGGCAAATTGAGGCATTTTTGTGCTCTGAATGTATATTGGTCTGAGATCTAGGACCTGCTGTTTTCTCTAGAGCAAAATTCTCTTTAGAAAGCCATATGATGGGGCTATATTGCTGCAGCATTTTTTTTCCCTGGATATCATTGGAACCTTGTATTAATTTGGGAATTGCCGTTGAGTGTCCTGGATAAAGGCATTAGTGTATAGACTAGAAGTTCGCAGGTTCGAATCCCAGTCTGTGCTGCATTAGCCAAGTCAGCCCTTAGGATATTTTAGTTGACCTCAGTACCCCGGGCTAGTGGGGGGAGAGGGGAGAAATCTGTCAGGATTCCTGCTTCTGCTAACTAGTGACTCCCTGCTGAAAAGTGCATATGTATGGATATCAGGAGTGGGCTCGACCATGATGTGTACAAAATTGAGGGGCCTAGATAGAGTAGACAGGAAGTACCTGTTTCCCCTAGCGGAGAGTTCAAGAACTAGAGGACATAGATTTAAGCTGATTGGCGGAAAGATTAGAGGGGACATGAGGAAAAACTTTTTTACCCAGAGGGTGGTGGGTGTATGGAATTCACTACCCGAATTGGTGGTAGAGGCAAGGACCCTCAACTCTTTTTAATAAAGTACCTGGACTTGCACCTAAAGTGCTGTAAGCTGCAGGGCTACGGACTGGGTGCTGGAAGGTGGGATTAGAATGGGCACCTGGTTGTTCTTCGAGCCGGCGCAGACACAATGGGCCAAGTGGTCCCCTTCTGTGCTGTATCTTTTCTATGGTTCTAAGAATATTTACTTAAGTGAGGTACCAGAGGGCTACTAGTGTCCATAGGACCATTCCCTAGCAAAAGTCACTACCTTCATTGGTGAGAGTGGGGGTAATTTCAAGTAAGAAAGTTTCTTGAAAACTCTGAAAATAGATATGTGCAAAGATCTTGACAGAAAGTGTCCTCTCTGGCGATAAATTAACTAACTCTTGTGTCTCTTTTATATCCTACAGGGATTTGGTAATGTAGGCATGCACTCCATGAGGTACCTGCACCGCTATGGAGCCAAGTGTGTAGGTGTTGGTGAATTGGATGGCTGTATTTGGAATGAGAACGGAATTGACCCCAAGGAGCTAGAGGATTATAAACTGGTACGTGAATGTTAAACCTCACCAGTGTGCAGCGTAAAGATTCGCTGCTCTATCATGGGCTAGAAGGACTAGTACTGCTCAGCAGAATTTTTTTTTTCTTTCACTGCCAATTCCAGTTGTTAAATGCCTATTTATAAAATGCCAACTGGCCATTTTCAACTTGGTTGCAGTAAAGAATTTTTTTGAGTCTCCACTGAACAAAAAATGCTTAATTTTACTGAAAGCAATGGAAGTTTACGCGTACAGTGCATTAGATAAATGTGAGGGAAAAAATTTCTGGAGTTTGTGTTGTGCAATCTATATCGGACATGGAGCTGCTGCTGTCTACAGCACACAAACTGATTAGATTTCTCAGTCCTTTGCCCTATAGAATGAAAGCAGTGGAAGTGATGTATTTCGAAGTAATTTCTAATCTGAGGTTCAAATGACTTATGAGCTGCTCAATTTTTTCACTTTTTTACACCTTAAGACATCATCTGAACCCCTTTTGAGTAGGTTTTATAATTATTAGAAAATTATATAGTTAACCATTTTTAACCTCCCACTCCACCACCACCACAAATTGCATACCAGGCTCCTTGTGTAGGTGGCAATAATTTTGTTGGTTTGTGTATACAGGCAAATGGGACGATTGTTGGATTCCCCAAAGCACAGCCATATGAAGCGAACATCCTGGAGGCAGAGTGTGACATTCTCATCCCTGCAGCCGGTGAGAAGCAGTTGACCAAGAGCAATGCACGGAATGTCAAAGCAAGGGTGAGCAGAATTCCTTGTTAGCCATGTCTTCAGCATGTAGGTGCGGAGAAAATGTGGCCTTCTCCCACCCCAATTGTAGCACATTGTTTATGGCTCCAGCACTACAGGACGTGTCTTTTGTAATTCGCCCCTTGCAACTGCACTGTGATAAACCAGAATCATTACTCATCACCTTCCTTAGCAGTGGAAAATTTAGGTGAAACTCATTGACAAATTAAAGCTTTTTTGTGTAATTTTAGTTTGATAATTCAGTAATGCTATATTGAGGAGATAAAAAAACAGCTGCATTCAGAATCATGCCCCCAGCCTAAATTGATACAAATGTCAGAACTGTTTATTCAGTTGACTCCAAGCGTTGAGGGAGGAACCAAGCAACACAATTCAAACAAAAATATACTGAGATTTGTTCACTTATTTGCATGACTGGCACAGCTTCTTTTGAATCCATGAATCCCTGGCAACTGTTTTTGGGGGGCATTTAATTGGCTTGGACTGATCAAAAGATCTGGACTTTCATAGATTAGGTCAGACCATTTAGCTGCTGACGTCGGTATGAATGCAAGAAAGTAATATTGATGTATATAAAAGCTAATTATAAAGCTAGTTGATCTCTTGAAGGCTAATTGGACCAGGATGCACAGATGTAATTTAGTCCCCATTTTAAAATCGTATATTATTTTTATATTTCCATTATAAATTACTATGTCCACATTTATAATAAACGTGTCACGCTGTAATTACAACCTCCTGCCATTGATGGCACGTAGTGCCTCCATTGCAGGTGGGGACGGTGTAATCAGTATGGCAAGCATAAATAGGTGGTTTTCATTGTAAAAGTGGACATAGAAATTTATAATAGGAAGAAGTGCACACAGATGCAAGCTTTTTAATATAGATCTATAGTTTAGTCCACAGCTTGGAAACCATTTATTATTTTACTTGGTAGCACAGTTTTAACACCTGCTGTAAATAAATGCATTGGCCCGGAAATTGCTCATGAACTAACGGTGAGGCTAACAGGGCTCACCATTATTTCAGGGCAAATGGAAGAGCAACTTCCGGCAAGCGCATGTGCGCAGTCAAATGCGGAAATCCGGAAATTGCTCTACCACTTGCCCTGCTCGTTTGAAAGCTTTGCGTTAGAGATCTCGCCGGCTGAACGGACCAGCTGGAAACTAACTAGTCCCTCTATTTAAAAAAAGGTACGCTGGGTGTTTAGGTCTGAACTAACTTTTAATGACTGCCAAACAACCTCTGTGGCACTGAAAATTATCTTTTTAAAAAATGTGGAATCTTGTTCCTCCCGATATTAATTGTTGGGGACGATTATATTAAAAAAATTAATTTAAAATTTTTATTTTTTTACTTATGCTTTCTGTCTCTTTTATCTCTGTCTTTTAATCTCTTTATTTTGCTTTCTCTAACTGATTTTATAGTGAAGTTACTAATCTATCTGACATTTCCTGGTTCTTAGCCTGTGTGGCTTGTGAAGGAGGCTTTCACTTCCTGGTTCTGACTTTGTGGCTTGTCAATGATGCTTCCAGCTGATTGGTTGAGGGGAGAGAGAGATTCTTTCCCCGTTCTCACAGCTCAGGTGCCTAGGAAAGAACTCTGCACTTCTTGCAGGTTTCCACTGAAGCAAGTTGACACCTAGAAGCCCGTGAAAAGTTTGGGGGTGAGTTAGTTACTTGCAAGCAGCAGGCGACGTTTGTTCGCTGCTCAGCTCAATTTCCAGGTGTACTAGAAGATCCCCTGTGGCATTGCCTATGGGGAGTAAAGACCTAATGTGGTCTTCAGATGAAGCAGGGTTAGAGAGCGGGGAATAACTGCCCATTCTGTCTCATTTTGTGTACAGTAATACTTTCATTTTATATTTATTAAATCGCAAAACTTGCGGCAATGTGGGAAGCAGAGAGGTAGAATCGGAGCATAGGAGCGTCTCTGCATTACAGGCTGGGGAGCTGGGAGAGGCAAACTGAGACGCTACAATGTCACCACTGGCAGGAGGATGTATTTACAGTGTCACAAGTTTACAAAGGCAGCTTCCATTATAAATTCCTCCATTCACATTTTATAATAGGAACAGGAGTGTAGGCCATTCAGCCCATCGAGCCTGCTCTGCTACTCAGTTAGATCATGGCTGATCTGTAGATCAATTTCATTGATTAGAAAATAGAGACAGTTAAACTCATTTACCTGCCTTAGCTCCACATCCCTTGATACCCTTACCTAGCAAAAATCTATGGATCTGAGACTTGAAAGCTCCAATTGTCCTCCAGCATTCACAGCTTTTTGGGGAAGTGAATTCCAGATTTCTACTACCCTTTGTGTGAAAATAATGAAAGTGTGCACAGATGTAAGATTTTTAATATATTACAGATGCCTGTTGATCAATTAATTTGTTTGGTAACTAAAACCTAAAATGAGGCCTATTAGTGTGATATTCTACCACTTCCCACAAAACATGAAGGGAATGCTGAAGAGGCAGAGGATGGATGTAATAGCTAAAGAAATCTAACACGAGGTTTTCTATTCAGTATCTTGGGTACACTGTCAGAACTTACCTAAGCATTGCTTACATTGAAAATAGATACGAAGCCATAGGGAAGCTAAGGCTCGCCTATGAGACTAGTCTAAGATATGGAAATGTCTAGAATGAGAAGGGCAAAAAATGACTGGAAAATATAACACACTTCTCTAACTCACTCCTTCCCAGAGTACATCATTACAACAAACAGTGCTTCTGACTATGTTACCAATAAATTTAGATCCTGTTTGTAGCTTGGTTTCCATGTGACCGAAACCTTGTTGTAGATTTGCAAATACTACACAAACTGATATTTCTTCCCCTCACTCCAGTGCAAATCAGGCACTGAGCTGCTGCACTGCACATGGCTGCAACACAGCAGAACCCTGGCTTAATTTCTGAGTTTAGCCCTGGCCTTCATTGGGGAACAGAAACACCCCAGGGAATGGGCAAGTGCCCCCAGATTTGGGGAGGGAACGTTGCGCTGCCGCAGGCCAAAGAAGCAGAACTAATACCTGCCAGCTGTGGGGCCTTCTCGTTGTTGTCAAAAATAGCCGCCAGAGGGCCTCCAATCCTGCTGCTCCTCCTCGCTGGCTGAGAATTTTTTTTAAATTCCCCGTCTTGTGGTTACAGGTTACTGGCAGCTTCTTTGCAGACAAACTACTTCCTGAGTGGAAGTAAGCTGGGAGGCAGTTTGACATTACTCCCACTTTGTTAATGCTTATTTAATGCTTCCTGTTTCAGGTGGGGACTCTCTGCCAACGCTCTGGGATACCCACAGAAATGTGCATGAAGCACAAAAGGGGGTAAAAACCTGGCATGATGGGTCTCAACCCCTGTTTCATCTCGTCTGCACCCATGAGCAAAATCAGCCCCCACTTGTATAATCCAGGACTAGAACTGAAAGCAAGCTGTGCAGTACTCACTTTCTGCCACCATGTGGAGTTAGCAAGCCTCATCAATGCTGTACTACAGGGATATCTAAGCTTTTTGTCTTCGTAAGTTGCAGAAGTGCAGACCGTGGAACCTTATAGGCCACATGTAAAGTTTAAACCTTGTTGCCTTTAATTTGCATATATTTCAAATTGTAAATGAACAGTGCTTAGCCTTTCCAAGCTACCATACCCACAAAATTCAGAAAGGACAAACTATCATAAAATCATACAGCACAGGAGGAGACCATTCAGCCCATCGTGCCTGTGCTGTCTCTTTGAAAGAGATATCCAGTTAGTCCCATTCCCAGCCCTTGCCCATTGCCTTGCAAATGTTTTTCAAGTATATGTCCAATTCCCTTTTAAAAGTTACTATTAAATCTGCTTCCGCCACCCATTCAGACAGTACATTCCAGATCATAACTACTCACTACGTTTTTAAAAAAAAATTCTCCTCATCTCTTCCCCTTGGTTCTTTCGCCAATTATCTTTAACCTGTGTCCTCTGGTTACTGACCCTTCTGCTGGTAGAAACGGTTTCTCCCTATTTACTCTTATCCAAACCCTTCGTATCAAGCAAGAATTTTGTGAAAATAGGACTCAATTGCCTGGGCTTCAAGGTCTTTACAGTTTGCACTTCAAAAGTAATCTATTGATTTGTAATCATTTATATATGCAAACAAGACAGCTGATTGGCACACTGCAAGTTCACAAATAGCAATGAATGACCAGATAATCTTTTTTGGTGGTGTTGGTTGAGGGAGGAATGTTGGCCAGGACACCGGGAGAACTTCACATTGCCTGGGCTTCAAGGGCTGGATTGCTAAGACTAGACGATGGCAGTTTGGACATCTTTGTATCTACTTTTAAGCATCCACTTGGCTCTGTTGGTACCATTCTCACTTCCAAGTCAGAAGTTTGAGTTCAACTTCCTACTATGGCTTAATGCTTCAGTATAATAGTCAGAGAGTGCCAAATTGTCACAGGTGTCATCTTTAAGATGAGACATTAAACTGAGACCTCATCTGCCTGTTTAACTGGATGTAAAAAATCCCATGGTGCTATTTGAAGAACAGGAAGTTCTGCTGTCCTGGCCAACATTCTTCTCTCAACCAACATCACCAAAAAAGATGATAAGGTTATTCATTGCTATTTCTGAACTTAGTTTGCAAATTGGTAGTTGTGTTTGCATATATAAATGATGATCTATAAAGTGTTTTCAGACTTTTTGAGGCCATAAGGTGTGCTATAAATGGAGTATCTTTCTAGGTATCAGCCTTGGCTCAGTGGTAGCAAGCTCCCTTCTGAACTAGGTCATGGGTTCAAGCCCCACTCCGTCTTTTGGAGGAGAGATTATGCTGAGGCCGTATCCATCACCTCCCGAGTACTGTTACGCACGCACACACGTGTTTCGTGTCTCTCTCCTCTGTGGAAGACCTCAAGCGCTTCGAATACTTAATACAAGGGGCCGTTGTGTGTGTGTGTTTACACACCTGGGCAGTGAGTGCTAGCAGAAGGAATTAAAAGTGGGGACCATCACAGCTGCATGGGAGAGAGCTCGATCATTTGCACATGCAGAGATCACTGAAAGAAAGAAAGCTTTTGTATTTGTTTTAAGATATTCTCGCATCCTCAGGATTCCCAAGTGCTTTACGTCCAATAAACTATTTTTGAAGTGTAGTCACTGTTGTTATGTAGGCATTGGAGACTGTCAGAAGTGGGGACCCTAACCAGTGATTTGTGCTTTTTTTTAACCTTCCTCTTGGCTTCAGTTTGCTGAGGTCAGTTCTGGTGTTCCTACTGCTGTCCTGGTTGAGATTGAGATTAACTCAACACATGATCAAACCCAGGACCTTTCTGGGATGTATGCTTAGTGCAGAATCCTTTGTCTAGCTCACCACTTAACCCTTCCTAAGGTGCACATATCCCTAACTGTTGATACCAATTGATCTTCCATTTGATTTGTAGGAGATGTAACTATCCAGATGCATAATCTAAGTAGTATTTCTAATTCAAATTACTGCCAGTGTGAACAAGATGTAATCTGGCCTAAATTTGATCTTGATGCCAAGTGGTTTTTTAAAAAAAAATGTTTAACACTTTATGTTCTGATGATTTGCAGCGTTAAAATAGTTGGACTTCAAGGATGTTGAGGCATAATGTAATAGAGACGGTGACAGTTCAACCAG
Organism: Heptranchias perlo; assembly: GCF_035084215.1. NCBI lineage: Eukaryota > Metazoa > Chordata > Chondrichthyes > Hexanchiformes > Hexanchidae > Heptranchias > Heptranchias perlo. The sequence continues at coordinate 19,073,142 of NC_090360.1, forward strand.
CAAGGAATGCAAGCCTGCAAATGGTTAAACAGTTGCAATTTTTGAGGGGAGTGAGAGAAATTAAAATGAGCAAGCCTTTCCCGAGCCTACGATCTTTATTCAGGCCCGCGGAGAACGGTTAAGAGTTATTGCAGATTCTGCGGTTGCACGTGTTTCTGTATGCAGCTGTTCAACATTCACAAAATGAGTCCAATAACAGGTTTACCATTTCCTCTCCTCCTAAACGTCTCCAATAATAACAACAACTTGCATTTATATAGCGCCTTTAATGAAGTAAAATGTACAAAGGCGCTTCACAAGAGCGTTATCAAACAAAATTGGACACCAAGCCACATAAGAAGATACAAGGACAGGTTGGTCAAAGAGGTAAGTTTTAAGAAGCGTTGTAAAGGAGGAGAGGTTTAGGGAGGGAATTCCAGAGCTTGGGGCCTAGACTGCTGAAGGCATGGCCGCCAATGGTTGGGCGAAGAAAATCGGGGATGCGCAAAAGGACAGAATTGGAGGAACGCAGAGATCTGAGGGTTGTCGGGCTGGAGGAGGTTATAGATATGGAAGGATTTGAAAACAAGGAAATACTCTCGAATCTGTAATATACCCTGACATTGACTCCAACCCTCTCTCTCTTTGCAGGTTGTTGCTGAAGGTGCCAACGGGCCGACGACTCCCGAGGCCGACAAGATCTTCCTGGAGAGGAACATCATGGTTATTCCAGTGAGTTATGGTTTGTCTTGCTGTTTCACGCTCAAATGGATGTTCCCCTTCTCTCCTAATGGCTGCTGCTTTCTAATAATCTCTTGTCGGAAGTGATCTTTTCAGATACTCTTCTGTTTTCAGTGAGGTTTATGTGAATCACATGCTGCTTCCTGATTAAGCAATGCAATTTGGCAGATTTTCTGTGGTTATGGCCACTTGCCAGATGTTTAATAATGAACAGTTCGTTTTAAAATGAAATTCAGCAATATTTCTTTACTAAAGAATGATAGAGACTAGAACTAAGTCTATAAATGTTGTTGCTTCATTTTAGGACGATCTCGAATCAGAACTGAAACACAATGAGGGTGAAAGAGGTCTTTGCCAGTGAAACGGGCCCATAGCAAATTGGCAGCCCGTTTTACACTCTGCCCAGTTCTCATGACTTCAATTGGAAAGAAAATCGGGCGCGTGAAATACGGGCTGACTATTTGCTACGGGTCCGTTTCGCGCTACTGGCGAAGACCAATTTCACTCCTAACGCATCCCTTGTTCCTCAAATAGCTACATCCTTGATTTTTATGGTTTAGGTTTCGTTTATGTTTGTGTTTTTGCTCTCTGCTCAGTGCTTGCACTAGATGAGAGCAATAGCTTACTGCATGAGGAATGCCGCTGTGTGCGACTGGCCTGTGGTACAATGCCGCCTGGGCACCTGGATTATTTTTTAAATGTTCCAGGGGACAAGCACATTTACAGTAGATTATTTGTACAAATTAGTGGATTTAGCAACCTCCCTAACCAAGATGTGAGCAGCACATGAGACGGAACAACTGATCCAAATAAACATTCAGGATGAAAGTGGCTGCCAAGAGTCAATGTGAAAGGTGCTTCACCATTAAAGCAATGATTGAGTTTTATCTGTTTTCTCCCCATCTCTCCTGAATGCAGGTGGGTGAGGACTTAGTCAGTTTCCTGGATGGATGCCTGGTTATTGTGAAGATTGATAACTTTTTTTTTAAAACTACGTAATTGAAATGGATCGCAACTCAAACACTTTTTATAAATACCTAGCGTGGTTATATAGGAACGGGAGTAGGCCATTCAACCCCTTGCGCCTGTTCCACCATTCAGTTAGATCATGGCTGATCTGTATCTTAACTCCATTTACCTGCCTTGGTTCCATATCCCTTAATGCTTTTTGCCAACCCTTGTCTCACTGAGCTGGACAACAGAAGAGAGGTGGTGTGGTTGACAGTGTCAACGGCTGCACAGTGGTCGAGGAAGAATGATTCACCACCATAGTGACTTTTTTTAGAGCCGTTCCTATGCTGTGGTAAATCGGAACCTGATTTGAGAGTTTCAAATGACGTTGTGAAAAAGGTGGACACGGGTTTGGAAAGTGACAAGACGTTGAAGGACAATAGAGGAAAGACAGCAGTTTTCAAGAACAGTGGGGTCGAAGGTGGTTTTCCATTGCATGTACCGTTGCCTGGTCCGGATGGGATGCATCCGAGGTTGCTGAGGGAAGTAAGGGTGGAAATTGCAGAGGTACTGGCCATAATCCTCCAAACATCCTTAGATACGGGGGTGCCACAGGACTAGAGAATTGCAAATGTTACACCCTGGTTCAAAAATGGGTGTAATGATAAACCCAGCAACTATAGGCCAGTCAGTTTAACCTCAGTTTTTAGAAACGATAATCCGGGACGGAATTAACAGTCACTTGGACAAGTGTGGATTGATTAGGGAAAGCCAGCACAGATTTGTTAAAGGCAAATCGTGTTTAACTAACTTGATTGAGTTTTTTGATGAGGTAACGGAGAGGTTAGATGAGGGCACTGCGGATCATGTGGTGTAATGGACTTTCAAAAGGCATTTGATAAAATACCGCATGGTAGGCTTGGCATCAAGATTGCGGCCCATGGAATAAAGGGGGCAGTAGCAACATGGATACAGAATTGGCTAAGGGACAGGAAACAGAGTAGTGGTGAACGGTTGTTTCTCGGACTGGAGGGAGGTGTACAGTGGTGTTCCCCAGGAGTCGGTGCTGGGACCACTGCTTTTCTTGATGTATATTAATGACTTGGGTGTACAGGGTACAATTTCAAAATTTGCAGATGACACAAAACTTGGAAGGGTAGGAAACAGTGAGGAGGATAGTGATAGACTTCAAAAGGATATAGACAGGTTGGTGGCATGGGCGGACACGTGGCAGATGAAATTTAACGCAGAAAAATGCGAAGTGATACATTTCGGTAGGAAAAATGAGGTGAGGCAATATAAACTAGAGGGCACAATTCTAAAAGACGTACAGGAACAGAGAGATCTGGGAGTATATGTGCACAAATTGTTGAAGGTGGCAGGGCAGGTTGAGAAAGCAGTTAAAGCATACGGGATCCTGGGCTTTATAAACAGAGGCATAGAGCACAAAGGTAAGGAAGTTATGATGAACCTTCATAAAACACTGGCTTGGCCACAACTGGAGTATTGTGTCCAGTTCTGGGCACCGCACTTTAGGAAAGATGTGAAGGCTTAGAGAGGGTGCAGAAGAGATTTACTAGAATGATTCCAGGAATGAGGGACTTTAGTTACGTGAATAGACTGGAGAAGCTGGGGTTGTTCTCCTTGGAACAGAGAAGGTTGCGAGGAGATTTGATAGAGGTATTCAAAATCATGAAGGGTCTAAACAGAATAGATAGAGAGAAACTGTGCCCATTGGCGGAAGGATCAAGAACCAGAGGGCATAGATTTAAGGTGATTGACAAAAGAACCAAAGGTGACATGAGGAAAACCCTTTTTACACAGTGAATGTTTAGGATCTTGAATGCACTGCCCGAGGGGGTGGTGGAGGCAGATTCAATCATGGCCTTCAAAAGGGCACTGGATAAGTACTTGAAAGGAAAAGATTTGCAGGGCTACGGGGATAGGGCAGGGGAGTGGGACTAGCTGGATTGCTCTTGCAGAGAGCCAGCGCGGACTCGATGGGCCGAATGGCCTCCTTCCGTTCTGTAACCTTTCTATGATTCTATGTATAGATCATAGTAGATTGTGCACTTACATAAAAAGCTTATCAAAAGACTGTTATTTTAGTATTGATCAGTTTTAAAAGTACCAATGATAAATTGCGCATTATACAGATTTTATTCATCCGTATAATTTTGCTTCTCACATTAAAAATGTTTGTAAGCTTTTAGCCTTATCTACATGGTCTTTTAGCCTGGCATTTTCCCACCAAATCAGAGAGATCTAGAAGCCTTGATATATATTTCCAGTGCATACCCCATTGGTATAAAAGTTCATTGTCCTGTGGCATCCAGTCAAAGATAGTTCACACCAGGTCAAGTTTTGGTTGATGGAAAATGTGGGCTCGCTTATGGAAGCCGAATAATGCGGAGAGAACAAATAAAGGGTGTAGGCACTTTGCCTGAATTATGACAATGCAGGTACTTCAAGCTGATAATTTTGAGAGTGAAATCTCTGCCAAGTGCCGAAGGCACACTACGTTTAAGTTTACTTAGACAGATTTAAAAACAACGTACAACATTCAGAAATGAGGGTGTTTCCTTCAAAGTTGGATGGTTGAATGCACCATTTATAGAATGAGTACAGCCCATGGAAACTGGGTGTGGTAACTAGTTATGCAGCTGCTGCGTTTCGAGTTTAGAAGAATGAGAGGTGATCTCATTGAAACATATAAAATTTTTAGAGGGCTTAACAGGGTAAATGCTGAGAGGCTGTTTCCCCTGGCTGAAGAGTTTAGAACTAGAGGTCGTAGTCTCAAGATAAGAGGTTGGCCTTTTAGGACTGAGATGAGGAAAAATTTCTTCAGAGGTTGTGAATCTTTGGAATTCTCTACCCCAGAGTGCTGTGGATGCTTAGTCGTTGAGTATATTCAAGACTGAGATCGATGGATATTTGGACACTAAGGGAATCGAGGGATATGGGGATGGGTGGGAAAGTGGAGTTGAGATCGCAGAACAGCCATGATCTTTTTGAACGGCGGAGCAGGCTCGAGAGGCCGTATGGCCAACTCCTGCTCCTATTCCTTATGTTCCAACAAAAATCTATCCGTCTCAGTTTTGAAATTTTCATTTGACCCCCAGCCTCAAAACCTTTTTAAGGGGAGAGTGTTCCAGATTTCCACGACCCGTTGTGTAAAGAAATGGTTCCTGATATCCCTGAACAGCCTAGATTTAATTTTAAGCTTATGCCCCCTTGTTCTAGACTCCCCCAGCAGAGGAAATAGTTTCTCTTTATCTACCCTATCAGAACTTTTAATCATCTTAAACACCTCAATTGGATCAACCCTTAATCTTCTATACTTATAATACCAGCCTAGTCTATGCAACCTGTCCTCATAATTAAACCTTTCAGCTTTGGAATGAGAAGCGCGCCATGGCTAATGCCAGTGTACAGTTCCACAAGCAACACCAGCCCTTGCCCAAGCTGCTGCTGTTTTGAGTTAATTTTAAGAGCTGGTAGAATTGTTCAAAAACAAAAAATGCAATCAAACCTAATCTGAAATTTGCTATCCTGCGGCCTTCGCCTTATCTCAGCTGCGCACTTGGTATGCAGATTGCTCTTAGGAGAAACGTGTCAAATGATATCACAGTTCCTACTGGAGTTTACCTTTGAGGTCGCAGCTCAAACAATTCCATCAGAAAGAACCGATCAACACCAACTACTTTTACCGTTCTAGGAGTAATCCAGGATCAAGTTCTGCTATGACTTTAATCTGAACTAGTCATTTATATGTTTAAAATATGTGTATAAATACAGCTCTGTATGTAAAGTTTAAAAAAAAATTACTTAGCTGCTTGATTAGTGCTTAGACTGGCCATCAAATGAACAGTCAAACTTCAACACCTGAACTTTAGAATAGAAAAAAAGACCCATTACCTCATGAGTGTTTTTTCACACATGAAAAGGTAAGTTTGTTAGAGCTTTAGCCTATAGAACCATACAAGTTTACAGCACAGAAAGAGGCCATTCGATCCATCATGTCGGTCAGTTCTTTGCTAGAGCAACCAAAAATTAATCTTGCTGCTCCCTCCATCCCTGCAGGCTCGTACATTCCTCTGCTTCAACTGTTTACCTACTCTTCCCTTACAAGAGCCACTAGTATCTGCCTGACTACCCCCTGTGGCAAAACAATCCGAGTTCTATCAACTCTCTGCATAAAGAAATTTCTCCTAACCTCTTTCCTTACTCTTAATAGCTCTGTTAAGTTGATAATTCCTTATCACTGACTCACCAACCAGAGGAAATAATCCTGGAGTATGTATATTCCTTTTATATATTTGAAAGTCCACCTTTTTCGTTGTGCACCAGGGTGACTTTATGTGCTACTCCCCTCCTCCCATGGTGTATGGTGAAACTTTTTTAAATGTGTATCTGAGGCTGGACTGTCCTAATAATATTGTAAAATGTAATAATTGCTTCGCTGCAGTGACCATCATAAATTATTTAAGCCCTATTATGTGTGTATCCGCCCCCGCCCCTATTCCTCCCTGGTGCCCCTGCATCTCACACCAACTGCACTTGAGAGAGCGAATGGTCAAGCTGATCTAAGGCCTCTGCTGATGCTACTGTGAAGTGCCTGAGGAGATGTGGAAGAGCAGCTTGCTGGTGACTTTTTTTGAGGAGTGGAAACTGTTGCCGTCCGGCCCTCTCCCCACAGTGCTTCAGCTAAGAACGGGATCTCAGGAAGGACAAATATAATTTTCGGGTGTGAAGCCTTGTATCACTCGGTACCACAGGTTGGTGCTTCAGTGCACTGTACCACCTGGATCACTGGGATTCAGATCTGTGTAACTTTTATCTCCCCTTTTTTTTTTGCAGGATCTGTACTTGAATGCAGGCGGCGTCACTGTTTCCTACTTTGAGTGGCTGAAAAATCTGAACCATGTCAGCTATGGCCGTCTGACCTTCAAATATGAGCGAGACTCCAACTACCACCTGCTAAGTAAGTGATTCAGAGGCTTTCGTGAGCACGTATCTGAGTACAGTACTGAAAGCCAACACTCCGTGCAGAGCAGCATAGAGTGGTCTTGTGGTTTTTAGTCCTGCATTTATAATTCAACAGTACAATGAAATGAATGATGCAGTGTGCTACAAAGCCTTCACTTGGACATCTGTAGAGCCATTACAATTGGCCTCTGCCCATGGGCTAGAAAAGGGGGAAACTCAGTCAGCATTTCCACTCCTGATTGCTGTTTGGTGACTCCTGCTGGAATGTGACATGGACATTTGGTCAGTTTACATAGTCTACAGCACAGAAACAGGCCATTTGGCTCCACATAAGCCTCCTCCCATCTAACTCTTCTTCATCTAACCCTATCATCCTCACTTATGATGTTCTCCTTGGGTGAATAGTCCACTATCCAGGCTCCAAATGGTCCTTTGGGCAAAGTGCTGACCGGCTGCTGTCCATGTGGACCTGTACCCCAGTATAGGTTAAAGGCCCGAGAGGAGAAAATTATGGGAGAGGGAATCTTTCACCTTTGGGAGCTAAGTTTGAATCCATCCTAAATGGAGGGGGTGTTTCTTTCTGTTAAATAATATCTTGGAGGGGGACACTGTACTTTGGACACTGACTCCTGTGACCTTGGTTTTAACCTAGCACAGATGGTGGGTGAAACTTGTTAACGGTTGTAATCGAGCAGCCACAGATGCACAGGTTTCCTTATGGTGATAATTCCGCAGTCTTGCACCAACTTAGTGAGTGCTTTTAGAAATCTTGTGGCTGAACTTTTCTTTTTGGATTTGATCTGTTTTCTACAATTCTTGAGGGTTTTGCTTGCTATTAAAGTTAGGGTTTTTGTTTCCTATCCTCTGAAATCTGGCGACTAACTGGCACAAAACACTAGCTGTATAGATTAACTAATGTGCAGCAGGTTTGAGGGGTCAGCCTCGAGTTGGTCTGCTGCATTTGCTGTTATACAAATCTATAAGAATTGGCACTGAGCGAAAGAGGGAGTTATCTGAGCTTGGCACCCACAGGACTACACACTCTATAGTACCCATTTATACTAACCGGACAGCAAAAATGACTTGCAATTTAATTATAAGCAGTGTTACGGTAGGTGCACAAACTATTAAATGGTTAGCTGCTGCATACAATAGGTGGTAAAATGAGCTGCTGTAATTCCCTTGCAACAGCCTATGATTATAACAGCTTTACATAGTGCAGAGCAGGTAATTTGGCAGGGAGGAGAGGGATCACTTGGATGTGTCTGGCTGATGCACGAATAATTATTAGTAATGAAATTACCAGGTCTGACTTAGCTTGGCACTAATGAGATGAGAGCCAGACATTCAAAAGTCCAGACTAGGCTGTGCTCTGTCTGCAAGCTGGGCCCAGGCCAGAAAGAGCCTGCAGCAGATCACTGGATGAACCATGGTCAAGGGTGAAGGCCCGTAACACAAATCAATAAGGTTGAATTGAAAAGGAGAGATGATTGAGATAAATCTGGAAGTAATGATTAGGTGAAGCCAAGCTTGAGTGGCACAAATGTTCAAACCTGAAAACTACATTTGCCACCCAAGTTCCCAGTATTAGCTGGAGCACTGTAGGATGAGTGTAGGGGTGGGGATGTCTCCTGCCTCCTCCTCCTTCCCCCTCATCCCCAGAAAAAAAGTCAGCAACAGGCTGCTCCTGTTTCTCTGAAGTTTCCAGGAGAGGTGCATCAGTGGAGGCCTCTGATCAGGTTGGCTGTTCGATCTTTCAAGTGCAGGTGGCGGATGGTGCAGGGAGGAAACGGGGTGAGGTGGAGAATACACAGACTTAAAATGGCTCAAATGTGTCCTTATAACAACAGGAGCTGTAGTGAGCCACATGGCCCCCCCGAGCCTGCTCCGCCATTCAATCATGGCTGATCTTCGACCTCAACTCCACTTTCCTGCCCGATCCCCATATTCCTTGATTCCCCTAGAGTCCAAAAACCTATCCATCTCAGCCTTGAATATACTCAACAACTCGCATTCACAGCCCTCTGGGGTAAAGAATTCTAAAGATTCACAACCCTCTAAGTGAATAAATTCCTCCTCATCTCAGTCTTAAATGGCTAACCCCTTATTGTGAGACTATGCCCCTTCATTCTAGAGTCTCTAGTCATGGGAAACAACCTCTCAGCATCTACCCTGTCAAGCCCCCTCATAATCTTATATGTTTCAATGAGATCACCTCTTATTCTTCTAAACTCCAGAGAGTGTAGGCCCATTCTACTCAACCTTTCCTCATAGGACAACCCTCCCATCCCAGGAATAAATCATGGAACCTTTGTTGCACCGTCCCTAAGATAAGGAGACCAAAACTGTACGCAGTACTCCTGGTGAGGTTTCACCAAAGCCAGTTGTAGCAAGACTTCCTTACTCTTGAAGTCCAACACCCTTGCAATAAAGACCAACATGCCATTTGCTTTCTTAATTGCTTGCTGTACCTGCATGCTAACTTTTTGTGTTTCTTGTATGAGGACACCCAAATCCCTCTGAACACCAACATTTAATAGTTTCTCACCATTTTAAAAATACTGTTTTTCTATTCTTCCTACCAAAGTGAATAACCTCACATTTCCCCACATTATGCTCCATCTGCCACCTTCTTGCCCATTCACTTAACCTGTCTATATCCCTTTGCAGACTCTTCATGTACTCCTCAAGCTTACTTTCCCACCTAGCTTTGTATTGGCAGCAAACTTGAATACATTACACTCAGTCCCTTCTTCTAAATCTTTAATGTAGATTGTAAATAGCTGAGGCCCAAGCACTGACCCTTGCGGCACCTCACTAGTTACAGCCTGCCAACCTGAAAATGACCCGTTTATCCCTACTCTCTGTTTTCTGTCCGTTAACCAATCCTCTATCCATGCTAATGTTACCCCCAACCCCATGAGCCCTTAGCTTGTGTAACAACCTTTTATGTGGCACCTTATTGAATGCCTTTTGAAAATCTAAATACACTCCATCCACTGGTTCCCCTTTATCTACCCTGCTAATACATCCTCAAAAAACTCGAATAGATTTGTCAAATACGATTTCCCTTTCATAAAATGTTGACTCTGCCTAATCGTATTATGATGTTCCAGTCCCATGTAATTTCTCCAGTACTTTTTTCTTTACTAATATTAATTGCTTTAAGTTCCTCACTCTCATTAAACCCTTGGTTCTCCACTATTTCTGGTATGTTCCTTGGATCTTCTACTGTGAAATCAGATAGAAAATATTTGTTTAATGTCTCTGCCGTTTCCTTATTCCCCATTATAATTTCTCCTTTCTGCCTGTAAGGGATCCACGTTTACTTTCACTACTCTTTTCCTTTTTACATACTTGTAGAAGCTCTTACAATCTGTTTTTATATTTCTTGCTAGTTTACTTTCATATTCTATTTTCTCCCTCTATCAATTTTTTGGTCATCCTTTGGTTTCTAAAACTCTCCCAATCCTCAGGCTTACTACTCTTGGCCACATTATAGGCCTCTTCTTTTAATCTAATACTATCCTTAACTTCTTTAGTTAGCCACGGATGGATCACATTTCCCCTGGAGTTTCTATTTCTCAATGGAATGTATATTTGTTGAGAATTATGAAATATTTCTTTAAATGTTTGCCATTGCTTATCTACTGTCATACCTTTTAATCTAATTTCCCAATCTACCTTACTCAACTCGCCCTTGTACCTATATAATTGGCTTTCTTTACATTTAAGACTCTAGTTTCGGACTTAAATACGTCACTCTCAAACTCAATGTGAAATTCTATCATATTATGATCACTCTTCCCCAGAAGATCCCTTACTATGAGATTAATAATTAACCCTATCTCATTACACAATACAAGATATAAAATAGCCTGTTCCCTGGTTGGTTCCACGACGTGTTGTTCTAGGAAACTGTCTCTAATGCATTCCATGAACTCATCCTCCAAACTACCTTTGCCAATTGATTTGTCCAGTCTATATGTAGATTAAAGTCCCCCATGATTATTCTATCACCTTTGTTACAAGCTCCTTTTATTACTTGATTAATACTCTGTCCAACAGTATAGCTACTGTTAGGGGGCCTATAAACTACTCCCACCAGTGCTGTCTGCCCCTTGTTATTTCTTATCTCCACCTGTATTGATTCTACTTCCTGATCTTCCGAACCAAGATCCTTCCTCACTACTGTCCTTATGTCATCCTTTCTTATCAGGGCTACACCCCTCTCCTTTTCCATTTTTCCTGTCTTTTCGAAACAACAAATATCCTCATTCAGAAGGTGCCTCATGTTACACTGTACCATCACCAGAATCCAATGGGGGCATGGCGAGCACAGCGCATCACAGCACTGCTGGCTGATCCATAGTGGGCTTTTTCTTCAAATCCCATTGACCCTCGAGAGTTTTCTGTATCTGATACTATCCAACACTTACTCTGAAACTGTAGTCAATTTCACTCGGTATGGATGCTTGTGATGGGGTTGGGGGGAAGAATTGCTATCTTGCAACAATTTGCCAGATCTTTACTTCATTGAATTTTGACTCTGTCTAACCAGTAACTTTTCTTTTCTTCCTCAGTGTCCGTCCAGGAAAGCTTGGAGAGGAAGTTTGGCAAGCACGGTGGCACAATACCAGTTGTGCCAACAGCAGAATTCCAAGCCAGAATAGCAGTGAGTCTCTGGGACCTTTTCTCTTTTTTTTCCCACTCCCCAAATCTAACGGACAGGCAAACCGATCTAGGTCATATTCTATGGTAAGCCCAGAACAGTAAAGCGAAATCCAGAAAAATGTGGTAATCATAATGCCAAGGAATATAATCCTGGATGTAATCAGGACTTCTACAGCGCAACTAAATGAAAATGGAATTTTGGAAGACCAGTCTTTACTGTTTCTGATAGAGCAGGTATTGTATAGAATATCTAAGCTTAAGGGTGATAGCAGTAGTCGCATTGAAGAGGTGTGAAGCTGCACTGAAACTAAATGACTGAACTTGTATTTTGAAAATGCTATTGGCATAGAAAACTACATATGCTGAAGGAAAATGTTTGCCTATTAACCCTTAATTAATTTTGCTTGGGAGAGAACTTGCTGAGTCAGCCGCACACAGCTCTTCTTCCTCCACGGCAAGTAAAAACTGGTAATTCGTGGCTGGTACCAGATAAATAACCATGAAAGCTTCTAGGTTGTTGCAAAAACACAACTGTCTCTAATGTCCTTCAGGGAGGAGAACCTGCCACCCTACCTGGTCTGGTCTACCTGTGACTCCAGACCAAAACTGCATAGTTTTCTCTGAAATAGCCTAGCAAACCACTCCGATGGGTGAGCGGGACTTGATGCGTGGCTGGATACGGGCAGCAGTGTTTTGGATGAGCTGAAGTTTACAGATGGTGCAGGATGAGAGGCTGGGGAAGAGGCCAGTAACGTTATGGAGGTGGAAGCAGGTGGTCTTTGTGATCGAGAGGGAGAGAAGCTCAGCTCGGGGTCGAATATGATAAGTTCCCAACAGTCTGGTGCAGCCTGAGACAATATTCTAGATGGAATGAGCGGGAAGAGTGAAGAGTTTGTGGCGGGGCTGAAGACGAAGGCTTCGGTCTTTCCACTGTTTAACTGAAGGAAATTGCGGCTCATCCAAGATTGGATGTTGGACAAGCAGTGTTAACAACACAGACAGTGGCGGGTCGAGAGAGGTGGTGATGTCTGGATGATGTCACCAAGGGAGCAGCGTGAGGAACAGGAGAGCAGCAAGGATTGATGCTTGGGGGACTCCAGGGGTAACATGCAGAGACAGGAAGAGAAACCATCGTTGGAGAAATTCTGGTTACAGTCAAGTGGGTAAAAGTGGAACTAATCAAGGACAGTCTTACTGGGCTGGATAACGGAGGAGAGGCGTTGAAGGAGGGTGGTGTGGTTGACTGTGCATCCATCAGTGACCACCTAGAGCTGTTTCCGTGCTCTGGTGATGTGGAAACCTGATTGGAGAGATTCAAATGGAGTTGTGAAAAAGATGGGTACGGGTTTGGGAGGTGACAAGACGTTGAAGGACTTTGCAGAGGAAAGACAGCAGTTTTCAAGGACAATGGGGTCAAATGTGGTTTTTCTTGGAAAAGCTACCTAAACTTGGGAATAAATATGATGCGTTTTCACTGGTTTTTAAATTCACATGCTTCTATTGCATGTATAGATCATAGATTGTGCACTTACATAAAAAGCTTATCAAAAGACTTATTTTAGTATTGATAAACAGTTTTAAAAGTACCAGTGATAAATTGAGCATTATTATTTTTATCTGCTGATTTTATTTATCTGTATAATTTTACCCCTCAAACTTTTGTTTGTGAGCTTTTAGCCTTATCTACATGGTCTTTTAGCCTAGCATTTTCCCACCAAATCAGAGAGATTTAGAAGCCTTGATATATATTTCTAGTGCATACCCCATTGGTTTAATAGTTCATTGTCCTGTGGCATCCAGTACCAGATAGTTCACACCAGGTCAAGTTTTGGTTGATGGAAAATGTGGGCTCGCTAATGGAAGCCGAATAATGTGGAGGGAACAAATAAAGGGTGTAGGCACTTTGCCTGAATTATGACAATGCAGGTATTTCAAGCTGAAATCTCGGCCAAGTGCCGGAGGCACAACAAGTTTAAGTTTACTTGTACGTTTTTTAAAAATCTGTCAAATATTCAGAAATGAGGGTGTATCCTTCAAAGTTGGATGGTTGAATGCACCATTTATAGAACGAGTACAGCCCATGGAAACTGGGTGTGGTAACTAATTATGCAGCTGCTGTGTTTGTAGAAAATTTAGATGTTTTTGGTCCATGAAACCTGCCCTCTTGTCTTCTCCCTGATGGCACAACCAAGATCGTGAGTTTGAGTGGGGAGTCTCAGGAATAATCCCATATGTTCCTACTCTGTAGCACCACACATTAGTGCCATATAACAAAAGGTCTTCTGTTTTTTAAAAAAAAAAGTACATCTCCCTCGCCTGATTACTGGCCCTGTCCACCGGCTGATGCTGAATGTTGGAAAGTAGAATTAAAGAAATACTTAAAACCTTGCCATTTTATCTTTTTAAAAACTAAAAGGCCTCCCTTTTTCCACTTTTGTTTCCTGCACTGTCCCCAACACCGGAGAGGCCCGAGACCTGCTCCCAGGCCTTTGGGAATTGTAAGAGTGCCACAGGCTGACTTGCTCCTTGCATTGTCGTGGTATTTCATTGAAGTTTCCACTCCATGCTGGGACGTGCTGGCCTCCATATCACAGCATGGTTAACCTCATCAGGTAGGGAGTTATGGACATAGGAAGGAACATAGGAAAAGGCCATTCAATTAGATCATGGCTGATCTGTACTTTAACTCCATCTACTCCCCTTGGTTCTGTAACCTGTAATATGCTTACCTAACAAAAATCTATCAATCTCAGTTTTGAAATTTTCAGTTGACAGCTTTTTGAGGGAGAGTTCCAGATTTCCACTACTCTTTGTATAAAGAAGAGCTTTCTGACATCACCCCTGAACAGCCTAGCTCTTATTTTAAGATTGTAGCCCCTTGTACTGGCCTCCTCCACCAGAGGAAATGGTTTCTCTCTATCTATCCTATCAAATCCTTTTCTTAAACACCTCAGTTAGATCACCCCTTAATCTTCTATACTCAAGGGAATAAAAGCTTAGTCAATGAAACCTGACCTCTTAATTTATCCCTTTTGGACACAAACCCTCAACCTTTTGAGTTCATGACAGTGTATTGCAGGCTCAGAGGACTCTTACCAGACCCGTCTGAAGTTTCTCCACTGAAGGCAGCGGCTGATCATTTTGAGTCTTCAAAAGTGAAATAAATTGAAATGTTTTGCAGTGTTTAATCCACTAACTGTGATCTTTGTCTAATGTCCCACTGTAATGTCTGAAGCAGTGGGAAAGGGAGAAGGTGAGAGAGCAAGTAACTGCCTCCTTTTTCCAACAAGAACCCTACCTCAACTCCAGAAGAAATGAGAATGTTGTAGACAGGTTTTTCTACCTCTCACCGTGGCAAAGCGCTGGTTGGCAACCAAATCTCCTGTTGTATTGGTAACCCAAGTACAAGTGGACCCTGTTCAGGTGGAGTTTAAGTTGGTGTTGGTTCAAATGCACTGATCAAACAACCTAATCCTTTGTACCAAAAATATTCATCTGGTTAAAGTTTTGGTGCCATACAGGCAAGGGATCTCCAAACTTGACCATAAATTACTGTCAACTAGCAGCCCATACCCCCTGCACCATTTGAATAAAATTGGGTGTGGGTAAGTAGTGTCATTGGCATGTTTAGTGCAAGTTTCAACCGAGGCGTCAGACCAGACCTGAAGAAATACTTCCTTTTTATATAAAAACCCTTATCAGACATATCTGAAACATCTCAAAGCACTACTGCACAATTAGCTGCTTTGAATTGCAAGGACTGTTATGTAGGCAAGTGCCCTGCAATTCATAAGAGTTCAGCCACCGGTCCAGAGTGCCAATTCTGTGCTCTTGAACTGGTCTCTGTATAAAGCGAGCACGTAGAATTTACAGCACCGAAACAGGCCATTCGGCATCTCCTGGGTTGGTTTCATGCCTGGTAGAGTTCCGAGTTAGCATGATACATGCAATGGCGAGGCGTTTGTATTAAATTGTGGTGTGGAGAAGGGAAGTGTGCACAACATCTGACTTGTGCAACCTGCACCAAGTATGCAGGCCATTACGGAGAGGCTGTCATGTAAAGAGCAACTTCTGCTCCGTCCACCTGCCTGGTCGTGAATACTAAGCCTGGGTTCTGGATTGTGGGATTCCATGTTTTACAGAGCTCTAAGTCGCCGTATGGTGTTGGTTGGGGGAGGGAGTATTGGGTTGCCAGTCACCCCTGGACTGCTCACAAGGTGCTCCTGAGATGGAGGGTTGGGTTTGTCTTGAATGCTTTGGTGTGAGACTGAAGATCTTTTCCTGTGATTGATTTTCAGTTCTATTCCTTTCCTAGCACATAACATATTTTCAATGTTAGTCCCAGGCTGTGCTGCTTTACAACGCTGTAGGAAGCTGGTGAGGCATCTCGCCTTTGCTCAACATTTATAATTAATTTGAAGCAACTTCTGTGTTTTGCTCCAAAACAGAGATGTTGTAAATGCTGGTATTGAAAGCATTACCTGTATTACAGTGTTTGGCTGCCACATGTTGGTTTAATAGCAGCTTTTGCTGTGCATCTGTTGAGAGCAGACATCCCTAGTAAATTCTGCATTTCAAAGTGACTTTCATCTTTATGCATGTTACATCGAATTACATTTGGGTGTGTCTACGGAATATTTTCAGTAGCCAACCATAAATAACAATAACTGGAGCTGCAGCAGTTTAGGTTGTTTATACTAGGGGATTGTGGCAGGCAAAAAGCTGTTTCCTGTTAGTGTTTATTACTTATCGGTCCTCCGCCCTTTTTCTACCCTTCCAAAAGAAGTCTCTAGTGTCATGCATTGTCCTGAGGGAGGATTCTTACTCCCAATTCTGCTCTGACCAGTTATTCTAACCAGCGGGTGTGCAAGAACAGCCCAGGGTGACTGGTCAGGCAGCATTTCCCTCTCCTGTGAGAAAGCACTTGGCCTTTGCATGATTCCTCCTGGTGGCAACTTGGCTCAGCTCAGTGATTGACCATGTGGGGAGTCAGCCTCAAACGGACAATTCTTCTCCTCTGGTAGACATACACTCCATGTCACAGTGCTGTGGCTCTCGAGTTCTGTTTGAGCCTGTAGAATTCACTTATTTTTATTGAAAAAAATTTTCAAGATCGAATGACTCATGCAAGTTTTTTTTTTGTATTGATTGCGAGCCAATTCTTTCAGTGTTAAATTAACTTTGAACTGGAGACGGTTACAGAAATTCAATGTCCAAACTTGCTTGGCGTTCCTTAATCTCTGACTATAAGCAGTCGACTCTACGAGTGAATGCAAACCTCTCTCTCTCTCCATACTTGTAAACAATTTTACAACACCAAGTTATAGTCCAGCAATTTTATTTTAAATTCACAAGCTTTCGGAGGCTTCCTCCTTCCTCAGGTGAACGATGTGGAAATGAAATCCTCGAAATGAAATCGCATTTATAATTCACAGAACAATGCTTGGTGATTACAGACAGATCACCAAGCATTGTTCTGTGAATTATAAATGCGATTTCATTTCGAGGATTTCATTTCCACATCGTTCACCTGACGAAGGAGGAAGCCTCCGAAAGCTTGTGAATTTAAAATAAAATTGCTGGACTATAACTTGGTGTTGTAAAATTGTTTACAATTGTCAACCCCAGTCCATCACCGGCATCTCCACACCATCTCTCCATACTGGTTGCATCCTCAGCCTTCCCTGAATTGAAACATCAAGTGCCCCTGAACTGCAACAATTAACCATTGAGAGCTGTGCTTGCATTACTGCGTCAGATGGTGAACTGCAGCACGGCTGTCAATTCTATTGGATAATTATTTGCGATGTTCCTTGAGAGGGCCATAGATCTGCAGAGCAGTAAGGCTTCAATGCCTCCTGGAGTTTGTTGTGGGAAAGCATCAACTTGAGGCCAAAGGAGGAGAAAAATATCGAGTTTTTGCTGAGAAATTTAGTCCTAATTTTAATTATGAATAAAATTCAAGGTGGGACTAAAATTATTTCTAGGACTGAAACACGCTAGTCTTGGAACAGATGTTGGAGAATCAAACAGATGTCATTAAAACCCAAGTTTATTATTTCCCAACCTTGTAGTTTCCATTTGTGTGAGAAAATAAATAATTGACATTGTTTTGTAACCTGATTTTTCTTCATTCATGAAAAAAACTAGAATGAAAGCAACAACTAAATTGTTCTAAATTAAAATGAGTAAAATCTGGGAACAGAAGACTGGACTGAAACTCGAACCACATTATTTAAGACTAAGTAAAACTCAAAAGGTCCAGAGATGAGACTAAAATTATCTCGCTGGAGGTCAGACCAGTCCCCACAAGGTGGTCTTATCTGCCCCTAGTGCCTAATTCGGAGGCACTGGGGGAAGCCTAGACACAGGGCCCCTTGGGAAGGTGGTCAGTATCCATTTCAAAGAGAGCTTGCTGCCTCCAGGACAACAATATCCTAATTCACACTGACAGATTGCCTCTTAGACTAAGCTACTGATATTTTCACACACGACTGCTATTTTTTTTCTAGCATATTAAAATGCCCCTCTCTTCCACAGGGTGCCTCCGAAAAGGATATTGTCCACTCTGGTCTTGCATATACCATGGAGCGCTCAGCCAAGGTACGTATAGGGATAAATATGTTGTGCAAAGAGATGCAGAATGGTCTCACTTTGGGAAGCTGTACAATGTTTATACTCAGTGAACTCAATTCTGTGCTACCACAGGGGTCTGAACAGCCATTATTGTCCAGTGCGGCATGGAATTTCAGGGGTCTTTAATCCTACCTTTTTTGTATTTGGGGAGGGGGTGAGGGGAGAATCGTCCACACGACCTTGATTTCCATGTTTGATTTGGAAAAGAAAAGACCTTGCATTTATGTAGTGCCTTTCATGTCTTCAGGACGTCCCAAGGCGCTTCACAGCTAATGACAAACTTTTTGAAGCGTAGTCACTGTTGTTATGTAGGCAAATATGGCAGATAATTTGCACACAGCAAGGTCCCACAAACAACAATGATCTAGGTAATCAAATAATCTGTTTTAGTGGTGTCGGTTGAAGGATAAATGTTGTTGCCCAGGAGACTGGTACTATTCCCCTTCTCCTTTTCAAATTGCACTGTGGGATCTTCTGTGTGCACATGAACTGGTAGACTGTGCCTCAGATAAACATCTCATCTGAGAGATGGGACCTCAGTACTGCACTCAAGTCTCTGAATTGGGGCTTGAGCCCATAACCTTCTGGCTCAGAGGCACAAGTGCTAACACTATGCCACCTCTCCCTTGTGCCCCCTTAGAGAGCTGAGGCACACAGAGTATATGCCGAAATGAAGCCAGGGGGAATTCCCTGGCAGATGGGTGTGGTGACAAATAATGGTCTGGCTTTTCATGTGAACCTACCAAATTTCTTTTATGTAATGAGAGAGTAAGATGCACAGGGTTGAATAGGAATGCTTTCAGACATTGCATAAAATAAAACCTGAAATTCTCCCTTGTTTCAGCATTCTTAGTTATTTCTGTGTTCAACCCTTGCCTCCGGCAGTATGATGCTTGCTGTTTAGTATTGCATTCACCAACAAAGAGCCTGTGTCTCCTGGTAATCCACATAAATAGTAATTGGTCCTACACAACATGCTTTTCTGCTTTATTGCTGTAATTATTTTCCCTTGGCCATGTTTTAAATAGATGGCTTTTTGGCTTCCTTCTCTTAAACTTAACTTCAATGAATTTCTGAGGGAGCACTGCACTGTTGGAGGTGCTGTTTTTTGGATGAGACATTAATCGAGGCCCCATCTGCCCTCTCAGGTCAACATAAAAGACCTCATGGCACTATTCTAAGAAAAGTAGGGGAGTTCTCGTGTCCTGCCTAACACGTATCCCTCAACCAACCTGACTAAAACAGATTATCTGATCATTTATTTAATTGTTGTTTGTGGGATCTTGCTGTGCACAAATTGGCTGCTGCGTTTCCCTACTTTACAACAGTGGCTACACTTAAAGTACTTAATTGGCTGTGAAGCACTTTGGAAGGTCATGAGACTATAAAAGGTACCATATAATTGCAAGTTAGTTCGTTCTCTTAACCTAGAGCTGAACCCAGTTGTGGACTAAACAGGTATCTCACGCTCTCGCTCTTCTAAATGGTGTGTCTGGAAATTTCTGGACAAGATAAGTCTTTATTTTAAATAAAGTCAAATGTACATTTCTTCAACTTCAGTGTCTTGAGATTTAAGGGGTGATTTCCCTGAACCCATTCTTCCAGTGGGGAGGCGCACTCTTGAGGATTGCCGATCAGAGAATGGGAGTTACGTTGTTCGCTGTCTCTGACTAGTGCTCACTCTGAAGTCACTTCCCTGTCATGAGAGCAGGAATAAGGAATTAACACTATAGAATCATTAATTATGAGCCTTCCAATTAATTTTCATCAGCAAAGCAAATGCCATAGCTCGAGCCACGATCCTCCCCTGACCTGCACCCTGTCTTGTTTGGACTTGGCAGAAAGTAACAACCCTGCCATTACCCTGAAATTTGATAGCTGCGTTGGGATTCTGACAATTTGCATCAAGATAAAAGACAAGGTGTGGGAAATTGAGTCCATCTAAACTGTGCACCAAGTCAGCACACCAAACCCTGCCCCACCCCGATCGGATTCAGGGTAAAGCTCTCCCTGCACTGCCTCCGTAGTATCTCTTAAGCCAGTAGTGTCACAGAATGAAGAATAGAATAGAATGGTTACAGCACAGAAGGAGGCCATTCAGCCCACCCAGCACATGCTGGCTCTTTGTAAGAACAATCCAGTTGGTCCCATTCCCCGTGGCCCTGCAAATTTTTTCCCTTCAAGTATTAATCCAATTCTTTTTTGAAAGCCATGATTGAGTCTGCTTCCACCACCCTTTCAGGCAGCGCATTCCAGTTCATATAGAATTATATTTTTGACTCAAGTAATTATATTCTTGATGTAGATTAATGTTTAACTCACTATCCAGCAGTGTTATTGAACAATAGCTGTTACATAATCTCATATAGGGACAGAAGCATGGCAAGATTTCTCGCAAGCTTCACCAGAAAGAGATATTGGAACTTTCAGCATGCTCTGCATGAATGCAGCGACTATCCGAACACAACATTTTCTCTTTCAGAATGTCCATTAGCAGAGTCAGTGTAACTTAAGGGAGGGTCCTTGTCTTCAGCAGATATGACATTGATGAGGCTGCCCTTGAGGGTATCTGGTGCCACCAGCCCTTTGTAGACAAGCTCGCTAAATTCAGGGGAGTAATCATTCATATCCTTTATTTGGACAGTCACAGTAGCTAAACCTGGAGGCATGCTTCCTCCACTGTCCAGTACCTCAACTACAAAAGTGTAGCTTGCATCTGCAGCCACAACGATGTCCTGCAGGCCATACACAGCCCGCAAATCCCCATTGACTTGCCCTCCTGTGGTCTACTCAGTTTCTGGATTTTTTTTTTTAAATTCCGCTGGTTACACCTGTTTGAGTTTCCTGGGTCTGGAGGTTTGTAAAGGTCTGTTCCCAGCGCTGCTCCCTCCCCAAATGAAAATCAAAACAGACACAAATTCAAACAGTTACTTTTGTAATGGCTTGCGATTGAATGCTTTTTAATTACTCAAATTCATTTGTTTTTTTTTAAAACTTGAGTTCTAACTTCCCTTTAGAAAAAGGGGGAAAGACTGAGCACTCCTGTGTGTATTCTTTTAAATTAGGTGTTTTATCATTCAGTATACGTAACCTGCCACATCTCAAGTTTGGTCACCCGTGCCGTAAACCCTTATGAAAAGGAGTTACCCCACCCCCCCCCCCCTCCCCTTCTCCCCCCAACACCAGAGATGCAGGTTCCCACAGCAACCCACAAGGCGGCACCAACTGAGATCCCTTGTGTGATTGTAGTCACGTTGGATTTGCCCCGCCGTTGGCAAAGAGATCACCCAAACGTAAATAACACCTTTTGACAGCACAGTCCATTTTAGTGACCTACGTGCATCACATTTGAAAAGCCGTTGAGTTACTTGTCATACAATGGAGAAAAGCTAGCAAAGTATCTACTTGGCACACCCTCCTGTACACCCAGCATTGCCCAGAACTAATTAAAATTGCAAGTGCTCATGATGTGGAGCTGTGTCTGATTTGTTAAAAGATCATGTGACTCTGCATCCTTCCAAATCACGTGTGCCTATTAATCCTCCAAAGTGGAGCTATTCAAATTTTAAGCAGAAAGGTTTGCTTTGTAGAGAGACTCCTCTGCCCAGTATTCTGAGCTGTGTGCGCTCTAAAATGGCAACTTGTGAAACAAAGGCAGCTCTGTCCTGCAAACTTCTTCCTTTTGCTGAAATCTCTTGCAACTGTGTTCTGCTACAAATCATGTTCCTTTGTACTTTGTTTTTCACAATCAAGTACGATCAAAAACTTTTTTTAAAAAATCTTGCACTTGGAGGGAATTGATCTTGTCCTCCCTCTCCCTCCAATTTTATCCTGTCCTCTACCAATATCCTTGCACAGGCACTTTCCAGCACAAGTCACTGAACGGTGAGCAGGAGCCTTTAGTGGGCTCCATCTGGAAGGTGCAGTTATTTGGACATCAAGGTGCAGGTAAGATTGGGGTTGGCCATCATGGCTTTCATGGTTGAATGACCTGTCAACGCTCAGCAACCCTGGTCGGACTTGAAGAATGGCTAGTGGGGTGATGTACCTGAGGGCTGTCAGAGCTGTAGAACTAACCCAAAGAGAGGAAGGGAGGAAGAAATAAGGGTGTATGCATTCAATTGTAATTTTATTTTTCCCTGTATTACAGCAAATTATGCGCACAGCGATGAAATATAACCTGGGCCTGGATTTGAGAACAGCTGCCTACGTCAACGCTATCGAGAAAGTCTTCAAAGTGTATAATGAGGCTGGTCTGACCTTCACATAGAGTGGGCACCATCCGTCCTTTTCAAACCCCCTTTTACCATTTTCCCAGCCTGACATATCAAACGTTTACATATAATACCAGAAAATGTTTTTGTTGTTTTTTTTCCTTTTTACCTTTTAAACCATTGGAACACTAATTCTCCAATTGAAGCTGCCAGAATTAGTCGATAGCTTGAATAATCAATTAATGTAACCCAAGTGTCAAAATTAAGGCTTACAGAAAATCTTTACGATCTCACACTGCTGGCAAGTGGGAGCCATGTTACGTTTACTGAAGGAAGGAGTTTTCCCCTGTGTTGCATCCAATTTGTGGTCCCTAGCTAGCAAGCTCTTTTGCAGTCTCATTAAATCGACAAATATGCTCACTGGTGGGGTGATTCTGGAAACCTGTTTGCGTTCTGGGGATACGTTCTTTCAGCAGCATATTTGGTCAGCTAATCTCCTAACAGAATGGGTTTCACCAAGGGATTGCCAAATTGTCTTCACTGCGTCTGATTATTCCAAATGTCTGCATGTTATCTGTAGCACATCTATCAAATTGTATCATTTGAGAGTCCTGCTGTGTGCATAACAGGACAGAACAATATTGCTTATGTGTGGTCAAATCTTATTAATGGACTGCACCAGACTGATTTTTTTTTAAAAGGTATACTATGATTGCTATTTAGCAGGAATTATTTTCTTTAATGTGCTGGCAGTGGGGATGCTACAATTGGCCAGAGTGCACCTGGGCTTCAGAGGATTAAAATCAGCTAGGTTCCTCCTTCCTGATTGTTGTCCATTG
Organism: Heptranchias perlo; assembly: GCF_035084215.1. Lineage (NCBI taxonomy): Eukaryota > Metazoa > Chordata > Chondrichthyes > Hexanchiformes > Hexanchidae > Heptranchias > Heptranchias perlo. The sequence continues at coordinate 19,096,165 of NC_090360.1, forward strand.
ACCGTGCTGGAAAGTTCGCCTGTGGATTAGGCTCCACTGTAATGCTGGTCACGGTCGAATAGCTTGCGAACGCTTGCAGTGGAGGCTTACACATGTAGAGTGACAACTTGGGTGAGTGCAGGCTGTCAGCAGCAATGTTGTACCCCAACGAGAGTCAGTAACTTCAGGAGAGTGGGGTGGGGGAGGTTATGTTTGAGTTAAGACAGTACAACTACCCAGAAATAACAGGTCATTTGGGTTGGGGTTCTGTTTACTCAAACTTGCTTCAGGGAACGCCACCAACCATATAAAAAGTGGAGCCGGCAAAAGGGGACTCGGAAGTGATGGGAGGGTTTGCAGACACGCACTGAAAAATAATTCCCAGAGTAAAGCTTACTTTTTCCTATCTGCCATGTTTTTCTTCCTTTCCCTTCCCAGTCGATTTGCTTAGCAAATGCGCCACTGTGGTTCATATTGCATCCACATTGCAGCACGTTACATACTCTCTGTTGCTTTCAGAGGAACAATGGGCCCTCTCATCCACAGCGGAGTTGGAGCATCCGTGTACCCGAGTAGTCGGCCCCATCTGTAGAGGCCACTAGTGCAGTTTCACACTACGGACCTGTATGGGCATTCCCCAGTCCTTGGGAGGGTGGGGAATACAGAAATGAAAGTTGGCAATCATAACTTTCAAACAACTTGTACGTCTGCATTTTTTTTTATTGGTGCTGTGGAATCCATCCACCCTCTATTGAGATCCGGGCAGAACACCTAAAACCAGCAACCAAGACAATTACAGAAGCAACTTCTTCAGTAGTAAATCCATCACCGGTCTTTTTTAAAAAAAAAAATTTTTTTTTAAATTACACATATCTGTTGGGTAGAATTTCCATTTAAAACTGCGAAAAGTCAGAGGACGTGACTTTTACTTTTTCAATTTACATTTATATTTTTCTTAAATGCTGTTGGGGGCTCTGTTATTTGTTCAGTGAGGCTCGGCTGTACTCCCTGAGCTTTGCATGTTTCCCATGTGCTTTGGAGGCCAAACATGACTTCCCCCCACCTTGTGCAACAATTGGGACGGTGAGGGCCTTCTATTCTGTAAGCCTTGTTAGGAACCTACTGCCGTTGAAGAACTGTCTTTCGTCAAAGTACCCTTCAATCTTGCCTCAAATACTGTCAGAATAGATGTGAAAGTTGTTGGTGTGTTTTTTTTTAAAAATCCAATCCCTTATTAACAGTAACTGGGTGTCTGTATAGTAAACCCTGTAGATTGACTTCAAGTCTTCAGCTTCAGTGAACCAAGTAAAGTCACAGAGACATGGCACCTTTAGGCTGACTTTAATTAAAATAGGAGTGTCCAATGTAGCTCCCTGTACTGCAATGATGTTTTTTGCAGATTACCCAGGCAAACCACCGTAACAGCATCTGATCTTGTAATTTTGCCTGTTAGATTTGCGACAATGCACTTTTCACCGTAGTAACCAGATTGCTTTGAGCTGCTCGGATCTATTTGGTAAGACAGGTTGCTCAAAACTGAAAACTGCAGGATACTGGCAATGGTGCCATCTTCTGCGGAGGTTTTGAAGCAAGTTTCTTCCACCTCACTATCTCATGAGGCCTTGGTGAATGTCCAGAATGGAATTGTGTTTGACAAAGGGACACTTAAAGAATGTGTTTCATATTTCTGTAGGATTAAGCATGTCAGATTCGTCAGTTTTTGGCATTTGGCCCTTGTGGGTGCAATGAAGTGCCAGATGTAATTTATGCACCTGGGAAGAACCTTTTTTAAAACAGCAGTTTTTGTGTTCTTTTCTACATTCTTTGTAATTGCATGAAGGTGAATTGACAGATTATTAAACTTTTGACATTTCAAAAGTGTCGATGCACGATCACTTTCATTTTTCATGCATTAATCCTTCCATTCTTTTGTTTTGAGGCATTATGCTGAAGTTAGTAACACTACCCAATTTCTCCATTTCTGGTCCACCACATTATATGTCGTTGGTTGTCAAACATTTCTGGATCATCCTCCACCATCAAACATTTTTTGAGCCAGATCCAACCAAATACCCGACTTCAAGGTAATGGAGAAAGTGTACAAACAAATTGACAGGAGGGCATGGTATTCAAAAAAAGCACAATTTCAGTTGAAGACAAACACAATACTTTCTAAGGACTTTCTATTGAATGTATTGGATAAGTAATACCCAAGAACTAGTAAGCGTACAATAAAGAGACAAACCTGAGATGGATTAATAAGACAACATGCAAAATCAGTGAAACATACTACAAAACCTGTAGGGAGCAAGGTGAGGAAAAGCACTGGGAAGAATAAGAGTCTCCAAACAGATGTTAAACTATTTCCCTCTCTGCCCCTTTTTAAGAATGTAAACTGAATTGAAAGGATGAAGAAAAAATATTTAACATTAAAAGGTTACTGCCTGGAAGTTTTTTTAAAATTTATTCATTCGTTCATGGCATGTGCGCATTGTTGGCAAGGCCAGCATTTACTGCCCATCCCTAATTGGCCTTGAGAAGGTGATGGTGAGCTGCTGCCTTGAACCATTGCAGTGCTGTTAGGTGGGGAGTTCCAGGATTTTGACGCAGCGACAATGAAGGAACGGCGATATATGTCCAAGTCAGGATGGTATGTGACTTGGAGGGGAACGTGCAGGTGGTGTTGTTCCTATGCACCTGCTGCTTTTGTCCTTCTAGGTGGTAGAGGTCATGGGTTTGGGAGGTTCTGTGGAAGAAGCCTTGGCGAGTTGATGCACTGCATCCTGTGGATGGTACACACTGCAGCCACGGTGCGCCAGTGGTGGAGGGAGTGAATATTTAAGGTGGTGGATGGGGTGCCAATCAAGTGGGCTGCCTTGTCCTGGATGCTGTCAAGCTTCTTGAGTGTTGTTGGAGCTACACTCATCGAGGCAAATGGAAAGTATTCCATCACATTCCTGACACGCCTTGTAGATGGTGGAAAGGCTTTGGGGAGTCTGGAGGTGAGTCACTTGTTGCAGAATACCCAGCCTCTGACCTGCTCTTGTAGCCACAGTATTTATATGGCTGGTCCAGTTAAGTTTCTGGTCAATGGTGACACCCCCCTAACCCCCCCCCCCCCGATGTTGATGGTGGGGAATGGTAAGGGGAGGTGGTTAGACCCTCTTGTTGGAGATGGTCATTGTCTGGTGCGAATGTTACTTGCCACTTATCAGCCCAAGCCTGGATGTTGTCCCGGACTTGCTGCATGCGGACATGGACTGCTTCGTTATCTGAGGAGTTGCGAATGGAACTGAACACTAAAGAAGCAAGCTACCCGTCACAGAAAGTTTCTGAACTAAACCTAATGGCTTGATTATATATTTTGCATGGACATCCTAGACTGGCTTAAAGGGCTCAAAACCAATAAATCCCCATGGACAGACATTGGAGGTGCTACGTGAGACTAGAGACAAAATCTACAAAGTGTTTAAATCAGGAGTGAGTTGCTGAATACATAGGTGGTCCCGGTGGATTGGAAATGAGCCATGGTGGTAATTATTTTAAAGAAAGGCAATAAAGCAAACCTGAGTAACTGCAGATTTCTTGGAGCTTGTATTGTCCCTCCTGCTGGTACAGAGGCTCAATCAGGCAGCATACCCACAACTCCCAGAACTCAGCAATGCCACTTTGTACTGCAGCAGCAAAGAATGCAGCATTTTGTGAATTTGCACATTTAAAGTGTGAATTTGGCCACCAATATATAAATGATTTCAATTACACTGATACCATGATGGAGCAGCAAGTTTTTCCCCCAATTGCCTGTAGTTCATGTCAATCATAGCAGGCTCTTCCCTCTCAGCCAATGCACATTGTGGGTGAGGGCAGGCCCAGCACCATGTGAGTATTGCTAACTTGCTCCCTGTGCTGCTGACGTGACTGGACACACCCAGTCCCAATCCTCACAGTCTCTTAGGTGCCAGCGTGGCAGGAAATTGGAGATAAAAAAATTAGACATAACAGGGAGAGGAAAGAAAGAGCAGGGTAGAAATTACTGCCAGTGATTTGATTGTACAAATGCATTTGCTTCAAATTCCTCTCCACTATTTTAATGCCTCAGCAGTAAGGAATCAGCAATGACCTTTCCCAAATATCAACAAAACACAGGTTGGCTTCAAAATTCACCTGGTGTTTTTTGTTTTGATAATTGAATGAATATTATCATGAAGTCTCTTCCCCTTTCTCTTTCACCCTTGCTCTCTGACCCCAGTATATCTCTCTCAGCTTAATGTACATTTTTAAGTTTATAAAGCACAAAAAAAAGCTACAACATGTGTAATCAGAACATTGTCTGTCTCTCTCTCTTACACATACACACGGCCTCTGCTTTTATTTTTTAAAATGCTCAATACAAATTTTACCTCAATAAACCCTTTTGAAATTTGTCATCTTGTTTTTCAAAATCATTTGAAGAAAAGATACTGAATAGAAAATGCTAGAAGTTAAAGAAAAATATTCCATTGGTACAGCTGTCTGAACAGCACTGTTGGATCTTGGGAGCTCATGCTCAGTCTTCACAATCCAAAATTCATCTCAGCATCATAGCTCTGGGCCTTCCAATAAAATAATAATGAAAGTGTCAAAAAAGGGGGCAAAATGTAAAGAAACTAGAATAGAGAGAGAAAAATGAATAAGACTGGAAGTGAAGGACGAGAGCAAAAGACATTGAGTGTTTAGAAGTGAAAGAAGAAGAGGGGAGAGAACAATGGAGAGGAAGATAGAAAGAGAAAATGAAGTAAAAGAGGGAGAAGTGGAGGAGGAGAGTGCAATGCATTATGTACCAAAACTGTGGTTCCAGACCCCACCTCCCCTCCCTAGGATAGATGGGAGATATTACAGGCCTCATAATTCACTGAAAGATAAAGCAAGTGATGTTGCACAGTGAATGTTACAGTTCCAGCCCCAAGTCCTGCAACGCTACCAGCTCTACCATTTGGAATGGGGTACTTGATCCAGGTAGGATCATAGGATGGAGAACATATATAAAGGCTTCCTATTGCACCTGTTATTCCAGCTGATTTGGCAGGAGATGGAAATGCCTTCAAGCAATTGTAACAAATATTTTCTACAGTATAATTTTTTTAAAAAGCATACAGCTCCCAACCTTCCCAGTCCAGTGTTTGTAAAAGTCAGTGACAGACCTCAGCTGCAGCGGAGGTTGAGGGTGTTATAACTGGCTTAAACATCTATGGGTTATGAATGGGAAAAGTGAACAAGTGGTGTGATAAACAGAGGCTCAGCTCACCTCAAACTGTAAAATTCCTGAATGATATCTTTGTTTAGGTGGCACAGTGAATGTAGCAGTGTAGAATGCATTCCTACAACATCAAACAAGTTCTAATCCAACACATTCTGTGAACAAACAACGAAGCTTCAACACTTTATTGCATCAGTGCTACACCTCTTCACAGGAAGCCAAGCATTACAAACAGGATACAAAGTGAAATAGTAAAAAATTTAACAATAGTGGTCTAAATATAAACATTTTTCAATTGCCAATTTTTTTTTCAAAAGTGTAAAATCACACTGATACAGGGTCTAATCTCAATACAGCATTTACAGGAGGGATGTCGTGTGGCCGTTTTCTTATAGACCATTCTTTCTGATTTGCACCCCCTGTGCCCCCCACCCCGTGTTTGGCCTTAAACATCCAAATACCTGCAAGGAAACCCCATGGCTTTTGGAACCTTCCAAAAAAAACAAGCTGGATGGGCATCCCAGCAGATTTTGTGTGGACTGTACATTGTAACCTTTAAAGAAGCAGGATTCGTTAATCACCATTATTGGTGGTAGAATCACTAAGGAACAATCTGCCAAATATGAGCATAATTTATTGTTTATTTTATTGCAACTGAACGATGGTTTTTGCAGTGCAGTGATCAGGGGCAAAGTTGTGGTCTGGTGGGAAGGGACCCCTTTGAAATGCACTGCTCATTAATTTTTAATGTCCGTGAACTGCAAGCAATGGGGGGATTGCCTTCAGTGCTCACCTCCCACAGGCCACCATAGAAGGGGACGAGGAAGAACAAAGAGAAGCCATGGAGATCATGTGGCGCCAGAGGCAGGCTACCGTGGTGGGGGGTCTGCAGTATCAGCCAATTTTCTGCCCACAAATGTGTCAACCTGAGGCACTGTTCAGTAGGGTCACCAACTCCTTTCCCATTTAACAGGAACAGCAACATGAGGGCATGACGGGGTTTCAGCCAATGAAGTATTTTACAGTCAATGAAGTACTTTTGAGGTGTAGTCATTGTTGTAATATAGGAAACACAGCAGCTAATTTGCGCACAGCAAGATCCCACTGAGGGATAAATATTAGCCAGGACACTGCTCCTCTTGGAAAAAGTGCCATGGGAACTTTTACATCCACCTGAGAGAGTTTAATATCTCATTCCAAGGACAGTACTGCACTCCCTCAGTACTGTGTTGGAGTATCAGCCTGGATTATATGTTCAAGTCTCTAGAGTGGGACCTGAACCCACAACCTTCTAACCTCAGAGGCAAGAGTGCGACCCACTGAGCCACAGCTGACAAGCCTTGCTTAAAGGAGTAAGGGGGAGGAGGGAGTCACTATATGGGACAGATCCTCGCCATGGAAGTGCCTGGTGCAATAGCCATGGGAGAAAACCATGGAAAGGGTTAATGGTGACTTCTGCCACCTCTGAAGATGGAAGGATATGAGGAAAAATCTATTAAAGTTAAATCAACAATATTATTATGCACAGCAAGCACCTGCCATAGGTAGTTATGTAATAAAGTCCTTTCAGCTAAACTCTCATCCTTTCTCATTTGAATGGACGAAGCTAGAACAAGAAGGTACTCCACATTCAATTCTGGCACAATAGAGACAACCCAAGAAATGCTTTGTTTGAATGGGGATATTCAGGACCTGTGCATCTGTGTAGATGATCCTCCTCCCGATATCCCCACCATCACAGAAGGCAGTCTTCAGCCAATTCAATTCACTCCATGTGATATCAAGAAACGACTGAGTGCACTGTACACAGCAATGGCTATGGGCCCCGACAACATCCCGGCTGTAGTGCTGAAGACTTATGCTCCAGAACTAGCTGCGCCTCTAGCCAAACTGTTCCAGTACAGCTACAACACTGGGATCTACCCGACAATGTGGAAAATTGCCCGGGTATGTCCACAAAAAGCAGGACAAATCCAATCCGGCCAATTACTGCCTCATCAGCCTACTCTCAATCATCAGCAAAGTGATGGAAGGTGTCGTCGACAGTGCTATCAAGCGGCACTTACTCACCAATAACCTGCTCACTGATGCTCAGTTTGGGTTCCGCCAGGACCACTCGGCTCCAGACCTCATTACAGCCTTGGTCCAAACATGGACAAAAGAGCTGAATTCCAGAGGTGAGGTGAGAGTGTATGCCATCGACATCAAGGCAGCATTTGACCGACTGTGGCACCAAGGAGCCCTAATAAAATTGAAGTCAATGGGAATCAGGGGGAAATCTCACCAATGGCTGGAGTCAAACCTAGCACAAAGGGAGATGGTAGTGGTTGTTGGAGGCCAATCATCTCAGCCCCAGGACATTGCTGCAGGAGTTCCTCAGGGCAGTATCCGAGGCCCAGCCATCTTCAGCTGCTTCATCAATGACCTTCCCTCCATCATAAGGTCAGAAATGGGGATGTTCGCTGATGATTGCACAGTGTTCAGTTCCATTCGCAACCCCTCAGATAATGAAGCAGTCCGTGCCCGCATGCAGAAAGACCTGGACAACATCCAGGCTTGGGCTGAGAAGTGGCAAGTAACATTCATGCCAGACAAATGTCAGATAATGACCACCTCCAACAAGAGAGAGTCTAACCACCTCCCCTTGACATTCAACGGCATTACCATTGCCGAATCCCCCACCATCAACATCCTGGGGGTCACCATTGACCAGAGACCTAACTGGACCAGCCATATAAATACTGTGGCTACAAGAGCAGGTCAGAGGCTGGGTATTCTGTGGTGAGTGACTCACCTCCTGACTCCCCAAAGCCTTTCCACCATCTACAAGGCACAAGTCAGGAGTGTGATGGAATACTCTCCACTTGCCTGGATGATTGCAGCTCCAACAACACTCAAGAAGCTTGACACCATCCAGGACAAAGCAGCCCGCTTGATTGGCACCCCATCCGCCACCCTAAACATTCACTCCCTTCACCACCGGCGCACTGTGGCTGCAGTGTGTACCATCCACAGGATGCACTGCAGCAACTCGCCAAGGCTTCTTCGACAGCACCTCCCAAACCCGCGACCTCTACCACCAAGAAGGACAAGAGCAGTAGGCACATGGGAACAACACCACCTGCATGTTCCCCTCCAAGTCACACACCATCCTGACTTGGAAATATATCGCCGTTCCTTCATCATCGCTGGGTCAAAATCCTGGAATTCCCTTCCTAACAGCACTGTGGGAGAACCTTCACCACACGGACTGCAGCGGTTCAAGAAGGCGGCTCACCACCACCTTCTCAAGGGCAATTAGGGATGGGCAATAAATGCTGGCCTTGCCAGCGACGCCCACATCCCATGAACGAATAAAAAAAAAGGAATGTGCATCTTAAAGCATTTGCATGCAGTATGCCCATGAAGCTGCTCCTGCTCTATGTGCTTTCAGTGTCACATTACTATTATTTTGTTTGCTGGACAAGATGGTGCATTATCAACAAGATCAGACTTACACTGTCAGGGGCCCGAAACATTTCAAGTCCCCCATTCACTTTGAGATCACCCTGAAAGTCGTAGTCTGGGGGAGCATCGAGGAAGTGAGGGTGGCATTTCCAAGTCCATGGCTAGTGCCATAATGCTCACACTATGTGTAACATAGTTTTACTGAGTGACTCACACAGGCACATACAACCTCAGTAATATCACACGGAACATCATTCAAAAGAACACGTGCTTAAAGGCTTCTCTTTGAGGCAGAATGATGACATTTTGTTCTGATCTGTTTTCTCAAGAATGGAAAAACACAGCACCTTATGATCATGGCTCTGCCAAGCACCAGAACAGTTATACACATCCCAGAGAATGTCGGTGGTGAAATTGAGTAGGTTACACATGGTCAGTGACCATGCACAGGTGCAAGTGATGATTCGTCAAGACCAAATACCGCAATTCCTGCCTCTGCCGCCATGCCTAGGGATTCAGACTTTTGAGGGTCTGCTCACAAATAGAAATTGTTATCCGCAAAGAATTGTTTACATGAGTCACTTCAGTCTGTGCAAATTGCACTGCAAAGACTGGTGAGGGGTATGGAGGAGTCCATTAGCCAGATCCAATCGAGGTGTTTTAAGATTATTAATGGAGTTGATAGGGTAGATAGAGAGAAACTATTTCCTCAGTGGGGGAGTCCAGAACAAAGGGCCATAACATTAAAATTAAAGCTAGGCCGTTCAGGGGTGATGTCAGGAAGCATTTCTTCACACAAAGGGTAGTGGAAATCTGGAACACTCTCCCCCAAAAAGCTGTTGAGACTGGGGGTCAATTGAAAATTTCAAAACTGTTAGGCAAGGGTATTAAGGGTTAAGGAACCAAGGAAGGTAGATGGAGTTAAAATACAGATGAACCATGATCTAATTGAATGGCGGAGCAGACTCGAGAGGCTGAATGGATTACTCCTGTTCCTGCCTTCTTATGTTCCTAGATCTATGTAGTCCTGGATGAACAATTGTCTGCACTTCAGTCTATCCTGGAGTCTGATGGCGGTACAGGCCACAAGCACATTGGGAACATCTCATGAATGCTCACACTGCAGCTATATTGGTCTCCAATCCCAGATGCTCTTTTCGCCTCCTTCAACGTGCTGGGAAATTGCCTTGAGACCTGGAGATGGGACAGGCATTCACAGGCCTCACGGCTGTCCAAAGCTTTGCTTTCATCCAGAGCTGAACTTCAAACCTCACATCCTATCCATCACCAAGACTGTTTAGTACCACTTCTGCAGCATTGCCCGCCTCACCGGCACTGATACCCTTATCCATGCTTTTATCACCTCTAAACTCAATGTCTCCAATGTCCTCCCATCCTCCACCTTCCATAAATTCTGACTTGTCCAAAACTCAGCCACCCATATCCTGGCTAAGTCCCACTGACACATCACCCTCTCATCCTCACTGTGCTACACTGCCTCCCTCTTTCTCAAAACATTAGGGTAGAAATACGTCCTGGGTAGTCGCATAAAATGGGCATTATCGAATCGGCCCCCAGTTATCGAATCAGCCGCCCCCCATTATCAAATCGGCTCCCCCTTATCGAATCACCCCTCCCCCCTACCCCCCAAAATCCAGTTCCATTGACTTCAGTAGATCAGAATACCGGGTGGGACGTGTAAGAGGCAGCCAATGCGATTCCCCCCGTTTGGTGCTACTGCACATGATCAATTTCCACCCCATTGAATTTAAAACCCTTCAAATCCACCCATGGCATTAACCGACCCTACCTTTGCAAATTCTTCCAGTGTTACATCCTTCCACCATTGGCGGTCAAGCCTTCAGCTGTCTCAATCCCACTCTCTGGAACTCCCTCCCTAACCCCCTCCATCTCTTCACTTCTCTCTCCATTTTAAAAACCTTCTCAAAATCCATTTTTGCGCCCAAGCTTTTTGCCAACTATCCTAATTATTCCACCGTGGCTCAGCACCTGTTTCTTTATTCCTATTATCTATATTTTCTCTCTCCACTCTATAAAATCCCTTAGGTTGTTTTCCAGGCTCAAGGCGCTGTATAAATGCAAGTTTATTCATAATCAGCATCGCACATTTTGTTTATGGAAATGAAAGTGTCGTGAAATTGTATTCATGGTTTCCGAGAGTATGTAATGTACTCCTCCTGCAGTGCAATACTGGCCCCCCTAGTACTCCCGAGTCAACCACGAGCTGTGCTGCCATTGCCTTGTTTCTAGGCTACAATTAGAAAAGAGCTTCAATCAAAACAGCCTAAGAGAATGGAATCAGTTCGACATGATTCCCACAGAGCAAAGCTGCTTCACCTGCCTGTATTTGGGAAACGCCTTGTTGCTGCAATTACTGCATCGCAGTTGCTCAATTAGCTTTGGGGCCAAATGCTGGCCTGAAAAGCTTGCTTTCTGCTGCTTTGAACTGGGAAACGTCCGGTGGAGCGGGACACCATTTCATTGGAACTTCAGAGAATGACTCAATTGGAGAAGCAGCTATTTGCTTCATCCAATTCTTTTTTCTTTCTCGGGCGTCGCTGGTAAGGTCGGCATTTATTGCCCATCCCTAGCTGCCCCTGAGAAGGTGGTGGTGGGCCTTCTTCTTGAACCGCTGCAGTCTTTGCAGTGAAGGTGCTCTCGCAGTGCTGTTAGTTAGGGAGTTCCAGGATTTTGACCCAGCGACGATGAAGGAACGGCTGATATATGCCCAAGTCGGGATGGTGTGTGACTTGGAGGGGAACGTGCAGATGGTGTTGTTCCCATTCACCTGCTGCCCTTGTCCTTCTAGGTGGTGGAGGTCGCGGGTTTGGGAGGTGCTGCCGAAGAACCCTTGGTGACTTGCTGCAGTACAGACAAAAGTCTTTACTATTGTCCTGAAGGTGCTAACTCATGCTGCAGTATATGCTTCTGTAAGTGCCTCCAGGACCATGCCCAAGAGGCCATTTATCTCTGAGCCAGTGAACATCACAACAAAGTCCTATCCTGTTCTCGCCCTGCAGTTATACATACTCTTTGTTGGTATAGGTTACTGAATAATGCTCAGGAGCAGGAACTCTAACTGAATTTCCCCCCAACCCCAACCCAGAGGTGCTGCCCAGGTGAGGTATACTAACAGAGTACAGGCTAATGATTGAACCAGGGACATTTATGCCTTATGGATTAGTACTTCACCTGGTGATGAAGGTCTTTCAATAATTATTTAATTTGCTACTTAAGTGAAAGTAGATCAGATTATTTTAATGAAAAGTAGAAGATATTAATAGTGTAATAAGCTTCACACACATACGCCTTTTTGAAAACTCCAACTCCAAAATAGTATCCCCAACTGTACACAGCCGGTGGGGTGGTCCGCACCCCTGGCGTCTACCCACCTTTCTCCACCTCATACCTGGTTGGTTATTAATTCATTCGATGTTTGTGGGGCATTGCTGTACAAAATTAGTTGTTGCAATTGCTTACAGAACAACAGTGACTGTACTTCAAAAGTAATTTATTGATTGTAAAGTGCTTTGGGTCATCCTGAGGATGTGATAAGGTTCTATATAAGTGCAAGTTACTTCTTTCTTTTCACAGCAAAAAGGCAGTTTCCAAAAAGCAGACTATAAACCAAAACTTGTGCCTTTATTCATGCCATGAGTGGGCGAGCAGACTAACAATAATCCCTTAATGATGACACAGTGAAACCTATACAAACGGACACTCCCAAAAACTGACACCTGCAAAAAAAAGGACATTTAATGACAGTCCCAAATAACTTACATTGTTACAGATACAATCTGCACCTTGAAACCACGGACACTCGTAAAATCCGAACTACGGACAGCCTTCAATGCACCAAGTCGGTTTATAACTTAAAACACAGGACACGCAGATCAGCATGAGGCAGCAGCGGGTGAAAGAAACGGCTTTTGTGGAATGGGGAGCTCTTTACCCAGCGGAAGAGAAACCGCTCTATCTCCGGGAATGAATGCCTACACGGCTCTGTCTCTGGGATAGAGGGGTTTCTCTGCCGCAATGGATGCTGGGTAAAGAACACCCCATTCGTCAGGCAACACCACAGCTCACTCCACCAGTGTGTCAGGTACTGATGAGCTGCTCGCGTCCCCCACCCATCCCCCAGGACTTCAAACATTAGCAGCTGCAGCACACGGAGGGAGGGGTTCCCGGACAGGGGTCTGCAGGACATTAACCCCCCCCCCCCCAACCCCGGTTTGGCTGGGATCTCCCTGGCACTCAAGCCCTACAGCAGCCACCTCGCCCTGTGCAGGCTGCCAATGCAGCAGATCCCAGGATCAGAACATCCCTCCCTCAATGGAAAAGGACCCCGGGATGGCAATGAACAGGGAAACCCAATGAACAGAAAATGAACTGAAATCACATCCCACTAGCAGGGCTCCAGGATTAGGCATGATCCCAGGTGAGGGCAAAAAAAAAAGGAATGTTACAGGAGATACAGCCAATCTTGGGATATTTGGCACATCCGGGTCACTGTACATAAAATGACCATTTTGAAAATAAGGACACCTGATGAAAGTCCCTTAGGTGCCAATTCTTTACAGGTTTCACTGTATATTGCACTGGAGACCATGTGACATGCCCATGACTTTTCCTTGTCTACTCCAAAAATCAGTGAATACCACAGTGTTAGGCCACTATGTTCAGATTGACAATTATACACACTGTGAGAGGCACCGCAATACCTCACTGACAGTCTCACACCTGAACCTCAACTTCAGAACGGTACCAGTGTGATATTTTCCATTTCCCAAACCAACCATCCTTGTGGCCATCCAGAGTGAGATTACCAGCGTAGTGTGAAACTGTAATGAACTATAAGCCACTTTCTGTTGTGAACTTGCCCTCACGAAGAACTGAATTTAGACTGCTCTCAACTTATGTAGGATCCCTACAGCCAACTGCAAAGGACTTTTATCACATCAGTCTGGGCTGGATGGAAACCCAAATCCTAGAGGGCAGCGTGCTGTTCTCACCTTGTTTCAGGACTGGACTCTGTCTTCCCACCCAATGCACTTGATGAAATCTGAACTGATGCCAACATGCACATGCATACATGGACTACCCTAGTAAGTCAAGAGTGAGGTTGTGTTGGGGGCGTGAGTCAGGGTATATCTGGTATAGTTGAGGATAAATATGGTTTTTTTTTATATTATTCGTTCATGGGATGTGGGTGTCGCTGGCGAGGCCAGCATTTATTGCCCATCCCTAATTGCACCTTGAGAAGGTGGTGGTGAGCCACCTTCTTGAACCGCTGCAGTCCACCTGGTGACGGTTCTCCCACAGTGCTGTTAGGAAGGGAGTTCCAGGATTTTGACCCAGCGACAATGAAGGAACGACGATATATTTCCAAGTCGAGATGGTGTGTGACTTGGAGGGGAACGTGCAGGTGGTGTTGTTCCCATGTGCCTGCTGCTCTTGTCCTTCTAGGTGGTGGAGGTCGCGGGTTTGGGAGGTGCTGTCAAAGAAGCCTTGGCGAGTTGCTGCAGTGCATCCTGTGGATGGTACATACTGCAGCCACAGTGCGCCGGTGGTGAAGGGAGTGAACATTTAGGGTGGTGGATGGGATGCCAATCAAGCGGGCTACTTTGTCCTGGATGGTGTCAAGCTTCTTGAGTGTTGTTGGAGCTGCATTCATCCAGGCAAGTGGAGAGTATTCCATCACAATCCTGACTTGTGACTATAAAATGGTGGAAAGGTTTTGGGGAGTCAGGAGGTGAGTCACTCACAGCAGAATACCCAGCCTCTGAACTGCTCTTGTAGCCACAGTATTTATATGGCTGGTCCAGTTAAGTTTCTGGTCAATGGTGACCCCCAGGATGTTGATGGAGGGGGATTTGGCGATGGTAATGCCGTTGAATGTCAAGGGGAGGTGGTTAGACTCTCTCTTGTTGGAGATGGTCATTGCCTGGCACTTGCCTGGTGCGAATGTTACTTGCCACTTATGAGCCCAAGCCTGGATGTTGTCCAGGTTTTGCTGCATGCGGGCTCGGACTGCTTCATTATTTGAGGGGTTGCGAATGGAACTGAACACAGTGCAATCATCAGCGAACATCCCCATTTCTGACCTTATGATGGAGGGAAGGTCATTGATCAAGCAGCTGAAGATGGTTGGGCCTAGGACACTGCCCTGAGGAACTCCTGCAGCAATGTCTTGGGGCTGAGATGATTGGCCTCCAACAACCACTCCCATCTTCCTTTGTGCTAGATATGACTCCAGCCACTGGAGAGTTTTCCCCCTGATTCCCATTGACTTCAATTTTACTAGGGCTCCATGGTGCCACACTCAGTCAAATGCTGCCTTGATGTCAAGGGCAGTCACTCTCACCTCACCTTTGGAATTCAGCTCTTTTGTCCATGCTTGGACCAAGGCTGTAATGAGGTCTGGAGCCGAGTGGTCCTGGCGGAACCCAAACTGAGCATCGGTGAGCAGGTTATTGGTGAGTAAATGCCACTTGATAGCACTGTCGATGACACCTTTCATCACTTTGCTGATGATTGAGAGTAGACTGATGGGGCGGTAATTGGCCGGATTGGATTTGTCCTGCTTTTTGTGGACAGGACATACCTGGGCAATTTTCCACATTGTCGGGTAGATGCCAGTATACAGCATATACCTGTGCAGATGAGGGTTTACCATGCTGTGCAGAAATATTCCCACTGTAATTGAGGGTACATGTCGGTACACAACAACAAATTGTGTTTATATAAGACACTTCACAAATAGGCATAAGGAAATAGATGCTGAGCCAGAGAGAGAAAGCGATAAGGAGGGGTGGCTAATGGCGTAGTCGAAGAGATAAGGGTCAAGAAGAGTTTTAAAAGAGGAGAGAAAAGTGCACAGGCATTTAAGGAGGAAGTTTTAGAGGATAGGGTTAAGGTGGCAGAGGCTCTTCCGCCTATGGTGAGGGAGGGGAGATACATGAGATGCCAGAGTCAAAGGGACAGAGTGTTTGGGGGGAGCCATAGGACTGGAGGAGATGGCAGAGGTAGGATAGTGTGAGATTGGAAGAGATTTATAGATGAAGACAAGGATTGTAAATTTACCTCATTGGGAAATGAGGAGCCAATGTAGATCAGTGAAGAAAGGATGATGGATAAGTGAGATGCACAACAGGACACAATACAAGTACCAGAGTTTTGGATGAGCTTCTAGAGGATGTAAGGCCAGCATGGAGAGCATTGGAGTAGTCAAGTCTGTAGGTGGCAAATGCATGGATAAGGATTTCAGCAGTGGAAGGGCTGACGTAGGGGCAGATTTAGGCAATGTTGTGAAAATGGAAGTAAATGGTCTTGACGATAGATGGGATGTGTGATTTGAAGCTTGACTCAAGATTCTGAATCGTCTAACTCAGCCTCAGAGTAGCCAAGGAAGGTGATGGAGTCAGTGGCATGGAGTCTGTAGCGATGGCAGAAGAATTCGCTTTGGTCTTCCCAATGTTGAGCTGCAAGAAGTTGTGACTCATCCAGGATTTGAATTCAGACAAATGGAGGCAGTCGTTGGGTCGAGAGAGGTGGTGGTGAGGTAGAGTTGGGTATCATGAGCATATGTATGGAAGCTGACCCCGTAGTTGTAGATGAGATCACCGAGGGCACATAAATAAGGAAGGTGAGGTGGGAAAGAATGGGGGGGGTGGGGGCGCTGGAAGTAATGATGATGGGGAAGGTGAAGAAGCCATGGTCTGAGATGCGGTGGCTAAGTTTGGATAGCTGGCAATGGAACAATGCAAGGGCAGTCCTACAGAGCTGAATGATGAAGGAAAGGCATTGGAGGAGAATGGTGTGGTCAACCATATTAAACACTGTGGAAAGATTGAGGAGGGATAATGCATCTCAGTAGCATTTACAAAGGGTGTCATTCATGACTTTGGCTAGGGATGGTCAGTGCTGTGAGAAGGGTGGAAGCCAGACTCAGGGATTTGAACAGACAGTAACAGGAGAGGTGGGTACAGAGCTGGGAGGAATCGAGTCTACAGAACAGAAACAGGCCAATTGGCCCAACTGGTCAATGCCGGCATTTATGCTCCACACGAACCACCTCCCTCCCCTCTTCATCTAACCCTATCAGCATATCCTTCTATTCCTTTCTCCCTCATGAATGAATCTGTGCTATTTGCCTCAGCTACTCCTTATGGTAGCACATTCCACATCCTTACCACTCTTTGGGTAAAGAAGTTTCTCCTGAATTCCCAATTGGAATTTATTAGTAACTGTATTATATTTATGACCTCTAGTTTTGGTCTCCCCCACAAGTTGGAACATTTTCTCTAAGTCGACCCTATCAAACCCTTTTATTATCTTAAAGACCTCTATCCCTCGGTCCTCAGCCTTCTCTTTTCTAGAGAGAAAAGCCCCAGCTTGTTCAGCCTTTCTTGATAATATATCCTCTCAGTTCTGGTATCATATTTGTGAATCTTTTTTGCACCTTCTCCAATGCCTCTATAATTTTATATTATGGAGACCAGAACTGTGCACAGTAGTCCAAGTGCAGTCTAACCAAGGTTCTATACAAGTTTAACATAACTTCTCTACTTTTCAATTCTGTCCCTCTGGAAATGAACCCCAGCGCTTGGTTTGCTTTCTTATGGCATTATTAACCTGCATCTCTACTTTTAGTGATTTGTGTATCTGTACTCCTAGATCCCGTTGCTCCTCTACCCCATTTAGACTCTTATTATTCAAGCAGTCTGTGGCCTCCTTATTCCTCCTACCAAAAGGCAGCACCTCACACTTATCTATATTGAAATTCATTTGCCAATTGCATGCCCATTCTGCAAGTTTATTAATATCTTCTTGTACTTTGTCACATTCTTCCTTTGTATTGACTACATCCCCAATTTGGTGTCGTCCGCAAATTTTGAAATTGTACTTCCAAAACTTGAGTCCAAATTGTTATTATAAATTGTGAACAACAGTGGTCCCAGCATTGATCCTTTTGTCAGTCGGAGTAGCTACCCTTTAAATTCTACTCTCTATTTTCCGTTTTGGAGCCAGCTTGCTATCCATTCTGCTACCTGTCTTCTGATTCCACAGGCTCATGAGTCTGATCATGGTAAACTACTCCTCCTCATCCTTCTCAACTTGTCTGCAGCCTTTGACACGGTTGACTACACCATCCTCCTCCAATGCCTCTCCTCCGTCATCCAGCTGGGATTGCAATCGCCTGGTTCCATTCTTGTCTATCCAGTTATAGCCAGAGAATCACCTGCAATGGCTTCTCTTCCCACTCCCGCACTGTTACCTCCGGAGTCCCCAAGGATCTATCCTTGGCCCCCTCCTATTTCTCACCTACTGGCTGCCCCTTGACGACATCATTCGAAAACACAACATCAGATTCCACTTGTACGCTGATGACACCCAGCTCTACCTCACCACCACCTCTCTCGACCCCTCCAACGTCTCTCAATTGTCACATTGCTTGTCCGACATCCAGTACTGGATGAGCAAAAATTTACTCCAATT
This sequence comes from Heptranchias perlo, assembly GCF_035084215.1. NCBI lineage: Eukaryota > Metazoa > Chordata > Chondrichthyes > Hexanchiformes > Hexanchidae > Heptranchias > Heptranchias perlo. The sequence goes on from NC_090360.1 coordinate 19,114,346, forward strand.
AAATATTGGGAAGACCGAAGCAATTGTCTTCAGTCCCCGCCACAAAATCTGTTCCCTAGCCACCGACTCCATCCCTCTCCCTGGCCACTATCTGAGGCTGAACCTGACCATTCACAACCTTGGCCACCTATTTGACCCCGAGATGAGCTTCCGACCACATCTCCGCTCCGTCACCAAGACTGCCTACTTCCACCTCCGTAACATCACCCATCTCCGCCCATGGCCTCAGCTCATCTGCTGTTGAAACCCTCATCCATGCCTTTGTTACCTCTAGAATGGACTATTCCAATGCTCTGCTGGTTGGCCTCCCATCTTCCACCCTGCATAAACTTGAGCTCATCCAAAACTCCGTTTCCCATATCCTGACTTGCACTGAGTCCCCTTCTCCCATCACCTCTTTGCTCACTGACTTACATTGATCCCCAGTCCGGGAAAGCCTCGATTTAAAAATTCACCTCCTTGTTTTCAAATCCTTCCATGGCCTCACCCCTCTCTATCTCTGTAACCTCCTCCAGCCCTACAACCCTCCGAGATCTCTGCACTCTTCCAATTCTGGCCTCGTGCACATCCCCGATTTTAATCGCTCCACGTTGCCGGTCGTGCCTTCAGCTGCCTAGACCCTAAGCTCTGGAATTCCCTCCCTAAACCTCTCTACCTCTCTCTTCTCCTTTAAAACGCTCCTTAAAACCTACCTCTTTGACCAAGCTTTTGGTCACCTGCCCTAATATCTCCTTATGTGGCTCGGTGTCAAATTTTGTTTGAAAATTGCTCCTGTGAAGCGCCTTGGGACGTTTTACTATGTTAAAGGCGCTATATAAACTTCGTCTTCTTCTTCTTCTTCTTCTTCTTGTTGTGCCAACTATGCGGTTGAGCCTACTAATCGAAGGCCTTTTGAAAATCCAAATCATAGAATCATAGAATGATTACAGGACAGAAGGAGGCCATTCAGCCCATCGAGCCCATGCTGGCTCTTTGCGAGAGCAATCCAGTTAGCTCCATTCCCCCGCTCTTTTCCCGCAGCCCTGCAAATTTTCTCCCTTCAAGTATTTATCCAATTCCTTTTTGAATCTGCTTCCACCACCCTTTCAGGCAGCGCAGATCATAACTATTCGCTGCGCAAAAAGGATTTTCCCCATGTTGCTTTTGGTTCTTTTGCCAATCACCTTAAATCTGTCCTTTGGTTCTCGACCGTTCTGCCAATGGGAACAGTTTCTCTTTATTTACTTTATCTAAACCCCTCATGATTTTGAACTCTTTTATCAAATCTTTTCTTAACCTTCTCTGTTCCAAGGAGAACAACCCCAGCTTCTCCAGTCTATCCACGTAACTAAAGTCCCTCATCCCTGGAATCATTCTAGTAAATCTTTTCTGCACCCTCTCCAAGGCCTTCACATCCTTCCTAAAGTGCGATGCCCAGAACTGGACACAATACTCCAGTTGTGGCCAAACCAGTGTTTTATAAAGGTTCAACATAACCTCCTTGCTTTTGTACTCCATGCCTCTATTTATAAAGCCCAGGATCCCGTATGCTTTTTAATTGCTTTCTCAACCTGTCCTGCCACCTTCAAAGATTTGTGCATATATACCCCCAGGTCTCACTATTCCTGCACCCCCTTTAGAAATGTACCATTTAGTTTATATTGCCTCTCCTAATTTTTTCTGCCAAAATGTAGCACTCCGCACTTCTCTGCATTAACTTTCATCTGCCATGTGTTCGCCCATTCCACCAGACTATTTATGTCCTCTTGAAGTCTATTACCATCCTCCTCACCATTTACTACACTTCCAAGTTTTGTGTCATCTGCAAATTTTGAAATTGTGCCCTGTACACCCAAGTCCAAGTCACTAATATATACCAAAAAAAAGCAGTGGTCCTAGTACCAATCCCTGGGGAACATCACTATATACCTTCCTCCAACCTGAAAAAAAACCATTCGCCACTACTCTCCATTTCCTGTCACTTAGCCAATTTCATATCCATGATGCCACTGCCCCTTTTATTCCATGGAATTCAATTTCGCTGACAAGCCTATTATGTGGCACTTTTTGAAAATCCATATACACAACACCACCACATTGCCCTCATCAACCCTCTCTCTTACCTCATCAAAAACCTATTACATCTACTACATTACCTTTATCTACTCTTTCTGTTACTTCTTCAAAGAATTCAATAAGGTTGGTAAATCATGACCATCCCTTGTGAAATCCGTGCTGACAATCCTTTCTAATATTTTCAGTTTCTAGATGTTTTTCTATTACATCTTTGAGTAAAGGTTCCATTATCTTTCCTACCACCGACATCAAGCTAACTGGTCTATATTTCCCTGGACTTGTTCTATCTCCCTTTTTAAATATAGGAATAACATTAGCTATCCACCAGTCCTCTGGCACTATTCAATTTTCTAATGAATTTTTTAATGTATGTAATAGTGCCTCTGTGACCTTTTCCCTAACTTCTTTTAATATGCACGGATGCAATGACAAACGTCAGGACCTTGGAGAAGGAAGAGTCGTAGTTGGAGAAGACAAATGGGTCAAGTGAGCGCTTTTTGAGGAGGAGGTGCTAACAGTTTGAAGGTGAAGGTCCCTGAGGAAAGGAACTCATTGATAATGACAACAAACATGGCGGACTGGAAAGGGAGTCAATGATCAGGAGCTGTGTGGAGAGGGGATTATAGAACAGGATTTAGGTGTCATGAACATGATGAACTTGAAGAGGGCAGAGGGAGATGGAGAGAAACTGCAAAAAGGTAACGGTTCAGGGTGAGAGTTGATGGGGGACAGGTGAAAGGCTGGAAGCAGGGGAAGAATCAGGAAAGGTTTTTGACCTTGGAGACAAAGCACTACATGAGCTCTTTGCATTTGGGTGGAGAGCTTGTGAGCTAGGGCTCGAAGGAGGTCTTTGATTAAAAAAAAAAGGAACTTAGTGTTGTCCTTGTCCTCTAGGACGTTCTTTGAATTGTTCATAGTTTTTGGATGAGGAGAGTGAGGCTTAGTAATGCTCAATAGGGCCAAGGCAGATGTGGTGATTGATAAACCAGTTGTGCATCACTTATACGCAAGTTTACGCTCCTCTGACTTGAATGAGTGGAGAAGAGTGCTGTACCAAGGGGGATGACAAGAGAGGAAGACAGATTGATTTAACAGAAACCAAATCATGGTAGGCAGAGGGAGGGATTAAGCAGATTGATGGTGGGAATAGTGTTGTGCTGGATGAAGTACCACAAATGAGGGAGTTGGGAGTTTGTGAGGAAGCTAAGAGAGATTTTTTTTCATTGGCTAGTGGAGAAGAGTGGGATTAGGAAGGACGGTAGAGGGATGTGTGTGGGAAACGAGGCAAGGATGAGGTCATGCATAGGCTTATTAGCAAGATCTCAGAAGTAGAAAGGCCATGGGAGATGACGAGGTCAAAGGGGTGGCCGAAGATATGTGTTGAAGAGTTTATGTGGAGATTGAGGTCTAGGGAGGACAGGAGGGTGGTGAATTTGGAGGAGAGGGGGCTGGGGAGCTGAATAGGTTGAAGTCACTGAGGTTGAGGAGTCAATGCAGAGGCTAGTGGGGGAGAAAATGGAGGACATCTGAGTGAGTAAGTGAGGCTTGGGAAGGTGGTATATAACAAAGATTTTGAATGAGATGTGTAAGGAATGGAAAAGGCGAGTTGCTTGAACAAGGAGAAGGTGCCAGAGGAGTCAGAGGGTAGGGGAGAAGCCATGGTGAAACTTGGTGATAGGGGCCTTGCTGCTGCTACAGTGGTTTATACAGGAACATAGGAATTACTAGACGAGAAAAGATCAAGGCCCATCTAATTTGCCTTCTACCACCCTGGTAATCGCATGATACAACGATAATGGAGTCATTGACTAATCATAGCAATCAATCTCTAACAATTAGTCTACAACAGAACAAGTGATGGAATCGATAGTCAGACAGTGAGGCTTCGATAGGAGGGAAGGAGTCATTGGCTGTGAACCAGTTCTTGCCAGTGTCAAGATGTCAATCGATTCATCCATGATTAGATTGTGGTTGGTGAGAGCTGAGCATCTCATGTCCAGCAGACTGCCCGCAATGCCCAGTATCTAATTGTACAGTCGCATATTCCAGGGGTGTAACAATAGGACCCCCTTGTTGTCCGAACTGGATATCATTCCTTTGATTGTGCCCTCATGAGCGCTTGTCCAATCATTCAATAGGTAGACTGAGAAACACTTGGTGAGACAACACCTAATGTGATTGTTGTTATTTTACACATAGAAAATAAACATGCAGAGTAACAGTCAAAGCAAATGCCACTTCCTTTACTCAGTCTTGCTTCTCTCCTCATAAACTGAGGAAAAATAATAAACCATTCCCCATGTACCTTTTGTGGGTTGACTTGCTTGTTTTTGGCATTGGTTTCTATCTAGACAACTTCTAACTGACCTAATGATTTTAGTTTCCAGCTCTGGAACCTTGGCACACACCTGGTAATCTCCTAGTTAAACACTGACTGACTGCCCAAGGCTTTCTTCTCTCTTATATTCTCTGAGTATTCAGAAGGACAAGGCCTCTGACTTCTTCCCCGTTCAGGGATTCACCAGGGCTTATCAACCAACTCAACTGCCCCCTCTCCCAACAGTGTATTATCAGAAGACACTCCATGATGGGCTCACAAAGATAGAAACATCCTTAGTAGGTGTGAATGTTCACTGGAATCACTAAACTAACTTTCATCGTCTAAAACACGCTGGTTCAGATTCCTCATCTGAATTCTAATTTACATTTCCCAGCTCTGCTGTTCTGTGATTTTAACTCCTTGAGAGCTACACTTAAGCAGCTACAATTACTACAGTAACATTTTTAACCTCGATTACAGGGTGATCCTCCCATGGCAATTGAGTCAGAAATCATGGTATATATGTTCACATTTCTTGTGAATATTCAGAGAATAAAAGAGCAAAAGAGGCAAAGGCGAGATAAGGAGAAATTTTTTTATGCAGCGAGTTATTACGATCTGGAATGCATTACCTGAAAGGGCGGTGGAAGCAGATTCAATAGTAACTTTCAAAAGGGAATTGGATAAATATTTGAAGGGGAGAAAATTGCAGGGCAACAGGGGAAAGAGCGGGGGAGTGGAACTAATTGGATAGTTCTTTCAAAGAGGCTGGCACAATGAGCCAAATGGCCGCCTTATGTACTGTAAGATTCTTTGATTCTATGATTCTAAAAGGGACTCTTGGGCAGTCAGTCAGTGTTTCTAGAAGACCACGGGGTGCTGGAGTAGAGCTGGAAGCTAAAATCAAGAGGTCAGTATATGGTGTGTATCCACTTTGGATATTTGGAGGCAAATGTATGCTCACTTCTGGCTGCTGTATGTTCGGCCTCAAATCCTTTTTTAACCAAGGTAGGTGACATTTGCTGCTAGAATCGAGGGTGAGAAAGGCAGTGTTGCTCCTATAGTCAGATTTATTGTGAAAACACCCAGCTCCTTGCCAGTTCTCCTTCTTCCCTTTTCTCACTCGCTCTTCCCCATCCCATTGTTACTCACTCTTGCAAACTACAGTTAACATCCTATGTTCTGTGCCTCCTTAGCCTGAGGGATTGATTAATTTAATTCTGTCATTTTCTGGATGGTTCCTCCCCTCTTCGTGCAAACAGTTCTTGTAGCCAAATATCCTCCTCCCTTCCATTGAGCAGCAGAATTTCCAATGAGATTTGGAGGCTTGTGCAACACAGAGCTCCCTGGGCGGAGCTTCTTGATGCCATAAAAACCCAGCACACATGCCCAACGCAGCTAAATCTGCTCTCTCGATAGCTGTGTTCATTGTCACTGTTTAATTTCTCCGACAACGTCGCGATCTTTGGGTTAAAGAAATGTCCGGGATTGCTGATCAGATCAACCAGGCTGCCCACAATGCAAAGACTGCAGCAGAGGTTAAAGGTAATGAAGCTATACAGAAGCAAAAGTTTAGCTACCCCAGTGACTTTATCTGGTCAGTATTTGAATTCTACGCAACGGAAAGGTCCTAGGTTTGATCGCTGGTGTGTGTTGAGTTAGCTGAGGATGGTGGTCAGTGGCAACTATTGCGGTCACAGTGACAAACTGGTGCCAAAAATCGAGGAGAACAATTGAAGTGTTACCAATTATTGCGAATGTATGTAGCAACTCTTCTTAAGTGAAACTCTTGTGTGTTTTTACAGAAAGCCATTTCCATTTTGTTTATCTGACATAGGGCTTCTGCTAACTTCCCACATTTAGTTCATCACATCCATTCTGTATTACTGAGACACATACACTGTGTGTTCTAGCGAAGGGAACATTATACAGAGAATGAATTATCAGGTTTATAGGTTAGACAAGGAGCCAAAACATGTAATGTTGGAGGTCTTGATATACCAGAGTATCACACTGGGAGATACATTAGGGGAGTGTCACAGGACGAGTATTGGGTATACCTGAGAATACTAGTGATGGGTTTCAAGTATAGCGGCTTCTCCTCATCATTCAATCAACTTAATATCTGACCATTCAATTATTTTTAACAATAAATTACCACTGTACTGTGTTATTTGCATTGCTTAATCCAAATTATTGGATAATTCAAATCTTTTAAGCACAATAAATTACTATGAATTGTCAGGAGTATGTAGCAGAGTGTTACATTGATGGGTGTGGAATATAACAGAATGTTACAGTGTGGGATTTAACAATGTGTCAGTGATGGGTATGGGATATAACAATTATACAGTGAGGGGTGTGGGATATAACAGAATGATACAGTGTGTGGTTTATCAGATAGCATTGCAGTGAGGGGTGTGGGAAAAAACAGAGTTATCGAGAGGAGTGTGGGTGATATCAAAGGATGTTACACTCAGGAGTTTGATGTATAATGAAATGTTGCAGTGACAGGTGTAGCCTGTAACTGAGCATTCTAGAGTGGAATATGGAGTATATCAGAGTATTAGAGTCAGGATGTGGGGTATATCAGAGTATTAGGGTCAGGGTTTGGGGATATCAAAGTATTAGGGTCAGGGTGTGGGGTATATCAGAGTATTAGAGTCAAGGTGAAGGGTATATCGGAGTATTAGTGTCAGGGTGTGGGGTATATTGGTGTGTTAGAGTGAAGGGTGTGGGGTATATTGATTTGTTAGAGTGAAGGGTGTGGGGTATATTGATTTGTTAGAGTGAAGGGTGTGGGGTATATTGATGTGTTAGAGTGAAGGGTGTGGGGTATATTGATTTGTTAGAGTGAAGGGTGTGGGGTATATTGATGTGTTAGAGTGAAGGGTGTGGGGTATATTGATTTGTTAGAGTGAAGGGTGTGGGGTATATTGATGTGTTAGAGTGAAGTGTGTGGGTATATTGGAGTGTTAGAGTGAAGGGTGAGGGGTATATTGATTTGTTAGAGTGAAGGGTGTGGGGTATATTGATGTGTTAGAGTGAAGGGTGTGGGGTATATTGATTTGTTAGAGTGAAGGGTGTGGGGTATATTGATGTGTTAGAGTGAAGGGTGTGGGGTATATTGATTTGTTAGAGTGAAGGGTGTGGGGTATATTGATGTGTTAGAGTGAAGGGTGTGGTTTATATTGGAGTGTTAGAGTGAAGGGTGTGGGGTATATTGGAGTGTTAGAGTGAAGGGTGAGGGGTCTATTGGAGTGTTAGAGTGAAGGGTGTGGTTTATATTGGAGTGTTAGAGTGAAGGGTGTGGTTTATATTGGAGTGTTAGAGTGAAGGGTGTGGTTTATATTGGAGTGTTAGAGTGAAGGGTGTGGGGTATATTGGAGTGTTAGAGTGAAGGGTGTGGGGATTATTGGAGTGTTAGAGTGAGGGGTGTGGGGTATATTGGAGTGTTAGAGTGAAGGGTGTGGTTTATATTGGAGTGTTAGAGTGAAGGGTGTGGTTTATATTGGAGTGTTAGAGTGAGGGGTGTGGAGTATATTGGAGTGTTAGAGTGAAGGGTGTGGAGTATATTGGAGTGTTAGAGTGAAGGGTGTGGTTTATATTGGAGTGTTAGAGTGAAGGGTGTGGGGTATATTGGAGTGTGAGAGTGAAGGGTGTGGTTTATATTGGAGTGTTAGAGTGAGGGGTGTGGGGTATATTGGAGTGTGAGAGTGAAGGGTGTGGTTTATATTGGAGTGTTAGAGTGAAGGGTGTGGGGTATATTGGAGTGTGAGAGTGAAGGGTGTGGTTTATATTGGAGTGTTAGAGTGAGGGGTGTGGTTTATATTGGAGTGTTAGAGTGAGGGGTGTGGGGTATATTGGAGTGTTAGAGTGAGGGGTGTGGGGTATATTGGAGTGTTAGAGTGAAGGGTGTGGTTTATATTGGAGTGTTAGAGTGAAGGGTGTGGGGTATATTGGAGTGTGAGAGTGAAGGGTGTGGTTTATATTGGAGTGTTAGAGTGAGGGGTGTGGAGTATATTGGAGTGTTAGAGTGAAGGGTGTGGAGTATATTGGAGTGTTAGAGTGAAGGGTGTGGAGTATATTGGAGTGTTAGAGTGAAGGGTGTGGTTTATATTGGAGTGTTAGAGTGAAGGGTGTGGGGTATATTGGAGTGTTAGAGTGAGGGGTGTGGGGTATATTGGAGTGTTAGAGTGAAGGGTGTGGTTTATATTGGAGTGTTAGAGTGAAGGGTGTGGGGTATATTGGAGTGTTAGAGTGAGGGGTGTGGGGTATATTGGAGTGTTAGAGTGAAGGGTGTGGTTTATATTGGAGTGTTAGAGTGAAGGGTGTGGGGTATATTGGAGTGTTAGAGTGAAGGGTGTGGTTTATATTGGAGTGTTAGAGTGAAGGGTGTGGGGTATATTGGAGTGTTAGAGTGAGGGGTGTGGGGTATATTGGAGTGTTAGAGTGAAGGGTGTGGGGTATATTGGAGTGTTAGAGTGAAGGCTGTGGGTATATTGGAGTGTTAGAGTGAAAAGTGAGGGGTATATTGGAGTGTTAGAGTGAAGGGTGAGGGGTATATTGGAGTGTGAGAGTGAAGGCTGTGAGGTATATTGGAGTGTTAGAGTGAAGGGTGTGGGGTATATTGGAGTGTTAGAGTGAAGGGTGTGGGGTATATTGGAGTGTTAGAGTGAGGGGTGTGGGGTATATTGGAGTTTTAGAGTGAGGGGTGTGGGGTATATTGGAGTGTTAGAGTGAAGGGTGTGGAGTATATTGGAGTGTTAGAGTGAAGGGTGTGGAGTATATTGGAGTGTTAGAGTGAAGGGTGTGGGGTATATTGGAGTGTTAGAGTGAGGGGTGTGGGGTATATTGGAGTGTTAGAGTGAGGGGTGTGGGGTATATTGGAGTGTTAGAGTGAGGGGTGTGGGGTATATTGGAGTGTGAGAGTGAAGGGTGTGGTTTATATTGGAGTGTTAGAGTGAAGGGTGTGGGGTATATTGGAGTGTTAGAGTGAAAAGTGAGGGGTATATTGGAGTGTTAGAGTGAAGGGTGAGGGGTATATTGGAGTGTGAGAGTGAAGGGTGTGGGGTATATTGGAGTGTTAGAGTGAAGGCTGTGAGTTATATTGGAGTGTTAGAGTGAAGGGTGTGGGGTATATTGGAGTGTTAGAGTGAAGGGTGTGGGGTATATTGGAGTGTTAGAGTGAAGGGTGAGGGGTATATTGGAATGTTAGAGTGAAGGGTGTGGGGTATATTGGAGTGTTAGAGTGAAGGCTGTGGGTCTATTGGAGTGTTAGAGTGAAGGGTGTGGGGTATATTGGAGTGTTAGAGTGAAAAGTGAGGGGTATATTGGAGTGTTAGAGTGAAGGGTGTGGGGTATATTGGAGTGTTAGAGTGAAAAGTGAGGGGTATATTGGAGTGTTAGAGTGAAGGGTGAGGGGTATATTGGAGTGTTAGAGTGAAGGCTGTGGGTCTATTGGAGTGTTAGAGTGAAGGGTGTGGGGTATATTGGAGTGTTAGAGTGAAGGGTGAGGGGTATATTGGAGTGTTAGAGTGAAGGGTGAGGGGTATATTGGAATGTTAGAGTGAAGGGTGTGGGGTATATTGGAGTGTTAGAGTGAAGGGTGAGGGGTATATTGGAGTGTTAGAGTGAAGGGTGAGGGGTATATTGGAATGTTAGAGTGAAGGGTGAGGGGTCTATTGGAGTGTTAGAGTGAAGGGTGAGGGGTATATTGGAGTGTTAGAGTGAAGGCTGTGGGTCTATTGGAGTGTTAGAGTGAAGGGTGTGGGGTATATTGGAGTGTTAGAGTGAAGGGTGAGGGGTATATTGGAGTGTTAGAGTGAAGGGTGAGGGGTATATTGGAATGTTAGAGTGAAGGGTGTGGGGTATATTGGAGTGTTAGAGTGAAGGGTGAGGGGTATATTGGAGTGTTAGAGTGAAGGGTGAGGGGTATATTGGAATGTTAGAGTGAAGGGTGAGGGGTCTATTGGAGTGTTAGAGTGAAGGGTGAGGGGTATATTGGAATGTTAGAGTGAAGGGTGAGGGGTATATTGGAGTGTTAGAGTGAAGGGTGAGGGGTATATTGGAGTGTTAGAGTGAAGGGTGAGGGGTCTATTGGAGTGTTAGAGTGAAGGGTGAGGGGTATATTGGAGTGTTAGATTGAAGGGTGTGGGGTATATTGGAGTGTTGGTGTGAAGGGTGAGGGGTCTATTGGAGTGTTAGAGTGAAGGGTGTGGGGTATATTGGATTGTTAGAATCTGCTGCCTTTGGGTAAATTGCTGAATGTCGTATTTCTATCTCCAGGGAAAGAAGCAGAGTGCGCTGCTAAGAAGGGCTCATCTCAAGTGGAGCAAGTCATAAACCAAGGTGCAGTGTAACAACTCATCCTTTTGTCTATTTGCTATTTGTTTTGATGAAAATGAAGGAATTCCTCCACTCTTAGCCCTGTCCCCTCCCCCACTCACAGTTTTCTTACACCAGGCATCATCTGTAGCAAAGACCTGGGGCAACCTCCTCCGGACCCTCATACTGTTCCTGCTCTGAGCCAGTTCCTAGGAGAAGGGTTACAGCCTTCCACTGACGATTCTCCTTTGATATTTCCTTCCCTTGTGGTGGAGAATTTGGATCAGGAACTCCATGCAGTGGGGGAGGGGGGTGGGGAGACGAATCAAACTTGTCTCCCTCCGCTGCTATCAAACCGCTTAATGGACCATCCCTAACAGCCTCCCCTTCCTGCAGCATTGCTGCAGGAGTTTCTCAGAGAAGTGTCCTAGGCCCAACCATCTTCAGCTGCTTCATCAATGACCTTCCCTCCATCATAAGGTCAGAAATGGGGATATTCGCTGATGATTGCACAGTGTTCAGGTCCATTCGCAACCCCTCAAATAATGAAGCAGTCCGTGCCCGCATGCAGCAAGACCTGGACAACATCCAGGCTTGGGCTCATAAGTGGCAAGTAACATTCGTGCCAGACAAGTGCCAGGCAATGACCATCTCCAACAAGAGAGAGTCTAACCACCTCCCCTTGACATTCAACGGCATTACCATCGCTGAATCCCCCACCATCAACATCCTGGGGGTCACCATTGACCAGAAACTTAACTGGACCAGCCATATAAATACTGTGGCTACGAGAGCAGGTCAGAGGCTGGGTATCCTGCGGCGAGTGACTCACCTCCTGACTCCCCAAAGCCTTTCCACCATCTACAAGGCACAAGTCAGGAGTGTGATGGAATACTCTCCACTTGCCTGGATGATTGCAGCTCCAACAACAGTCAAGAAGCTTGACACCATCCAGGACAAAGCAGCCCGTTTGATTGGCACCCCATCCACCACCCTAAACATTCACTCCCTTCACCACTGGCGCACAGTGGCTGCAGTGTGTACCATCCACAGGATGCACTGCAGCAACTCACCAAGGCTTCTTCGACAGCACTTCCCAAACCCGCGACCTCTACCACATAGAAGGACAAGGGCAGCAGACACATGGGAAGAACACCACCTGCACGTTCCCCTCCAAGTCACACACCATCCCGACTTGGAAATATATCGCCGTTCCTTCATCGTCGCTGGGTCAAAATCCTGGAACTCCCTTCCTAACAGCACTGTGGGAGAACCTTCACCACACGGACTGCAGCGGTTCAAGAAGGTGGCTCACCACCACCTTCTCGAGGGTAATTAGGGATGGGCAATAAATGCTGGCCTTGCCAGCGACGCCCACATCCCGTGAACGAATAAAAAAAAAGCCTCCCCTTCCATTAACATTGACTTCTGTATTGCTTCTTTAAGCAGTAAAGGTCCTAAAACATTTCAAAGTATACCTGAGTTATTTTATTACAATGAATTCAGTTTATTTTCTAGTTTCCTCTTTCTATTCCCCCCCCCCCCACAAAGACATTTACTTTTGCTAGGGATACAACTTCATGGCAACAGCTGCCCTCTGATATCTCATCCAATGGGCCCTTCTTTGTGAGTTTTTATTATTTGTACTTGGGATGTGGGCAACACTGGCAAGGCAGTATTTATTGCCCATGCCTGGTTATCCTGAGGGCATGAAGCATCAAGTATATAGGCCAGACTGTGTAGCGGTGGCAGGTTCCCTCCCAAATCAGATGGCTTTCACGGTCATTTCATTCTGGTGCCAGCCACAAATTACCAGATTTCTCAATTCAGCGTCACAGCTTGGCCAGTGTGTGGGATTGTGATTGTGTGTGAGTTTACAGCCTCTGGGTTACTAATCCATTATGGTATCTATTAGGCAATTCAACCTTGGGAGAGATTTTGGCGAGACCTCCTCCTGCCTTAACTTGTGCATTTTGGGAAAGAAATTGGACCTCATTATGCCCATTTTAAGGGCGCAACGAGGGCCAAATTAGGGGAGCAACGTCCTGCACCTGATCAGCGACAGGGGATGGGGCCCCGCCATATTGGAACAGGCAGCTGCTCAGGCACCCATGGCGCCTACTTGGAACAGGCATTAGGCCCATCACGTATGTAAATGAGGGGCCTAACACCTACCTCAGGACCCCTGCGCTACATTGGTGAACGATGAGTGGAGTAGGCTCCGGGCCTCCTCCATTCAGGATTCTTCAGCGGTCGCTGTGGCCTAAACAACGACCACCGCCAAATAGTACAACGTCCCTCTGAAGCCAGGAGGAGCAGGAGTGCCTCTCCCAGCTCCAAAGCACTTCTGAGGGCCAACTGCCCCCTCCTACCCTCACCCCCTCCCTCCTGTCGTCCTTCCCCACCCCCTTCCTGGGACTTACCTGAGGGGCTGCTGCAAATGAGGAAATTGGAAACCTAGCAACAGGCGAGCTGCGTCTGGAGGTGCAGCAGGCCCGAATTATTGAGGTGGAGCTCCGTGCGCAGATGGTTATGTAACCAGAAATGGGCTTTGTCCGATTTTACGCCATTGTCACTGGATAGGATCAGAAACCCTGACTGATGCTCACCATGTCACACTGGCTCACACTGGATTGGAATTACCATTGAAAGTAGAGATTGGAACAGATTAGAGCAGTGCAATGTTGGAGTGTTGTGCTGAGACTGAATGCTCAGTGCCATAGGCAATAATGTTCTTAAAGTGGACTTCATAATACAGGACTGGTGCAATTCATTTACGGTACGGTTTTGTTCTTTCAGCTATTGATAGCGGCGCTGAAATGTTGAAGCAACAAGGGACAAAGGCGTTTAAAAAAGGCACCGCAAATCTTCCTGGCCTTTAAAATGATCTGTTGTTTGCAGCAGGAAGCGGGTGTAGATTGTTACAGTTTAACTGCGTCTCTTGTATTTGTAAAGGAATTAGTCCATTTAGCTGAATAAAATGGCTCAATAAAATAATTGTCAAATACTGCATTTTGTTCAGTTTTTAAAAATACTTATTTTGAACTCTGCATTTTAAAGTAATATCTTTTGATTCTGTTTGGCTAATTTATTTGTATCTTTGTGATATCTCCCATCCAGCCCTGGAGCAGTGCTATCAGCCCTTCCATAATGTGTGTGTGTGTGTTTGTGAGTATGAGTATGTATGTGTGAGTGAGTGCTTTGGGGGAGGAGAGGTCGGAGGTTTAAATTCCTCTACTTCCAGCCCTCACTCAATGGCAGAGTGCTTTTGGCCTGCTATCTGCTTTCCTTATATCACCAGTGTTCCCGGGGGAAGGGACTCATCAGTGGGCCTCCTCTCTCAGGATGGGCAGACATACCTCATTCATTGCTTCAGTTATATAAGGTATTGGTGAGACCGCACCTGGAATACTGCACACAGTTTTGGTGTCCATACTTAAGAAAAGACATACTTGCTCTCGAGGCAGTACAAAGAAGGTTCACTCGGTTAATCCCGGGGATGAGGGGGCGGACATATGAGGAGAGGTTGAGTATATTGGGACTCTACTCATTGGAGTTCAGAAGAATGAGAGGCGATCTTATTGAAACATATAAGATTGTGAAGGGGCTTGATCAGGTGGATGCGGTAAGGATGTTCCCAAGGATGGGTGAAATTAGAACTAGGGGGCATAATCTTAGAATAAGGGGCTGCTCTTTCAAAACTGAGATGAGGAGAAACTTCTTCACGCAGAGGGTAGTAGGTCTGTGGAATTTGCTGCCCCAGGAAGCTGTGGAAGCTACATCATTAAATAAATTTAAAACAGAAATAGACAGTTTCCTAGAAGTAAAGGGAATTAGGGGTTACGGGGAGCGGGCAGGAAATTGGACATGAGTTTAGATTTGAGGTTTGGATCAGATCAGCCATGATCTTATTGAATGGCGGAACAGGCTCGAGGGGCCGATTGGCCTACTCCTGCTCCTATTTCTTATGTTCTTATGTTCTGCCACCAATCTGCAAATTAAAGATGGGAATATGTGCTCCTCCCCCCACGGCTAAAGGCAGAAAATGGCCCACGGTAATTTTAATTTTCCACCCACCCATCCCTGGGTCCCCTCAGGATATTCTTCTGGCCTTGAGGCCTTCTGGCTGCAGCCAAAGGTCCAATTGCTGATGGCCCCTTTTCCACGCACTCCACCCCCAGTCCCAGTGTAAGGCCCTGCCAGGTGATGGACCTTTGCCAGGAGTGCACCCAGGCCATGCAAATGGCCCAGACCAAGAGAATCGCAAATGTAAGGAATCTTACAACACCAGGTTATAGTCCAACAAATTTATTTTAAAATCACAAGCTTTCGGAGATTATCTCCTTCCTTTAAAAGGTGCAATGCACTTTGACTGAACTCCATGTGACAAAGCTTTCTGTTTCAACAACTCTGCGTAAAAAAAATTCTCCTAGCCTCCCTCCTCACTCTCTTAGTGAACATTTTAAATTGATGATCCCTAGACTGCCCAACTAGAAATAGTCTATCAAAACCCTTCTTAAATTTAAACACCTCTATTAAACCTCCTATTAGGGAGAGAGATAGGGAGAAACTCTCGAGGAGAGGAGCAAACAAAACAAAAACTCTCTCTCTCTCGAGAGAGAGGAGCAAACAAGACAAAAGAAAGAACAGACACTCAGGGAGAGAGAGAAAGAGGCAAAGAGAGATAACCTAACCCGTCCAGCGGGAATGGGGTGCGTTTGGGTTGGATGCCCGGCTTATGCCCCACCCAATTTTACGCTGGACAAGTTAGGTTAAAATTGGGGCTTTAGAGGGACTTTCAGCTACGGTGATAGACACAAAACCACAGATACACGTAGCACGCAGATAAAGAGAGAGAGAGTCAGAGGGCCCGATAATAACGCAGAGATGGGTTCTGAGCCGGTGGGGGGGGGGCGGTGATAGTGGGTTTCAACATGGATACCTAATTATCATTTCACTTCCGGGTTTCGTGGCTCCAATCCGCACTAGCATGACACGAACTCAACTCGGCTATTTAAAGACCCAATTCAAAAATGAACTTTGGAAGAGTTGGGAGCTGTTGGAAAGAGACGTCAAACTTACAGCATGAACTCAGGACATTCAAAGGCTGCGCCCCGTTTGAACGACATCTCACTTGATGTACTGCTGGGTGCAGCGAGGAGCAGGAAGGAGGCAATCTTCCCCAGCAGCAGGAAGAAGAAACCTGCTGTCACCTAGAAGGCGTGATTAGAGGTGGCTGAGGAGGTCAGCAGGAGTATCGTGCCCCGTTCCTGGATCCAGAATCGGGAAACTCGGCAGTAAAACGGAACAGCACTTCATGGGGATGGTTAAATGTCCTAATCAGGTCAGGAAAGGTGAATAGTGTCTTCTAAAGCCTACTCCATCACATCACTCTTCACAGCCACTTAGGTTTCAAGAACACCCATCATTCACTTCCTCACCTCCCCATTTACCCATCCACTACTGCTACTCACCCCAATCCCTTATGCAATGTGATGCACCTGCCTGATAGCCACCCTCGCCGAATGCACTGCATCCATCGAGTGAACACATGCCTTACAGTCACTCGTAGGTCTGACGTTCCCCTTTGCAGGAGAAGCGAGCACAAAACACAAATGAGAGGGAGAGGACTGGAGGTGGCCCGCCACAGATTGTGCATCTGACATCAGCAGAGGAAGAGGCCATGGAGATCAGTGGTATCTCTGCATCCCTGACCATCGGAGATGGAGAGACTGAGACTTCACAGCTGCCTGGTGACAGAATTAAATATCTCCGACCCACACCTCATACAAGACTAAGTCACGTTGACTTGATTTCAGCAATGGATGAAATATGATCATCTTAATTATGCTAAGTAGCAACATTTTTACATTGCCAGTATTCATTCATATCTGTCTCTTCTCTCCTCCAGGGCCTTTATGTGTAGAACAGCAGTCACTGGACTTTCCTGATGACGATTCCTCACAGGAGCTGATTCCTTCTGAGGGTGCACCGTCACAGGGCATATTACCAGGCACCAGTGAAGATACTCACACTTCAATGGGTCCTGTTAGATATTTAGTTGGGTTTTCACCTGGTGAACCACAGTTCACAAGTGAGCACGAGCAGACATTGATGGCAGGGGCAGCTGTGGAGAGTCTGCCCCGGGGGGGACGCACTCCTCTCCAAGCCCTGCTCAGCTGGACACAGATGCTGAACCCTGGGGTCCATCAATGAAAAGGGGAATCATAGAGGGCCAGCAGCAAATTTGAGAGGTACTGGCAGACATGCCAAGCACACTGTCCACAATAGCAGAGAGGATGGAGGTGTTCAGCTCGAACATTTGTGGATTGATGTCGCAGGCCATTGCGAGAATATCTCCCATGGAGAGAGTGGCTTCCTCCATGGGACTTCAAATGCGGCTATCAAACCAGTTCATGCAGGCCTTGACAATGGCCATGCAGACTTTGGATGCCAACATGTCTGCCGCCTTAAACAAGAAAACAGATACCTTAGCAGTGGCCTTACAACATGGCACTGATCTGCACCAAGCTGTTCCCCTGCAGAGAGGTGGGAGTGATGTGCCGCTGTCCCAGGAGAGGGATGATGGCGAAAGGGGACATGAAAGTGGGGACGCCACTCAAAGCGCTCCCACGTCTCACCCATTGCCCCTCCCTCAAGCAGTACGTGGCATGTTGTCCTCAAAATGCCTCCGGTGGCACCCTGGAATGCAAAAAAATTGACACTTTCACATTGGTAATGCATGGCCATCAGGACCAGCAGGGAGCAGCTCTTCTTCTAGGATGCTGCAGATGTCTGATGTGACAATCTGAGCCTTCAGAAAGCACTGCCCTTCAGAGAGGTCAAGGAAGCTGAGCCTCTGCCTGTGCATCCTGTTAGGAGGGTAATGCCTCCAGCAAACTCGACCCCTCTGTTGCTCTATTGTTGTCTGCCTCCCTGTTGTCCATCTGCAGCTCCCACCACAGCGCAACCTTGTTGCCGTGGATGGTAATTGTCTTCCTTGTCCGAAGTCCAATCTAAAGCAGTCATGGCGTCACCCATCCTGATGTTCTCTGTGTTGCACACCTCCAAACTTCACCAATACGTCTGTCATAACAAGAACTCTCACCAAACCGTCTCCCAGAGGGAACTGAGAAAGCAGCTGTGAGCACTGAGCCTTTATCCATATCTGGACACCTGACCTTTAACCATCCCCATGAAGCGCTGTTCCGTTTTACTGCCGAGTTTCCCGAGTCTCTGTGCAGGAGGTGTTAATTTCAAATCTCTGCCAAAATCTCATGAAAGGACCCTCATTAATCCCCATATTATAATGAGAGCTCCGCCTCCCGAGAGTGGGTTACATGTCCGCACCCAAACCTGCCTCCGTTAAACTGGAGGTTGGAGGCGGGTTGGGGTTGGATTTCAGATTTGTGAAATTTTAACCTCCCCCTGCCCACCGCCACTGCCCCGCCTGTAATGGGGGGAGGGTTAAAATTCCCCCAGAGAGAGAGAGATAGAACCACAGTCACACACAAGGACAGGGATTGGGATCTGCCGCCACACATGAACTGGTCACGTGAGCACGAGATCGTGCTTCTAAAACATGACAATCAAACCATTGTGCTCCAGAGCTTCCAGACTTTGCTCCAACAGAGCGTGATGTGTCCACTACCGAGTGAGCTACCATCTTTATCCTTGTAGGGTTCTCCCAACTGAGTGGGCAATTCCATTCGGAGTCCAACTCAGAATGTCCGCACCCCCCTGGCAACAGTGACGGGTGAGCTTGTGTGACCAGCCAGACCTGTGGAGGTCTGGAGACGAGGCAGCGAAATACAGTGACTGTCCGGATAAGGTGAAGCCAAGCTCATGCTATCATCTGAACCCATAATAGGAGATCAATCCTGTATTGGCTTTGCATATTCCGGTGTTATTTTTAAAACAGTGAAGTCACATTATTTTTAATCACAATCGAGGTGTGTCCAATAGGATGTATTGAGATAAAGTGAAGCCTTCATTATCTACCTGATAGGGACATGGATGTTCATCATCGCTGGGTCAGAATCCTGGAACTCCTGACCTAACAGCCCTGTGGGAGCACCTTTCACCACATGGACTGCAGCGGTTCAAGAAGGCATCTCACCACCACCTTCTCAAGGGCAACGAGGGATGGGCAATAAATGCCTGCCTTGTCAGCGACGCCCACACCCCAAGAATGAATATATTTTAAAAATGTTCATGAAGCCATTGCTCTTTTCTCAATGACGTTGACTATCTTGCTAATAACACCAGGGCCCTCTTTAAATAAACACACATTGAACATTCACAGTAAGCTTCCTTGAATATATTGCAGGCTTCTGCTGACCCCTGACCTTCAAGGTAAACAGGGACGTTTCTTTGGCACATGCGCATCTGAAGGTTTTTTGACATAATGGGCCATCTCTCAGAAAGTCGACTGATGCTGTTGTTTTAATAAATTTTGCCCATTATGTTTCGGGGGGGTTTGAACCCATTTTTTTTCATGATATGAACTGTGTGGCTTATTTATTTTAATTGATTGGGGCAGAAACAACTAAAATCAAGGTACTTTTGTCCCACAACAAATCAAAATAAATTATTTGGTGAGGGGGCAGGGCTTGGGATTAATCATTTGTTTTAATTGGCTGTGGTAGAGACTAATTTATTGGCTGGTGCTAGGGCCTAATTGATTTTAATTGTCAGATTAGACATTCACTTATTGCCATTGATTGGACAGTGGTTCATTTAATTTAATTGCTGAAGGTAGAAATTAATTTATTTTCACTGGTTCGAGGGACAAATGGATTAATGTAATTAGCTGGGAGTACAGTTCATTTAGTTTAATGGAGTGACAATTGACATTGCAGCCACTCTACATCGCACATCCGACTCGGGTTAGGGTCAGGGGTTAGGGCTAGGGTTAGGAGAGATTAGGGTTAGGGTTAGGGGTTAGGTTTAGGGTGTTAGTGTTTACAGTTAGGGTTAAGGTTAGGTTTTAGGTTAGAGTTTAGGGTTAAGAGTTAGGATTAGGGTGTTAGGGTTTATGGTTAGGATTAAGGTTAGGGGTTAGTGTTAGGGGTTGGTGATCAGGAGCTAGGGTTTTGGAGATTTGGGGATTGTTAGCACTGGGCACCATGCGAGATCTGACCTTATGTCTGTGCAGTTCCCTCTGCATTGCATGGAGAAATCGCTGTCGCTGAAAGCGTCCTGTGTTAGTCGGCGTAGAAACAGGAGGAGGTGCTGATGGGAGAGCGTGACTCCTTCACACATTGTTCAGGACACTGCAATGGCACTGGACTGTTAGCAGTTCTACATTATCCATCACTGAAGCAAGGACTCCTCCTTGGAGAATATTGGGGTGACATATTGAAATCTGAAAGGAATTATAATCAACAGCCCCCTCGCCGATTCTTGGGGCATTTAACTGTGAGCAGGAAGATGAATCAACCACTCACAGAAGACAGCGGTGAGGTGGTGGGTTGAGTATCTGTAACCAATCTAATCTCTTTGAGGGTCCTGAGCCAGTACTGCTCCACCAAAGGGCAATTCTCAAGACATGTAAATGTCCTCCAACTCCCCCATACCGACTCCAACAAGCTTGGGGTGTAGTAAGGGTTCAGTGGTTGAGACAAAATGGGATGAAGTAGACTAGTTGTGGAATATTTAGTTCCTTCCCCTTCCTCACCAGTGCAGCCTGTTGTACGTTGATATGGACTACGGGGTCCTTCAAGCTCATTGCATTTCTTCTCCTCTTCACACTGACATGTACACACATGGACGCGTGTACACACATGGACGCATGCACACACATGGACGCATGCACACACACGGGTGCGCGTACGCACACAGATTCCATACACACATGTCCTGAGAGGGTGCAGGTCAGAAATCAGGGCTACGATACTGGAACCCGATATCCACTACCTCACTCATGCTGGCGAGGCTCCACGTTGGGAGGGGAACCTCACAACATGGAGCCTCACAGACTCAAACACATTCATCTCATGCGTGAGACTCCCAGCAAATATGGGATTGCTGATAGGCCTGGGCAAATATTCTCCATTCACACATTGGTGTCTGACCATTGCAAGATAGGGTGAGAAGACAAAGAAATGGGATTAGAATAGACAGCCCCAGTAAAAGAGGCCCTACTGGCACGAACACAATTGGCCAAAGGCCACGGTCTATGCTGTAATTTCAATGATCATTAAAAAGGAGTTGCTACACACAACAGTTTAATTCATTATTAAACTGTCAGTATCTCACAGCAAACAATTAGTTTTGAAGTTCAGTCACTATTGTCCAACAGTAGGGGACAAACAGACCGACCAACACCACATCCAAACCTCCCTGCGATCCAACTTTGATAACTGCAGATATGCCCCTGAGCCTACAGACATCAAGACCCGTGGCTCCTGTATTTGTAGGGTCATCGTCTGAACCAGCACAGGGGCGTTCTAGGTCCACTCTCCCACTAGGGACAGATTCTGAAACCCAACAGGCATCCACCTCACTGCCTCCTCTCATTGGGGGAACATTCAGAAGGAGCACAAAGAAATTGTGGAGAGCTGCCAGGGTAACGAGCATTGGCATGAATAATCCTGTCCCTATAATTGCCAATCACCTGCACACTCATGAGTGAAGTTGCACTAATGGCTACACAAGCACAATCAATTATGTCTGAGGCTGTGGGAATCTTGTGACATGGTGGAAGTGGAGGGCTCTGTGTAGTGCCGCTGGCTGCTTCCCAGAGGAATATTGATGAAATCTCTGGCCCTGGGAAATAAACAATGCATCACTGACCTCAGGATTGGGCTGGGGGAAGTTGATGTTGCAGCATCTCCCACCCATGGGGAAAGGGAGGAAGACGTTGGGTATATAAGGAAAAACCCAGAAAGTTCTGTGGAGAAGGGGAGTGAGAAAGATAGTCGGACGGATGCGTCATGCTATTGTACATAGAATTACATAGAATTTACAGCACATAAACAGGCCATTCAGCCCAACTGGTCTATGCCGGTGTTTATGCTGCACACGAGTCTCCTCCCACCCCTCTTCATCTAACCCTATCAGCATATCCTTCTATTCTTTTCTCCCTCTTGTGTTAATCTAGCTTCCCCTTAAATGCATCTATGCTAGTCGCCTCAACTACTCCTTGTGATACAATCTAACCACTCTCTGGGTAAACATATTTCTCTTGAATTCTCTAGTGATTTATTAGTGACCATCTTATATTTATGACCCCCAGTTTTGGTCTCCCCACAAGTGGAAACATCTTCTCCACATCTACCCTATCAAACCCTTTCATAATCTTAAAGACCTCTATCAGGTCACCCCTCAGCCTTCTCTTTTCTAGAGAAAAGAGCCCCAGCTTGTTCAACCTTTCCTGATAGGTGTAACATCTCCGTTCTGGTATCATCCTAGTAAATCTTTTTTGCACCTTCTCCAGTGCCTCTATATCCTTTTTAAAATATGGAGACCTGAACCGTGCAGTGCTCCAAGTGTGGTCTAACCAAAGTTTTATACAAGTTTAACCATAACTTCTCTGCTTTTAAATTCTATCTCTCTAGAATTGAATCCCTGTGCTTGCTTTGCTTTTTGTTGTAGTTGCTGAGTTGTATCCTAGTTGCCAATTATTATCTAATACACTCTGGTTCATATACCTACGTGTTTGGAGCTTTATTTGAAAGAAGCCATGGACCTGGTTATCCAGTGCTTACATGGACCTTCACACCTGCATGATGCGAGTGGAGACTGAAGGCTACGAGGTATGACAGAGATCACCCGCATTTGCTTGGAAAAAGCCAGTGCATAAAATTCAATGCAGCTACAATGTTCACATTCACTGACAGAACCCTACGTGTCCTGGAACTGGTTTGCAAGTCTGGTGACTAGGAATATGCACAGTTCTATTTTGCTGTCCTTTGTAATCTTAGCCTGGCCCTGTGGTAGTATAAGGTTGTGTTCAAATGGTGCATCTAAAGTGCAAATGCCCTGGCATGTCTCCTCTTTGAGAACCTGGAGAGAGCTTTGCCAAGAGGGGTGCCCACAGCTGAACACCGTAAAGCTCATTGACAGTTTCAGCAGTACAAACAGCAACCAAAAAAGAGGTGACTACAGCTTTAAGGATCTGTCAGGAGGGCTCAGTGAAGATCTCCCTAACTTTTCTTTATCCAGCAAGTCAAAACAGGCAACAAGAACAGTAATGTGCCTCTAGCAACAAGTGTCCAACTGAAGGGAACGGGCCTCCCATTTTAAACACCACTTGTCAATCTGACATTACACCTCTCACGAGCACTCTGTTTCTTAACCAGTTCCATGTTTCACCCCTGATTCCTGTGGATTTTAGATTAATTAAAAGTCTTTCATGTGGAACTTTATCAAAAACTTTCTCAAAAGTCAAAGTTAACTATATCATACAGATTTTATCTGCACCATTCTCAAAGAAGTCAAATCTGTTTGTCAGACAAGCTCTGCCATTTTCCAATCTATTTCTAGTGATTTCAGGTCAACTCCATTTGAACATACTTCATTTGAATGGTGCAAGAGCAGACAGCAATAGTTGAGTTTCTAGTAATAGAAGATAAAGCTTTTTAGTTCCAAAGGCACAGTTCAGTGAGGGTAACTCCCTGTTGTCTTTGCTGATTTCTAAGCCTGCATATGTCATATGTGTTTTGGCATTCAGAGCAACATAGGAACAGAAGCAGGCCATTCAGCCCCTCAAGCCTGTTTCGCCATTCAATTAGATTATGGCTGATCTGTACCTCAACTCCATCTACCCACCTTAGACAAGGCTTTTCCTGGTGCTGTAGGCCTATCTGTGGACTCCAGTTTCTGTATCAAGGTGTGACCTTAGCGTCTGCCTTCAATCTCTGAGTTAAGTAGGCAACTTCCACCTAGCCTCTGTACCACAGAAAAAAAATACTACACTGGTTCAGTAGGGGGCACTTCTCCAAGGTTAGAGTTAAGGCACATACATGGTTGGTACAGTGTGGGGCCTCACTCTGTGTTGTACCTGACCTGAGAATATCTGATGAGGCAGAAGAGCTTTGGTCTTCATAATAACCCATTTGGACCTGAGAGTGTTTGATGGGGCAATGTAGGGGGATATTTTACGTGCTAAACCTGATCTGGGTGCCAAAACAGGGGGGAAAAAAATCTTTCATTCTTCACCGCTGAATAACCTTCACTTTGAAAAGCACAAAAATTGACAAAATAAAAATGATTTTAGGCAGTTTGACTAATTGATAAATCGTGAGCCTCAAGCAGCTGTGATCTTATAGGGTTTACATTACTAGAATAATGAAAAATGATCAATAACTGTAAAGAGATGATGCTGTACTCTAGTAAAGTTTATTTTAATTCTGATATTTATTATAAAATCTGCAAGTGCTCAGAACAGTTAAATGCAACACACAAATTCATTGGACAGCATGCACTGCATCATCACAAGTTTCAACTGTCAATGTAATCAGGTGAGTGTAAGCAGACTAAAGACACACAGAAGTACAGTTACAGAGATGAGCGATGAGAGACAGATGCCGACACAAAGAATGCGATGAACTGATCAGCAGCAGCTCAAAGTCAGTTATTTAAGGGACTCTGTTATGTTGGCCACCGAGGGGGACACACAGAATGAAAGTAATGAGGTGACTGGAAGTGAGAGGGCTTTGGACAGCTTCCCTTCTTTTATCTTTAGCTATTAAGGTCTTGACACCTGTGGTCCTCGATTCTTTATGGCAACACTGGTGTGAAAGTTTAGGGGAGAGGGGAAGTGCACCCAGAATCTTCTGAGAAATCGATAGTCCTCATTTTCCAGTCTGTAAAGAGGGGAGAAAGACAACTCATTAGAATGGGCCATCTTGTGGATCGGCACCCTTAATGTTGCAATATAGTGGAGTGTGTATCTGAGGCAAGTCTGTAACACTGAAGGTGAATTCAGATATCTCAATAATCTTCATTGCTCGGCAGTTCAGGGCATAGCGAGTTAATGACAACAAACCAGTGGTTTTACTGAATGAGACTGCCCATGACATGGGACTACAAGACCCAGGGGTCTCAGTAAACAATTGCAGGTGAGTTGTGTCTGAGGTTTGAAGCCATGTTCTTCAGTGATGGGCAGTAATTGCAACACTCACTGACAACAAAAATAGATCTGGAACACCTCATTATCAGCGCTACCACACAAAGTGGAATGATACTGTACTCAGTATCAGTACATATTCTCATTGTGCCTGTGTTTAGAATCCAGTAGACACCTTCACTCATCAATATTGCAACTGAGGTGTCCATTTAATGCCTGAAAGGTGTTGTAATGATAAGCAGAGATGTAGGAGTAGAAAAGGAAATACACAACTGTAAAGGAAACTTGGGGGAAAGAAAAGGCTGGATATTCCCAAGGCAATGAGATTTGCAACTGAAACTTGAAAGGCAAGAGTTCACAAGAAGATCAAAGATAAAATTAACAGATGGTGGAAAGAAAGAGATGTAATGGTTGAAAAGATATAACAGAAAACTAAACACGGATTAAAAGACAGAAAGATAATGCAAATGTTTTTCCAGAGGTGCAGTTGAATGTTGGTCCATCTCTTTGAGTGGATGGAGAATTTTTAAAGGCAACAATAAGAAAAATTATATTGCTATTATGCTCTTATTTTACATTTTCTAATATTTTTTCCATTCTACCTTAATTTTACTTCATCCACTTAAAAATTATCATCATATTGCCTTCTCCATCTTGGTAGGAATAAAGCTTGAACCAAGCTAAAGGATAACCAAGTCCAGAGATCAACTATCAACTGATCGATCCAATCTCTACAGGGGACAGGAATGGACACGATTGGTTTTATCCCATGATCACAAAGCAGCACCGAGGTGGGGAAATGTGGGAATGGAACCTACCACTCTACTAGCTGTTAACTAGCAACCAAGCCAATTGGACAGTCTCAAAGAAATCCAGACCAAATGTCTGCATCCAGTTCAGTTCAGCTGCTTTTGCTCAGGATTAAGCAAATAAAAACAGGCCAGGAGTGCCGAAAGATCAGGACTGCTCGTCATTGTATTCTCCTTCACTGGGGAGGTGGGACAATCCTCACCACACATCGTTCTCCAGCTAGCAGGGCATCACTCAGAAAATGACATTCCCTGCTGCGCCACTATGCAGCCTGCCCAGTTTGCCATTTATGTAAATTAATGGTTGGAAAGTTGGACTTCAATATGGGAGCATTGTTGCACGAGGATTGCATCTTGCTGTTTAGATAGACAAGAAGCAATATCAGTTTACCATGAACAGTGTCCCATCATTATTTTATTTCAAATTAGGGGTGCTTGTACATTAACTCCTGCAATGCCCTGAGTTTATTACAGAGCACAACACATTGGTGGAATTGACCTGAGAAGGGAAGTGCCTTTTGGGGTTTGACAATATTGAGTAACTGTTCCAATTTCATTCTCATGGTTTATGCCTTTGGCTAAAGCCTCCGATAAGCTATCACCTTGTAACACCCTCTTCAGTCTTGATAGATCAACATGCAAAATCTACCATTTCTACATGGATAATTGACAGCACCATACTTTACAAATCTATCAATAAGCTAAGAAAGGAAATGGTTCACAAGTCAAAGAAGAAAAGGATGGGCTGCAAAGAATAAAGAGTTGGATTATGGGAGCACTGAAAAGAAAGTGGAATGTTCAGGGACTGAAAAAGGGATGGGTAGAAATGGGTGATTCAAAGTCTTCTTCGCAGACCACACTCTACCTCTTCAGTGGCCTCTGTAGCTTTCACCAATGGATCCTCTATGGTTTGTGCTCCCTCAGCCACCTGTTCAGCAGGAATTTCTTTACCAAATTCATCCTAGCAAAACACAGTCATAGATGTTATTGTCAGCCCCTACTGCAGGGAGAGAAAGTACCTTAGCATGCTCTCACCTGGGGACTTCCCAATTTGGTTGGATCCTGAAAGCAATGCACATTATAAAGCCATAAAAAGACTAGCAAGGTCAAGACTTCTCATTGCATAACAATATCCTGTTGGAGAAGATCATGAATCACTTTTAACATTGAGTTGAGCAGTACCTGTTTCACTGGCTTTACAATAGATAAGTACTCATGAGATTGGGATGAATGAGTTTCAGTCTATATCTGGAGAGGGACCGGGTAGTACAGTGCATTCGTACATTGTTCTTTCACTCCTGGCACTGGGTTTGAATCCAACACAGACTGGTGGATTTGAAAGCACCTTCTCTTTGCAGGTGTAAGGATCCTACCAACATTCTTCCTTCAACCAAAACCACAGAAAACAGATTAGCTGGTCATCCATTTCATTAGTGTTTGTGGGACCTTGTCATATGAAGAATGGCTGCCCCATTTGCTACAAGCAATGGTAGCTGCACTTCAAAATAACTTATTGATTGTGAGTCCCTTTGGGTCATCCTAAGAGATGTAATAAGACAGTATGTAAATGCAAGTTCCCTCTTCTTTCTTTACATGAAATAAGAACATAAGAAATAAGAGCAGGAGTAGGCCATACGGCCCCTCGAGCCCGCTCTGCCATTCGATAAGATCATGGCTGATCTTGGGCCTCAACTCCACTTTCCTGCCCGATCTCCATATCCCTTGATTCCCCTAGAGTCCAAAAATCTATCGATCTCAGCCTCGAATATACTCAATGACTCAGCATCCACAGCCCTCTGGGGTAGAGAATTCCAAAGATTCATAACCCTCTGAGTGAAGAAATTCCTCCTCATTTCAATCTTAAATGGCCTACTCCTTATCCTGAGACTATGTCCCCTAGTTCTAGACTCTCCAGCCAGGGGAAACAACCTCTCAGCATCTACCCTGTCAAGCCCCATCAGAATCTTATATGTTTCAATGAGATCACCTCTCATTCTTCTAAACTCCAGAGAGTATCGGCCCATTCTACTCAATCTCTCCTCATTGGACAACTCGCTCATCCCAGGAATCAATCTAGTGAACCTTCGTTGCACCGCCCCTAAGGCAAGAATATCCTTCCTTAGATAAGGAGACCAAAACTGTACACAGTACTCCAGGTGAGGTCTCATCAAAGCCCTGTACAATTGTAGCAAGACTTCCTTACTCTGAGTTTGTTTATTTTTAACCCATTTCCTACAGGGCATGATCCCACAATTAGCAATCTCACCGAGAGGGGCCTTGGAGAGATTTGCCCCATGGCACAATGGGGGTTGATCTTCTCTGGTGGGGGGGGTTAAGCAACATTGTTAACACAGAATAGAGGGAGCTTTGCCCTGCGACTAAAGCATGCGATAGCTGATTTGGGAGAATTTGATGCTGACACTGGTTTGAGTGGGAAAGTGCTCCATTCCCTAACATTAATATCTCCCAGCCTGATTTGCACAAAGAAAGTTATTAAATATTATGATATTAGGAAACAGTGATTAATTTCCAGAGAGGGTTCCTCTGGGTCCTCCCAGAATTCTAGGCAAAGTGGGGCCTGTTTGGCTCATTATGTCCGTGCTGGCACTTTGCTAGAATCCAGAATGAATCCCAGTGCTGCTCTCCCCCTGTCGACCAGAGTGTTCAGCTGCTTCAAATATTGATCCAATTTTCCCTTAAAAAATGCAATGATCTCTGCCTCAACCACTCCCTGTGGCAAAGCATTCCAAGCTTCAACGACTCTCAGTGTAAAGAAAGGTCTTCTAACCTCTCTCCTCACTCTAATGACAGCATAAGATTGATGACACCTTGTCACTGTCTCCCCAACCAGAGAAATAGATTTCCCCCCTATTCACTGTATCAAAATCCTTCACAATTCTTAAAAGAAACCTTTTAGCCTTCTCTGCTTGTGGAAGTGGTCCCAGTAGCTCAAATCTCTCCTCATACTTATAGTTTACAATCGCTGGCATCATCCTGGTGAATCTATTCTGTACGCTCTCTGTGGCTCGAATGCCCTTTTTCTATAATGGGGCATCCAAAAGTGCACACAGTACTCTAACTGTGGCCTAACCGTTGCTTTGTACAAATCTATCATTACTTCTTTACTCCTGTACTATTTCTAAAACCCCTGTTGGCCTTTTTGTGGCTGAATGAAGCTCAAACACATTGGGCCAGAATTTGCTGGCAAATTAAAGGTGCGCGCCGTTATTAGTGCGTAAAAAACCCAGTAATTTGTGGCGAGGAAGAGGTACACCACGAATTGCGAATCACCACAAATTGTTGGGCGATTTACATTGCTCCACCTTTAGCCTCACAAAAACTCCGCAGAAAGTTAGGGCTGGTATTTCACAACATAAGGACTCTCTTAATGACAAGATTTATTTTCCTGCAATGCCACTTAACCTCTCCGATCCAGAAAGGGAACAATTAAAACTGTGGAGTCTCATTCCTGCAGGGAGTAAATTGTTCCTAGACATTTTTTAAATTTAAAAATTTTTTTAAATCTTTCTTACTTTTACATAAGAACATAAGAAATAGGAGCAAGAGTAGGCCAATCGGCCCCTCGAGCCTGCTCCGCCATTCAATAAGATCATGGCTGATCTGATCCTAACCTCAAATCTAAATTCACGTCCAATTTCCTGCCTGCTTTCCTTTCTCTCTCTTTTTTCTCTCTCTTAATCCAATCTTTCTTTCCCTCTCTTTATTTCTCTTCCTGTACCTGATTTGACTCGAATTGACCTTATTTCCTTCCTGTTTCTTTTTCTATCCTTAAATCTCATTAAGGAGATAGACTGTTGGCCCTGTCGTTCACCGAGGTCCTCGCTGCCCCGTTATCAGCTCGCACTTCCAGCAAGTTACGGCGCAAAAATAGCTGGGGCTGAAGAGTGAGGAAAAATATCCAACTCACGGCGCTCACCGCGAGAAGGCCCCGCTCCGGCAAATTCTGGGCCAATGTTGCACAACCAAAAGAAAATCAACTCAGAGTTTAAGCTCAAAATGGAGAGCGTATTTCACCCTGAGCTACTCAGTCTTTCATCCCTGAGGAAATGTTTCAGTAAATGTGCCCATTTAAGGCGGGCTCCTATGAAACGCCGTGGAACGTGTTACTACGTTATCGGCGCTGTATAAATGCAAGTTGTTGTTGTGGTTAAATTGGTGCCCCTCCCTTCCCACTCCCACCATTCACTGGTCGGGTGCCTCAGTCAGCTGAGTGTCAGACTCGGGGAGACAGAAGCCCCTGGGTTATATACCTTGGCTGGGTTGCTCACCTTTCATCCAAAAAGAGTATCATTTCTTAGGATGTGGGGAGAAAACAGCGGACTGCTGGGACTGACCAGGACTGGCCATATAGAAAAAAGAGAGAGGAAAAGTAAGAAAGATTTTTAAGAATTTTAACATTTAAATCTCCTGGTTACTCAGCAGTGGAAATGGGGCTGAGGCGTTTCCCACCTCTCTGGCCCACAATTCCAGCGATGACATTTATCGTGGCCGCACTGTACTTGCCTTGGTTGTAATGGTATCACATAAGCCACCTTCAGTACTGTGCGTAACATGTTGGGACTGAGGGACCATAGAGAATTCATAACCCAGCCCAGAGCAGCTGCTGCAGGCTCTGCAGCTCAGCTCCATGTGACCGAGCTTGATCACGGCTATTTTAAGAACTGAGTACGTCAGTTATTCCTTTGCTTGGATTAACTCGTTCAGGCTGCAGACATCATGCAGCAGATTTCACTTCTCAGCCGGCCATCGGCAGCTCCCTAAAAGCCTTTAAATACCAGGTCCGGTTTCAGCAAACACACAGAACTGGTTAACAGGAGGATGTGCGTGGAGGGGAGAGGCAGGCGTGTCCACTCCTCTCACATGACCTCCGCATCTGCATTGCAGTAAACTTTTCAAAGTGTCACACCGTAGAATTGGAACCTGCTAAATAATGCTGAGTATGCGAGCGGCCTCAAGGGCACGTCGAGGGGAAGCAGCAGCCTGGAGGAGATGGAGGACACTCCCGGGGAAGGGTGGGGTGAGAGGGGAGGAAAAGAACAGACACATAACTGAATTACAAACACTGGTTGAATTAAACAACACCAGTCCTCTGGGAAAAACAGTTCTCACCTCTTCTTCTGCCCACAAACAGATTCAAAGGAGAAACCATCTGTACTTTAAAAATAATCACTGCCTTTGCATATTCCCAACTCTAAAATAATATTAGTTATTTTGCCAGTGAACCAGTAAATGCAACAGTAAATACTGCTGATGTCAGGGGGCCGGGGCCCTGAGTTTGGTCAGGTTGCAGGGTGCCTTGGGATGGTGTGCAGTCATGGTCTTATCGGCCAGTGTGTAGCACACAGGGGGCCTGTATATGGTGGGCAGTGCATTGCACGATAATTAGTTAGTATATAAATAGATGCACCCTATGTCTGGATTAAGCAGCAATTTTCAGCATGGCAATGAGCACTCTATGATTGGGTTCTTGGTTTAATGCTCCATGGATTAAAGAACTTTCCAACACAAAGCCAAAGGTCACCAGGGAAAGGGCTGATTAGTTATTTTAAAAAATAAACACTTTCTAATTCCTCCTCTCTCCTGAAGATGTTTGTTTCCGCTGGGGCTAAGTTCCAAAGGTGGAAGCAGTCCTCAAGTCAACCTTCATGTCTGGGCCTTTACAGTGAGCGTCGGCAGGCTATACGCCCACAGAGTGCATCAAAGCCAAGCCCAATCCTGTCCATGCCTGGAACTTCCTAACGGTGGGTCACTGGACAGCAGGACTGGGAACCTGGGCTGATTTTCCCACTCTCTAGCCCAGAGGCCGTCGAAGCCAATTCCAGCGAGGCAACTGCCACACCGACACAGATCAGCTAACTCAGCATAAACCAGGGATCAAAACCTGGCCTTTCCTAGACTGTACGTTCAGTTCCTCAGCAGGTGATGAACTTGTCAACGTAAACTTATTTTACTATGAAAGTCAATGGGTGGACGAGTTGCCCTCCTATTTCTGTACATGGTGTGCCACCCATTGACTAGAACTGGGAGAAGTAAGTGAGCTTGGCAGCAGCACATACAGTAACTCCACCTCACCTCACTAGAAACTGGAGCTATCAGCCTTCGCCAAATCCAAAACTGGGCGGGAAGTACAGTGAAGGGGGTGGGGGAGGTTGCAATCATAGTGTCAGCCCTGAAATTTATTTTACTTATTAAAAAATTATCAAAAAACTTAACAGCCTCAATAATTAATGCCTGCATAACTTAATAAGGATGAATTAAATGGAAGAAAATTGACTTCTTTTATTTTCTCTTTGAAATTTCGCTCCGCAAACGGACTGTCTGGTGTGAATCCAAATGGATTGACAACCCTACTGGAAATTTATGGCAAAAAAACTATTGGGTGAATTCACCGATCCATGCTGCCGGCGGGGAGCTGCGCTTGAAGAGGCCATTGGTTGGAGAATCGGTGCTCCAGTGCGGTTGTCTGTCCCTGAGCTGCACTGGGAGCCATGGGACCAGTGAATCTCCACTATGTGAAATATCCCTGGTCTTGTGCCAAATTGGTGGATTGTCAGGAGAATTTGGGAAATCAGCAGAAAGGTCAACTAAAGATAACAAATGGCAGTACCATAGCATTTTACAGCACAAAAGAGGGCCATTCGGCCCATTGCGCCCATGCCGGCTCTCTTAAAGAGCTATGCACTGAGTCCCATTTCCTTGCCTTTTCCCTATACCTCTTTTAATTTTTTTTTTAACCATTGCTTTTTTAAGAGCTATTACGGATTTTGATTCCCCCACTATATCTGATCGGCCATTTCATGTCCTAGCAAACCTTTGTGTGAAAAATTGTTCTAATCGTTTGCTTCATTTTTCAGGTGCTGATCTTAAATTTACGCTCTCTTGTTACTGACTCACTGGCCTATTTACCTCACCTGAACCCCGCTAGCAGATCTCCTCTTAACCTTCTCTGCTCTGGAGAAAAGAGCCCCAGTTTCTCCAGCCTCTCCTCATATCTAAAGTTTCTCATCTTTGCTCTCACCTTGGTAATTCTCTTCTGTGCCCTCTCCAAATCCTCGAGTTCCTTCCTGACTTGGTAAAGCGGAGGAATGCAATACATTTACTCTCTGCTTAGAAAGACCTTTGTTGGGGGGGAGGGAGGGGGGTGAAATTGGGGGGCTAGTGTAGAATGGGCAATAGCAAATTAGCAGCTTCCATTGGGAGGGGTTTAAAACAGGTGGCCGATTCGCTATTGCCCATTTTGCTCTATCGCCCAAGACTGATTTAATCTCCCAAATGTTCTCCTTGATCATTTACAGCATTGTTGAGATGCTAGGCAGGGTTCCTCTTACATTACTCTGATGATGTGCAGTTAGAGCTCCCCATGAAGTCCCACTCTAGCCCTTCTGCTCTCCACACTGTTGAGTCCTGTCCAATCGAGACTCAAACCTTCCATCTTTGTGAACCCCTAGGCGCAGTTTTGTGCTGCAGGCTTTTGCCCATTGGCGACTACATTGAGATAGTTCACCAGCAGCAAGAGCAAGTATGCTTTCATCTTACTCTCTGGGTTAGATTTAAGGGCTGCTGCCATGGTGCATTGCCTGGGCTTTGTTTATCAAGACCATGCAAAGTATGAAAACAGGAGCCAACACGATTGCTTGGCTTTGTTTTCTTGTTAATGAGGAAGAAAACTCTTCTGTTCCTCTTTCTCTACCAATAGCCTCCTTCAGCCAACTGGAAGCTGCAACACAGTGGCTCAACCATAAGGCTCTCTTGCTTCTATTTTCTCCTCTCTTTCCTGAAGGGAGATTCGTGCCTCTGTACTCATACTGTCCCACAGCGGCATGGCTGAGATTGGGAATTAAGTGAGTTTGCAAGGGATTCCTTCACTTTGTGGCGTTATATATTGATGCTTCAGCCTACTGTGCCGCAGTTTGTTTATTTGGGTACGGTAGTATTAGTGGATATGCTACTGGACTAGTAACCTAGAAGCCTGGACTAATTATCCAGCAGAACGTGAGTTCAAATCCCATTTCAGTTGACTTTTTTTTTAAAAAGCTGGTATCGGTAAAAGTGACCATGAAGCTGTCGGATTGTCCTTAAAAACCCAACTGGTTCATTAATGTCCTTTAGGGAAGCAAACCTGCTGTCCTTACCCGGTCTGGCCTATATGTGACTCCAGTCCCAACGTGGTTGACTCTTAACTGCCCTCTGCAGTGGCCACTCAGTTGTATTAAAACTACTATGCAGCGGTTCAAGAAGAAGGCCCAACAACCATCTTCACAGGGCAATTAGGGATGGGCAATAAGTGCCAGCCTTACCAGCGACGCCCGCTTCCCGAGAATGATTTTTTTTTTAAAAGTCCCGCACAGAAATTGCTATCTATTAAAGAATATATAAAGCAGTAAGAAAACCCTGGTCACACTGGTAGGTCTAAAGCATGCCCAGTTTACGGGGCATAGGCACTTTCATCCTATTTTCGATATACACAACGTTCGTTCTCACCAATTTCACAATCCCGCTGGCTGATGCCATGTTCTCCGCTCCTTCCACTGTCTTGTTGGCCACTGTGTTGACTCCAGCGACCACTGCCCCTCCGACCATGTTGGCCTGCTCCTTGGTTTTCTCAGCCACTGCCAACCAAATGAGAAATAAATCTTAATAACACACTCGAGGGTCCCCAGGAAATTGTTGTGGCACTCATCGCCACTTGTTAAGGAGATATCCGTTACCTGTGTTCACGCTTTGTACAACTCCTTCCTTTGTTTTGGTGCCTATTTGGGGGTTAAAAAAAAGTAGAAGTTACAATGGTGCAATTTCAGAACATGGCGTTATCACACTCCCTGAAATGATATTATTTCAATTTGCACTCCACCCTCTTTTTCCGGGGTGTAACACTCACACTCCACTAACAAAGAGTGGCCACTTGGATAAGGTACCAGAGGACCCCCCCCCCCCGCAGCTATTCGACTGTAAAGGGCTTCACAGACAAGCTCACTGTTCACTTGACATCCAAAGATACACTTTCAAACAGGGGTGCACCTCCATAACAGTCAGGAGAGGGAATGGCTTATTTTACTCCTCTGTGGCCCAGGCACCCTAACTGCTCCCCTGGCTGACAGCACAGATCAAGGTCCAAATCTGGAATCCTATTGGTCCGTCTGCCTCAATACCAGACTTGCTGGTGCTTTTATTCGGAGGAGCTCAGGGGTAGGGTCATCATTCCACCCTGAGATGGGGAGCTGGTAGGAGTCACACTATACACAATGGATAAATGCATTGAATCTAGGGTGTGTTAAGATGTGGACTAACCATCGAGGAAAGCTTCTCTCAAAGAGGGTGGGTCTTTTGGACATTTTTACTGTGCTCTGATACGATGGTTCAACGATAATGTCCATTGCTCCTGTTTCTACCGGCCAATTTTTAAAAAAAAATTCTTGGGCGATGCAGTTACGAAGAACCTTGGAATAGTAACATTCAAACCCTGTCTGAATCATGCACAACATGGATATTTGGCACATGGTGATACCCGTTTAATCTTTAGCTGTGGCAAGTTCAAGCCTCCTCTGAGGGACAAGATCAAAGACGCTGACTGGCCTATTCCTGTTTTAACAGGACCACCTGCATCCTGTCTATGTTGTAAACATGTCAGTCTTTACTCTTCTGGCTTTCGGTTGGCCTTGGGAACTGGTTTTTAGCCAATTAAAGCCCACCTTTTTAATTGCGCCCATCTCCAAAATGGATGCTGGAAGCCAGGGGAGTGAAAGAAGACAGAAGTTAATTGAAAGAGTTCTAAGTTTTTTTTTAAGAAAGTAGGATATAATAAAGAGAGATTAGTCAGGACTGGGGGGGAGGGGAAGTAAAATTAAAGACTAGGAACTGGGCAGAATTAATGGATTTAAAATTGTTTTTAAGCATTTTCTTATTAGTATAGGGTTACTGTTAAGTATTAAAACTAATTCTGACATTTATTACTGTAATGTTAGTGTTTGACTTAGCATCACGCTGTGTGAGCTGAAAACTTTTCAAACCTGGCTGGCCCAGAGGAGACGGGATATTCTCTGGTGCTGCCAGGGATCTAAGGGTTAAAGTATAGGTTTAAACCTCAATTCAGCCAAAGATGCTGGTGATAAATCTAATTGCCCCCCCCTCCCAATATCTGTGCCTGATGTGGGACCAGATAACTCAACACTGTCCAAGACCTGGACGTGAGACCTTCCTGGTCTGTGTGACCCAGTACCATGCCTGGTATCTGGTACCCATTTACCGATTGATTCAATCAGGGAGCAAGCTGTAGTTTGGTGCCCTGCTTATCTGGAACTCACTGACTCGTGGTGGGTCCATGGGTGTGAGCTGCCCTCTGGTTCCTCATTCAACTGGTCCTTCCTCATGTGTAAGCCTACACAATGAGTGTTGGAAGGTTACCCAAGCACTGTGAGTATCTCAGCCAGGTCTGATTGTAGACTGCAGGTGAGGAGACAATCAGGCAGTTTACAACATGGGTCATTGGATCATGATCTGGAGCAGGAAGCCTGGCTGATATTTCCCCCTCCCTAACCTAAGGGCATTGATACCAATTGTAGCACTCCCGTTGTTGCCCTGGCTGAGCTTAGCACAGACCAGAGATTGAACCAGGAGTTTCTTGGACTGCACAACTCAATAATACACCACAAGGGGCATTTAATTACAGCTACCCCTCTGTTCACTGACCTATGTTCACCAATGCCTCGATTTTAAAATTTGAATCCTTTTGTTCAAATCCCTCCATGGCCTCGCCCCTCCCTACCTTTGTAACCGTTTCCAGCCCTACAACGCTCCCAGAGCTCTACGTTCCTCCAATTCTTGCCTCTTGTCCATCCCCGATTTCCTTCGCCCGACCATTGGCAACTACGCCTTAAGCTATCTAGGCCCCAAGCTCTGGAATTCCCTCCCTGAACCTCTCCGCCTCTCCACCTCTCTCTCCTCCTTTAAGACTCTCTTTAAAACCTACCTCTACCTGTCCTGATGTCCCCTTCGTTGCCTCGATGACGATTTTATTGTCTGATTACGCTCATGTGGAAGCGCCTTGAGACCTTTTACTAAATTAAAGGTGCTATATAAATACAAGTTGTTGTTGCTTTAACAGATTCCTGAACCAATCAGGACTTTCCTTTCTGTAGGCAATGGTGTAACGAACGTGAAATGCTTCAGTTCTGCTCTGAGCTGGACTGCTCACCATCGCCCTGTCCCCTGTAGCTGAGTGACAGGGTGTCGCTGTCCCTCGGACTCACCCACTCCTAGTGGGGAGCCAAGTGTTACTGCTTCTGGGGCAATGCAGCATTCCTGGTGTTAGAGGGTCTGATGTGCTTGGTTAATTCTGCTTTCAGTGGGTTGGACCTTCCCCTGTCCACAATAAGCAGGTGGTCTTAAAGTCCACACACCCTCTTCGTAAGACCTCATAAAGAGATTAACAGTCCATTATAGTTATTACATGATCAAAACTATGTCACATCACTGTGAATTTTGCCGGTTAAGTTCTCGGAACCAATATATTATTGCATTGACACAAATCTGATCGATTTCAAATTGAAGAACATTGGAATACATCACATTGAAAAATAAGCCAAACTTGCATTAAGCAGCCTATAGAGTTATGATTGTACACACCAGAATCAGATGGTCAATAATGGGCAATATTTAACAAGCCTCAAACTAATCAGCTAATTTCAGCTAGTGGTGGGCAGTTGGGTGGGTTTCTTGTATAAAGGGGTGAGTTCACCAGTGTGCCCAGACACATAGACTTTCCAAGGTGCTGCAAAATGTTTGATCTACATGAAGATGTTGTTAATGTGCTGCTTGTTTGGAATTGTCACTGTGCTTTGATCTGTTCATTGAAAGAGCCAGTACTGAACGCTTTTCCCTCCCGACTCACTGGTAACAACAGCTAAGGTTCAATTGTAATTGCTTTCTGCTCCTCATTCACGATGAGCTGACACCAGCCCCATCTTCTCTCCCTTTCTTGGTTCTCATTCCTAGTCATGAGGGCGTGTGTAGGACCTGCTTCTACTTCACTGCCAAAGGCACTCCTGAAGATGGCTGCTTATACGGTACGAGAGAGAGGCCGGAGGCAACTCCCTCTCTGCGGGGAAGCATCTGTTCGCTCCCACCCCCCACCTGCACCTCCTTTAACAGTGTGGCCCAGATCCGGAGCTCCTGTGTGTGGGCCCAAAGGGAGACCAGGTTTACAGGCTCGTGTCCTATTGCAATGTGTTGGATCACTAGGGTATTGTCACATCATGCTAACACTGGCAGGATCCTCTTTAACCACAACCCTGTCATGAATTATCATTCTTATTGTAGATTTGTGAATATTTCAGTTACCAAAAATTAAGAAGTCTCAGGATCTTCCTGGTCATGGATTAATGGCGTCAGGACTCTATAGATTAAGATTTTCTATCCCTTTTTATGTTAAGTTGTGACGGGTAGCTGAGATGCCCTTCCTATTACTGAATATTCAAGACAGCCCGCCCTGTTTCTCTGCAGTCTCGTGGTCCCTCTGTGTGACGAGATGTACCACTCTGTAGCTCTTTGATTCTGTGCAAGAAACACTAAAAGAAAATCTTATTCTCTCCCCTAACTCCAATCCTTTGCTCAATTCCTCCCACCAGCTGCATGCAGTTCTACCAGATCTGCCTCCGTCTTAATCTGATCCCGTAGAGCAAAATAAATCTTTCAAATGATAAAGGGGGGAAAAAAGCCTGAAAGGCTTATTCAGCAGCGCTCCTGCTCCATCTGTCTGATTGTGTGATTCCTGGTCTGTTGCTGTCCTCGAGACAGATTTTTATTACTGTTCTGCCTTTACAGGTCACAGTATTCACATCTGCACCACGGATCCACCGCGGCCGCACCCCTCACCCCCAAATTCCAGCATGGCCATTGCACCATTTGTGACTTTAGAACCAGGCAGAGTAACAAGGGATATGAGAAAACAGAACTGAGTCAATGAGAGAGATTTTGCACCATTTAATTCAAATTAGCACAACCTAGACGAGCTGGTCCCGAGTGCATCCGATGTGAGGGTCTCCTCGCTGGTGACTGCTGACGAGGGACAGAGTGTGAGCCTCGACAGACTGGTGGGCTGCGGATACAGACTGAGGGGAAAAAAAGACCGACACTCGGAGAGAAAAAAACATACACGTTTCATACTCTGCAAAACTTATCAGAGAGAGATTAAAAAAAGCCCCTTTCCTTTATTGCGATGAATCGAATATCAGTGTTGAGAAATCATGAATAGAGCAGACACTGAAATGAAAATTCCAGTGAAACCCACCCAGCTGGACTATTTACAGTTATTCTCTTTAACATCGGTGTGACAGAGTTGGTTCAAAGAAATGCAGTGATAGGCAACGATTTTTTTTTAATGTACTTCAGGATGGATGCAGACAGATTCAATCTGTTCTCACCTCATACATACCCTCCCCTGCAAAACAAAAACCAACAGTAGAAAATAACACTGAAAAGGTCCAGACTGACGGTTTCTCAGGAATATTTCCCAGGTTCAAGTTGCAGGTGTTTAGCTGTTATTTCCTTACCTACATACATAACCCCTTCTTTCGTTTTCTCTGCAGCCTCTTGCACGCCCTGCTTGGTTTTCTCTGCTGCGGCCACCACTCCTTCCCTGGCAAACGAGAAACCTTTCTTCAGAGCGTCCATTGTTTGGAGCTTGAATTGCTAGTGTACGAGCCCTTTTTGAGGAGAACTCCCTTCAGCTCGCTCTATCAGCTGCTGCAGCTCCTCAGTATCAGCCCCAATCTTTTTTCCTTGCACTCGTCTTTTCGACTAGTCTCTCTCTCTCTCTTTCTCTGTTTGCACTGTGGAGGCTGAATGATGAATCTCGCAGCCTTGTCAGCTCTATTTATGATGTGCCTCGCCACTGGTCCACGCAGTGCTTATGAATATCTGCTGCTGCAATATTAATGACATTGATCAGGGAGGCAGACCGGTGGACTGACTGGTCTTTTCTGGAAATGTTCCAGGGAATCAAGAGCATTGGTTGAGAATCACTGCAGCCCAAAGCTGCAAAGGCACTGTAACCATCACTCTCAAATACTGCAGAGTGCCACAGTTGGAGCCCCTGTCAATGTACAGAGAGGCACTGTGGGCTTTCTTACAAAATCTGCCTCTAAGTAACAACAGACTTAACACCTGATGTATGTTTCCCGATATGGCTGAATTTTTAACATGCTGGAAAATTAAAAGTTGCACTGCAATATAAATTCTGCATTCTGTGCTAAGACAATATGGTGACCGTGACTCAGCTAAACAGAAGGATGGGCTGTTTGAGTCATTTACTCCGAGAACTATAATTAATATTGCAACCCTATCACAAGCAATACATTAAAGTTAAAAATATACATCCATATATTTTTAGTTTTGCCTCCTCGGTCAATTCATGCCCAGATACGGGCGAGGAGGTGATTTGTCCCCTGCACCTTTTTCCCTGGCTGGAGTGGCAGGACCAAACCTGTTTCCAGGCCTCGGTTGTGAGGAGCGAAACTGGCCCTCCATAGAACTCCCCATTGCTTCCCTGTGAGGGAGCACCTAACATCACCAAACTGCGTCCCGCCCAACCCCAACCCCACCCCACTGCTCCAGGCAGGCTTCAGACTTGACAACTGGGAAATTACAGATGTGTCCCCCTCCCATTAGTTTGGGGTATGAGTTTCCCCACACACCGTTAGTTTGGAGTATGAGTTTCCTCAAACACCGTTAGTTTGGGGTAAGAGAGTCCTCACACACCTTTAGTTTGGAGTATGAATTTCCTCATACACCATTACTTTGGAGTATGAGCTTCCCCACACACAATTAGTTTGGGGTAAGAGAGTCCTCACACACCTTTAGTTTGGAGTATGAGTTTCCTCACACTCCGTTAGTTTGGAGTATGAGTTTCCTGATACACCGTTAGTTTGGGGTAAGAGTTTCCTCAAACACCATTGGTTTGGAGTATGAGTTTCCACACAAACCGTTAGTTAGGGGAATGAGTTTCCTCACACACCATGAGTTTGGGGTAAGAGTTTCCTCACGCACCGTTAGTTTAGAGTATGAGTTTCCCCACACACAATGAGTTTGGAGCATGAGTTTCTCCACACACCCTTCGTTTGCAGTAAGAGTTTCCCCAAACACCGTTAGTTTGGAGTATGAGTTTCCTCACACACTGTTAGTTTGGATTATGAATTTATTCACACACCGTTAGTTAGGGGAATGAGTTTCCTCACACACTGTTAGTCTGGGGTACGAATTTCCTCACACACCATGAGTTTAGGGTAAGAGTTTCCTCACGTAACATTAATGTGGAGTATGAGTTTCCTCACACACCGTTAGTTTGGGGTACGAGTTTCCCCAAACACCGTTAGTTTGAGGCATGAGTTTCCTCACACACCATTAGTTTAGGGTAAGACTTTCCTCATGCACCATTAGTTTGGGGTATGAGTTTGTTCACACACCGTTAGTTTGGATTATGAGTTTCCTCACACACCGTTAGTTTGGGGTAAGAGTTTCCTCACACACCAATAGTTTGGAGTATGAATTTCCTCACACACCATTAGTTTGGGTGAGAGTTTGTTCACACATCGTTAATTTGGGATATGAATTTCCTCACTCACCGTGAGCTTGGATTTTGAGTTTCCTCACACACCATTAGTGTGGGGTAAGAGTTTCCTCACACACCACAAGTTTAGGGTAAGAGTTTCCTCACACACCGTGAGTTTGGGGTCCGAGTTTCCCCACACATCTTTAGTTCGGAGTATGAGTTTCTTCACACACCATTAGTTTGGGGTAAGAGTTTCCCCACACACCATTAGTTTCGGGTATGAGTTAAAACACACACGACAAGTTTAGGGTAAGAGTTACCTTGCACACCGTTAGTTTGGAGTATGAGTTCCCTCACACACTTTTAGTTTGGAGTCTGAATTTCCTCACACACCATTAGTGTGGGGTAAGAGTTTCCATACACACCACACGTTTAGGGTAAGAGTTACCTCACACACCATTAGTTTGGGTTAAGAGTTTCCTCACAGACCATTAGTTTGGGTTAAGAGTTTCCTCACACACCATTAGTTTGGAGTCTGAATTTCCTCACACACCGTTAGTTTGGAGTATGAATTTCCTCACACACCATTAGTTTGGGGTAAGAGTTTTCTCACACACCATGAGTTTGGGGTCCGAGTTTCCCCACACATCTTTAGTTTAGAGTATGAATTTATTCACACACTGTTAGTTTGGAGTATGAATTTCCTCCCACTCCGTTAGTTTGGGTATGAGTTTCTCCACACACCGTTAGTTTGGAGTATTAGTTTCCTCATACACCGTTAGTTTGGGATAAGAGATTGCTGATACACCGTTAGGTGCGGGAATGAGTTTCCACAAACACCGTTAGTTTGGAGTATGAGTTTCCTCACACACTGTTAGTTTGGAGTATGAGTTTCCTCACACACTGTTAGTTTGGAGTATTAGTTTCCTCATATACAATTAGTTTGTGGTAAAAGTTTCCTCACATGCCATTAATTTGGGGTAAGAGATTGCTGATACATCGTTAGTTTCGGGTATGAATTTCCTCACACACCGTTAGTTTGTGGCATGAGTTTCCTCACACACCGTTAGTTTGGGTTAAGAGTTTCCTCACACTCCGTTAGTTTGGAGTATGGGTTTCCTCACACACTGTTAGTTTGGGTTAAGAGTTTCCTCACACACCGTTAGTTTGGGTTAAGAGTTTCCTCACACTCCGTTAGTTTGGAGTATGAGTTTCCTCACACACCGTTAGTTTGTGGCATGAGTTTCCTCACACACCGTTAGTTTGGGTTAAGAGTTTCCTCACACTCCGTTAGTTTGGAGTATGGGTTTCCTCACACACTGTTAGTTTGGGTTAAGAGTTTCCTCACACACCGTTAGTTTGGGTTAAGAGTTTCCTCACACTCCGTTAGTTTGGAGTATGAGTTTCCTCACACACCGTTAGTTTGGGTTAAGAGTTTCCTCACACACTGTTAGTTTGGGTTAAGAGTTTCCTCACACACCGTTAGTTTGGGTT
This sequence comes from Heptranchias perlo, assembly GCF_035084215.1. NCBI lineage: Eukaryota > Metazoa > Chordata > Chondrichthyes > Hexanchiformes > Hexanchidae > Heptranchias > Heptranchias perlo. Next base: position 19,156,990 of record NC_090360.1, read on the forward strand.
AAGAGTTTCCTCACACTCCGTTAGTTTGGAGTATGAGTTTCCTCACACACCGTTAGTTTGGGTTAAGAGTTTCCTCACACACCGTTAGTTTGGGTTAAGAGTTTCCTCACACACCGTTAGTTTGGGTTAAGAGTTTCCTCACACACCGTTAGTTTGGGTTAAGAGTTTCCTCACACACCGTTAGTTTGGAGTATGAGTTTCCTCACACACCGTTAGTTTGGGTTAAGAGTTTCCTCACACACCGTTAGTTTGGGTTAAGAGTTTCCTCACACACCATTAGTTTGGGTTAAGAGTTTCCTCACACACCGTTAGTTTGGGTTAAGAGTTTCCTCACACACCGTTAGTTTGGGTTAAGAGTTTCCACACACACCGTTAGTTTGGGTTAAGAGTTTCCTCACACACCGTTAGTTTGGGTTAAGAGTTTCCTCACACACCATTAGTTTGGGTAAAGAGTTTCCTCACACACCGTTAGTTTGGGTTAAGAGTTTCCTCACACACCGTTAGTTTGGGTTAAGAGTTTCCTCACACACCATTAGTTTGGGTTAAGAGTTTCCTCACACACCATTAGTTTGGGTTAAGAGTTTCCTCACACACCGATAGTTTGGGTTAAGAGTTTCCTCACACACCGATAGTTTGGGTTAAGAGTTTCCTCACACACCGATAGTTTGGGTTAAGAGTTTCCTCACACACCGATAGTTTGGGTTAAGAGTTTCCTCACACACCGATAGTTTGGGTTAAGAGTTTCCTCACACACCGATAGTTTCGGGTTTGAGTTTCCTCACACACCATTAGTTTGGGGTATGAGTTTCCCCACACACCGTTAGTTTGGAGTATGAGTTTCCCCACACACCGTTAGTTTGGAGTATGAGTTTCCTCACACTCCGTTAGTTTGGAGTATGAGTTTCCTCACACACCGTTAGTTTGGTGTGTGAGTTACCCCAAACACCGTTTATTTGGGGTATAAGTTTCCTCACATATCGTTAGTTTGGGGTATGAGATTCCCCGTACACCATTAGTTTGGGGTGGGAGTTACCCCAAACACCGTTAGTTTCAGGTGTGAGTTTCCTCACACACCATTAGTTTGGGGTAGGAGTCTCCTCACACGCCGGTAGTTTGGGGTATGAGTTTCTTCGCACACTGTTAGTTTAGGGTAAGAATTTCCTCACACACCGTTTATTTGGGCTATGAGTTTCCCCATACACCGTAAGTTTTGGGTATGAGTTTCGTCTCACATTGTTAGTTTGGGCTGTGAGTTACCCCAAAGACCGTTAGTTTCAGGTATGAGTTTCCTCACACACCGTTAATTTGGAGTATGATTTTCCTCACACACCATTAGTTTGGATTATGAGTTTCCCCAAACACCACTAGTTTGGGGTATGAGTTTCCCCACACACCATTATATTCGAGTATGACTTTCCTCACACACCTTTAGATTCGAGTATAATTTTCCTCACACACCATTAGTTTGGAGTATGAATTTCCTCACACAATGTTAGTTTGGAGTATGAGTTTCCTCACACACCCTTAGTTAAGAGTATGAATTTCCTCACACACCATTAGTTTGGAGTATGAGTTTCCTCACACACCCTTAGTTAAGAGTATGAATTTCCTCACACACCATTAGTTTGGTGTATGAGTTTCCTCACACACTTTTAGAATGGGTATGAATTTCCCCACACACCATTCGTTTGGGATTTGTGTCTCCGTGTATTATTGGATTGGGGTTTGCGTCCCCATGTAGTATTGCTGTTGGGTTTGGGTCCCTATGTCGTGTTGGTTTGGGGTTTGGGTCTCTGTGTAGCATTGGTTTGGAGTTTGGATCTCCGTGTAATATTGGTGTGGGATTTGGGACCCCGTATAGTGTTGGTTTCGGGTTTGGGTCTCCGTGTAGCACTGGTGTCGGGCTTCTGGTCCCCGTGTTTTATTGGTTTGGGGTTTGAGCCCCTGTGTAGTATTGGTGTGGGGTGTGGGTCCCCGTGTAGTATTGGTGTGGGGTTTGGGTCTCTGTGCAGTATTGGTGTAGGGTTTGGGTCTCTGTGCAGTATTGGTGTGGGGTGTGGGTCCCCGTGTAGTATTGGTGTGGGGTTTGGGTCTCTGTGCAGTATTGGTGTAGGGTTTGGGTCTCCGTGTAGTATTGGTGTGGGGTTTGGGTCTCTGTGCAGTATTGGTGTGGGGTTTGGGTCCCCGTGTAGTATTGGTGTGGGGTTTGGGTCCCCGTGCAGTATTGGTGTGGGGTTTGGGTCTCCATGTAGTATTGGTGTGGGGTTTGGGTCTCTGTGCAGTATTGGTGTAGGGTTTGGGTCTCCGTGTAGTATTGGTGTGGGGTTTGGGTCCCCGTGCAGTATTGGTGTGGGGTTTGGGTCCCCGTGCAGTATTGGTGTGGGGATTGGGTCCCCGTGTAGTATTGGTGTGGGGTTTGGGTCCCTGTGCAGTATTGGTGTGGGGTTTGGGTCCCCGTGCAGTATTGGTGTGGGGTTTGGGTCCCCGTGCAGTATTGGTGTGGGGTTTGGGTCCCTGTGCAGTATTGGTGTGGGGTTTGGGTCCCTGTGCAGTATTGGTGTGGGGTTTGGGTCCCTGTACAGTATTGGTGTGGGGTTTGGGTCCCCGTGCAGTATGGTTTGGGGTTTGGGTCTCCGTGTAATGTTGGTTTGGGTCTCTGTGTAGTGTTAGTTTGGGTCTCCATGTGATGTTGGTTTGGGTCTCCGTGTAATGTTGGTTTGGGGTTTGGGCCTCCATGTAATGTTGGTTTGGTTCTCCGTGTAATGTTGGTTTGGGGTTTGGTTCTCTGTGTGATGTTGGTTTGGTTCTCCGTGTAATGTTAGTTTGGGGTTTGGGTCTCCATGTAATGTTGGTTTGGGTCTCCGTGTAATGTTGGTTTGGGTCTCTGTGTAGTGTTAGTTTGGGTCCCCGTGTAATGTTGGTTTGGGGTTTGGTTCTCCGTGTAATGTTGGTTTGGTTCTCCGTGTAATGTTAGTTTGGGGTTTGGGTCTCCATGTAATGTTGGTTTGGGGTTTGGTTCTCTGTGTAATGTTGGTTTGGGTCTCTGTGTAGTGTTAGTTTGGGTCTCCATGTAGTATTGGTTTGGGGTTTGGGTCTCCATGTAATGTTAGTTTGGGGTTTGGGTCTCCATGTAATGTTGGTTTGGGGTTTGGGTCTCCATGTAATGTTGGTTTGGGTCTCTGTGTAGTGTTAGTTTGGTTCTCCGTGTAATGTTGGTTTGGGTCTCTGTGTAGTGTTAGTTTGGTTCTCCGTGTAATGTTGGTTTGGGTCTCTGTGTGATGTTGGTTTGGGTCTCCATGTAATGTTGGTTTGGGGTTTGGTTCTCCGTGTAATGTTGGTTTGGTTCTCCGTGTAATGTTAGTTTGGGTCTCCGTGTAATGTTGGTTTGGGACTGTATTTTTGCATTTTCTCACTCCTGCAGTTTGGGATTGGAGTTGAATTTACCTGCATGGCTCCTGTATCTGCTTCACAAAGTAGCCAGACACCATGTGACGATTATACTCGAGTCCTCATTACGTGTAAGATTGTGCCACATTAGTTTAGCAACAATAGGTAGAAGGTAGTCATTTGTTCTGTCTGGGCGATTGTGACAAGTGGGATCCTCTTGGGATCTCTTCTGAATCTTCTGCACTGCACAAAATTAATAAAATGCTTGGAGAAAAATACTTATAGACACTAAGTCAAGTGACCAGGTGACAAGAATTGGCGACTTCGATAGCTTTCAAAGGAATCCAGACTAATGAATCAAATAGAAATGCAAGATGGATTGAATGAATAATGTCAGGTAATGAACTTTCAAACAGGAACTATAACTTTTGCATGTAAGGAAGCAAAGTTTACTGGCAAAGATGAAAAGGCTAACTGATATTGACGTGAGCTCGTTTTCGTTTGAGAAAGGGAGGTTGAAATGAGACATTAACCAGGTCTTCAAATTCCGAGAGGCACAGATCAAGGGTGTCCGATCTTCTGGTGCAGTTGGTTGACTCCATGCTCCATTTTAGCACCTGCTTTCGGGTGCGTCCCTGGCGGGGTGGGGGGGGGGGCTCCGAAAATCGGGGAATCCTGGAGAGGGTCGGGAGCCCGGCTCCAACCTGCCCACTTCCGGGTTCCCCACAGACGCGCCGACGTGCGTGCGCAGCCCCCGCGTGTGGGACTCCCGCAGGCAATTAAAGCCACTTGAGAGTATTTACCTTGCTATTTCAGGTCATTAACAGACCTGATTAAGGGAATATGTGAGGAGGGGTGGGATTTTAGGGACAACAGGGTCTGTTTCCCACACTGGGGGAAACACTCCCAGTTGAAATGGACGTGTTGCAGCTGTCAGCCTGTGGCAGCTGCAAAGGTCCATTTGACAGGTGGGGGGGGGGCGGGGAGACCCTCACTCATTGCAGGAGGCCACTCTGTCACTTGGGACAAAGTTTGGCCTCCACCACCCTCCTCCTAACAATCAAATTCACCAACTTGCACACTTACCCCGGGGTCCAGAGACATTTACCTACCTTGCGGATCCCCTCAGATGTACATCTTCCGGATGGGGGCCGCCGTAGCTGCAGTCATGACCTCCTCGGTGGGCGAACAGCATCACCAGCCTCGCCGGCCAAGCCGGCCACCTCTGACACGTGGAGCTCCACAACACAGTGCTGTGACACATCCACCTGTACAGCAGGAGGGAGGGCAACCGCAGAGAGAGATGCTTCGCAGGGGGCACTACCCTCGCCACAGGGTCTATAGACCGAGGCTCAGCTTCCTGGACCTCTCCGAGCAGCAGGGCACACGGAGGCTCAGAGTCACTCGACACGTAGTCGTGGACATCTGCAGCCTCCTTCATGCTGATTTCACCGGGTGCGTTACCCACGCGCCCAATAGCCCCCCCGCCGCGGACCCGCAGCCCTGGTAACATCGAGCATGTATCACAACTAGTGAATGTGCCTCAAAGGCTCAGATTTAGGGTTTAATTGACCCTTGGGTGGGCTTATCATGAAATCGAGGGTCCCCACTTTCCACCTTTGTTTTTCGAGGCATATTTCCGGGCACAAAAGTAAACATTCTCGGGGTACAGTTCGGAGGGTCAAAGAGTGGTCTGAGGCAAGGTCAGTAACCGGGGTTTAAACTCATGAACAGGTAACAGAAAAATCATTAAAAATGTCATTTCATTTTTCAGTATTTTAAATTATAATATTTACATCATCAATTGCTGTTTCCAGTGCAGATCCTGGCTTAATGGGAACTCACACCAGGGGAATCACACACATGCCGGTCATGGCTTTCCAGCCACCAAGGCTAAAACCCTGGGCTGTGTTGTAAGGGGTTTCTTTTTTTACTGTTTCTCGGGCTTATAATAGGTCAGCCAGTTATGTTTTTCCTGAGCTGCCCTGCCCGCAGTGCGGTTGCGAATCGCTTACCCCTTCCTGATTCTGAGCTGAGGACTGGGGTGTCCGAGGGGACCTCCTAGGAAGTGCTGTTGGTGGGGCTACCCTGGCGAGCGGACCCTTGCTGTGGGTCGCAGCCCTCGCTGGCTGGGGGCTTTTCCCCTGTGGCTCCTCCCTTCCCAAGTCTGAGCTGGGGACAGGCAACCCTTCTCTGCCTGCTGCCGGTGGCTGAGAGTCTTCCTCTCCAGGTTCAAAACCTAGGTCGGGGGCGGGACTACCTGCCTCGAGCTCCTCCTCCTCCCCACCTGAGTCCCAGAAGAGAGGGGGAATGGTTTGGACAGGGGTCTGGGTGACTCCTCCCCTGATGCATGCGACTGCCCCTGCAGGTGCTGCCTGTGAGCTGGGAGCTGCTGGGAGCTGGGGATTTCTAACCTCGGGTTGGATCCCAGCTGCCTGCTTTTTCACCTCCACAGTACTGGGAACTGGTAGCTCTTGGACCGCTCCCCTCCTAGCCTTGTCTATGGCTCGTTCCCCTGCGCGGACGGTCAAGCCCAGGAATTTAACTTCCTGCTGACCGATCTGCGCTTTCTTCTCTAGTCATAGCGGGGCATCGTCAGGGGGGGCTGAGGGAGCTACCACACTGGTAGTGGCTGCTATTCTTCCCTGGCTGGCCATAAAAGATCGCATGGCCTCAAAAAATGACTCCATGGCAGCGGGGGCAATTCCTATCTCTGCCTCCCCCGTCGCTGCCTTTTGGGCTGGGGCGGTGGGATTCTTTCCCTTAGTATCCTTCCAGGGGTTTTTACAATCTTTGCGCAAGTGGCCATCCTTCCCGCACCCAAAGCAGTTTAACTTAGCCTGGGTGGGACGATTCCCTTCCTGGTGCCATTCCCTTTTATGCTGGGCCCCTGATTTAACCTCGTGGACTTTCCCCTTGGGTTGGGGCGTCTCGATACCCCTGATATTTTTAAATGCTATCGTGAGCTGGCGGATCACCGTTTCCTCGGTGGTCTGGGGGCTACGGGGGTCAAACCAGGCCGCAGCTCGTGTTCGAATTTGGGGCAGGCAGTTTGTCATGAGACAGCGGAGCCAGTGGGCTAATTGATCTCTGTTCAGGAGTGTCCGCCCTGGCATTCCCGGGCATGCGCTCCGGTAGACTGGCCACAGCCTGTCTGCGAAAGCCTGTGGGGACTCCCCAGGGAGCTGTACCGTTTTTCCCACCCGGGCGAACGGACTCCCATCATTTAGTCCCATGGCCTCCAATATCTCATCCCTTAACTCCTCGTAATCTTTCTGCCCCCTTTTGCACTCATCTGATAAGGTTTGGAGGAGGTCACCCCCCAGAGAAAACAGCAGCATTTTTGCTTGTTCTGCTTCATCGCAGTCATTAACGCACGCTGCCTGCTCTATCTCACGGAAGTGTAAAGAGGGGTCTCCCCTCACTGTAAGCTTAGGGATATGGCTAACCATGGCCCTGAGCTGTGGGGTGCCATGCGGCACTACAAACTGGTTCTGGATGGCCCCTAGGTCCTCGCCATCGGCGGGCGGGCCGTACCTCCGTTGTCGGAGGGGGTACACTGGTCCCGGTCCTGGTCTATCTACCAGGAATTGCTGGGTCTCCCCTAATGCTTCATCCTCCACCCCCCCTTGCTGCCAGACCTCCTGAAAACTCGGGGCTATGGGTGGTGGCCGTGAAGCCTCTGGTTCCCTAACCAGTGTCGTTCTGGGAGCTGCCTGAGGGACTTCCCTGTTTGGGTTGCCGGTAAAATCCGACTGGCCCGCCTTCGGGCTAAGGAGGCATACCATGCCCTTCGCCCTCGCTAAGTCCATGCCCAAACGTTCTATTTCTTGCCTGCAGGGGCGATGATCTGCGTCCTCAAACCCCTGGGCGCAGGCCAGCTTATATGCTGCCTTTACCTCGCCTACTTTCTCCTCCTGCTCTTTTAATTCTTGCGTGAGGCTGTGGATCTTATCCATTAACCAAACCTCACTGCCTCTCGCCTCTCTGACCTGGTATTCCAGGTGTTCCATTCTACCTCTAGCGCTACTTTTGAGCTCAGCGATCTGGTATTCCAGGCGCTCTACCTTTGCCTGGTGGTCCCTTGTCATCTGCGCCCTTTCTTGGTTTATTGCCTCGAGCGCTGCTAACCCTTGCTCTTCGGCTGCTGTCTTTTCCTGCAGCTCTAGGGTCAACTGTTTAATCTTGGCTGCTTGTACTGCTACAGCACGGTCTAGTACCAAGACCTGCTTTTTAAAACACAAGAGCCAGACCGCCTTCTCAATACCTTTCTTATACTGTTTACTTGCTGTCCACTGGACGGCTGCATCTATGGGACGCTTGGCCTTTAACATATCGCCCACCCACTTTTTCGCGATATTTACCTTGCCGCACACATAGGCAGACAACCTTTCCTCCATTGCGGATTCCTCCTCCGCACCACTGTCTGTCTTGTTACACACTTTCGCCTCAGCTCCTGGCTGGCTCGCCATTTCTGTAAGGGGTTTCTTTTTTTACTGTTTCTCGGGCTTATAATAGGTCAGCCAGTTATGTTTTCCTGAGCTGCCCTGCCCGCAGTGCGGTTGCGAATCGCTTACCCCTTCCTGATTCTGAGCTGAGGACTTATCGAGTGGTAACAAAGACAGACAAACAGACCAGTGGATTGGTACAAGGAAAACCAATGTTTATTAATAAGAAAACTAAAACTACAAGGTAAACAGTATAATACAGAAGATAAAGAAATCGCTATGGATGTAATACAGTCTTACACTTATCGGGTTGAAAGAAAACGGACACATCGAGGGAAAATTCTAAAATCACAAGTTTAGCAATATCCCCTTTAACCCCCAACCTTACACCTATGCTAGGTTGTCTTGTGGCGGCCAGAAAATTAATGCTCACCGGTGAAACAGATGAAAAGGCCTGGCCTCTGATGCCCTGCTGCTGCCGTCGACATGTGGTTGTGAGGTTTACTGGATGGCTTCCTTCTTAGTTGCTAGCAGACAGCAGGACCGGGCCAAGAGGCGAAGAGAACAGCCCAAGAGAGAGAGATACTGGGCAGCCCCAGTTATACCCTCTTGGTAACAGGTTTTTTTCATACCTTATCAGCTTGCTTCATTGTTTGATTTAAGCACGAAACGTAAGACAAAGGACCCCATCTCTGGCCCATTTACATTAATGGCCATTTCCTGTATCGATCTGTTTGCTAACTGCTTTACCATTGTTCCGAATGTACCTTGATGGTTCACCTTTTGTCCTGCGATCACTTCCTGCTCGAATTTTAATGTGTTGGCCGGCCATGTTGATAGCTTGCCTCAGGGCTAGAATGCAGCTGCATTGTTTAAAGAAACCTGTCTGAGACACGAAGCCTGCCAAGTTGTTGAGAATGCAATTTCAAATCTGCCGGTCCTCGGCCATGTGTCTGACTGCAGCCATTTTGAGAGACCTTGGATTTTTTAAAACAGTCACACCAGGGTTTCTTTAATAACTCCAATAAATCTTCGGGGTGGGGGGAACAGGTGAAATTTTGCGAATCCCTTCAGTGTGCATGCAGCTTCTCAACTGCTCCTGGCAGTGGAGTCTGTGTGTGGGGAGTTTTCAATCGGAAAACTGACTTTAAGTCGACAGAGGTTTTTGCAAAATGTACAAAGAACAGCAACAAGACTAATACCGAGTGTGGTACCCTTTGTGTGATACGCTGCAGCCTGTGTGTTATCCTGTGTGTAACACACTCCAGCCTGTGTGCAACACGCTGCGGCCTATGTTATCCTGCATGGATCATGCCATGCCCTTTGAAGGAGGCCCTTTGGTCTTCCAGCTGATTCCAGCTGGGTCATACCACGCCCTGTGTTATCCTGCATGTAACACTCTGTGGCCTGTGTTATCCTGCGTGTAACACTCTGTGGCCTGTGTTATCCTGCGTGTAACACTCTGTGGCCTGTGTTATCCTGCGTGTAACACATTATAGCCTGGGTTATCCTGCGTTTAACACACTGTAGCCTGTGTTATCCTCAGTATAACATACTGTGGCCTGGGTTATCCTGCGTGGAACACTTTTTTTATATTTCAAAATATAGTTTATTTCATAAAATTTAAAGATGCACATGGTTTACACACAGTTCAAATAAAGGGCACAAAATGCAGCACAGATTCAAAGCAATACAGTACAGCTCGGACACACTATGATCTCATTGTTACAATTTTAAAACACAGTACATATTTTCTAATACATTCTGTACAATACAAGGTGGGGTGGCCTTACACGGTGGCCTTTCCCCATAGAGCCTTTGTGTACATCGTCGCCTCAGTATGTCCCGCAGCTCGTACTCCTGCTCCTTGGATTGTGCCAGTCGGCAACACTCGGTCGTGGACAGCTCCTTCAGCTGGAAGACCAGCAGGTTTCAGGCGGACCAAAGGGCCTCCTTCACTGAGTCGATGGTCTTCCAGCCGCAGGTGGTATCTGTCTCGGTGTGAGTCCGGGGAACAGTCCGTAGAGCACGGCGTCCTGTGTTACCGAACTGTTGGGGATGAACCGGGACAGAAGCCAACGCATCTCTCTCCACACCCTCTGCGTGAAGGGGCGGCCTTGGGGTCCCCTGACCCAGATCCCCAGCATCTACAGGTAGTCAGACCTGACAGAGAAGGGGGCACTGCGGCCTGTGTTGTCCTGTGTTTACCACACTGCGGCCTGTGTTATCCTGCGTGTAACACACTGCGGCCTGTGTTGTCCTGCGTGAAACACACTGCAGCTTGTGTTGCCCTGTGTGAAACACACTGCGGCCTGTGTTGTCCTGCGTGCAACACACTGCGGCCTGTGTTGTCCTGCGTGCAACACACTGCGGCCTGTGTTGTCCTGCGTGCAACACACTGCGGCCTGTGTTGTCCTGCGTGCAACACACTGCGGCCTGTGTTATCCTGCGTGCAACACACTGTGGCCTGTGTTGTCCTGCGTGTAATACACTGCGGCCTATGTTGTCCTGCGTGTAACACACTACGGCCTGTGTTATCCTGCGTGCAACACACTGCGGCCTGTGTTGTCCTGCGTGCAACACACTGCGGCCTGTGTTATCCTGCGTGCAACACACTGTGGCCTGTGTTGTCCTGCGTGTAATACACTGCGGCCTATGTTGTCCTGCGTGTAACACACTACGGCCTGTGTTATCCTGCGTGCAACACACTGCGGTCTGTGTAAGCCTACGTATTATCCTGTGCCATCCACGTTAAATATAACCTCGTCCCATTGCCTTCTGGGAGAGCTCCATTGGCTGGTGGTCTGTTAGAGTTTTGCGTGAAACCTGTTACAGTGAGATCAAATAACTGCCTCTGCTCCCTCCACAGATAGTGTGCAGAAATCAGGATACATCAACTCTCCAACCTCATCAGAAGCTTTTAAGGCACAAGTTAGTTGTTGCTGCTAATGTGAAAGAAATGCAGGGCGTTTTGAAATAATCACAGCCGCCAATCCCCTAAAATAATTGAATTTATCTGCTTATCACTTATTGATCGTTCACTGCAGAATCCCGTGAGGCTCCAGTATACAGCAGGCACAGGCTGGAAACACTGCTCCTTGTAGCTGGACAGTGCATTATTGAGTCCAATGAATCTTACTCCAATGAAGAAGTGATACAGCCTTCTGACGTCACCGTCCTGCTGACGGGTGCCTGTAGCTAACCCCCAGTGAAAATCCTTCCTCCTCCCTCCCAAGACGAGCTTGCAACATTGCAAGGTCATATTGAGTGACGCTGCAATTATTGAGCAGAATATGATAATAAATCAATGTCATTACTTTCAAATGAAAGAGATTCGTTACCTGGGATTGGAAAAAAGGTCGCAAAGATGTGAATCAAATATGCAGCCTGTACCCAGTGACATGCGCTGCCTGCAGTGTAGAAGTAGGAAGGACCTGGTCCTGTGCTGGGTTAATGGATCTCACTCATGACTACACTTCAAAAGAACTTCATTGGCTGTAAAACGCTTTGGGATATCCTGAGGTCGTGAAAGGCGCTATATAAATGCAAGTTCTTTTTTTAATTAGGAGCACCACCATTTGTCTTGGTGCCTCTCAGAAGGGAAGAGACAATAAGCTTGGATTCCTGCTCCCTCTCACTATTCACTCACCCCTGCTGAAAAGTGAATACGTGCAGATGAGGCCTTGTTTGCACTCCTCGCACCAGGCTCACCGAGAATGGCCGCTCGTTTGGGGCAGACGGTGTCCGTGAAACTGTACCCCGAATGCACCAGTACCCTGAGGAGAGGACAGGAAGGGAGCAAACCTAACGTCATGGTCACCACTTCTGAGCTGTTCGTTGGGGGTGGGGTCCATCCTCTAAGAAAGTGCAACATGTTTGATGTCCCTGTGACATTAGATGCAGGTTTAAAATGAATTACATTTGATTCTGAGTGACTTCTGAGATATGCACGTCTCTTCAAGACTCCAAAGGATTCTTTGAAAGTGATTTATTTCATAGGTTAAATGATCAGTTGCCAAGATTAACGGAGAGAAGGGTCCTTTGTTTTTGTGTGTGATTGTGGGTGGTTTGTTAGGAGGATACTGTGGGTGAAATTGAAATGGTCAAACTTTAAATTGGATCCACAATCCTCTTCTACTAGGCTTTGATTTAGTACACAGTTGGTAAAGTATTTTGGATCTTGCCTCAAATTCCAAATGAAGATCCCAAAGATGATGATATGGGGCCAGTAATTTCCAAAAGTGCATCAGAATTATTTAACCCTACCCACAAACACCCAGACACTTAGGTGAGGTAATTGAGTCTGTGTCCATGGAACTGTACACTAGACTGTATCAAAGTCTTAAATCAACTGGTATCATTATTACCACTCATTCCTCTGTTCTATACTCCAACCAGATAAGACGGCCACTTTTAATTAAATAATCACTTTGCACTTCTGCTTTTCTCTACTTCCACCTTCGTAACGTCGCCCGTCTCCGCCCCTGCCTCAACTCACCTGCTGCTGGATCCCTCATCCGTGCCTTTGTTACCTCCAGACTCGACTATTCCAGTGCTCTCCTGGCCGACCTCCCACCTTGCACCCTCCGTAAACTTCAGCTGATCCAAAACTCTGCTGCCCGTATCCTAACTCGCACCAACTCCCGTTCACCCATCGCCCCTGTGCTCGCTGACTTACATTAGTTCCCGGTCCTGCAACACATTGATTTTAAAATTGCCATCCATGTTTTCAAATCCCTCCACGGCCTCGCCCCTCTCTATCTCTATGACCTCCTTCAGCCCTACAACCCTCCGAGATTTCTGCGTTCCTCCAATTCTGGCCTCTTGCGCATCCCCGATTTTAATCGCTCCACCATTGGTGACCGTGCCTTCAGTTGCCTAGGTCCTAAGCTCTGGAATTCTCTCCCTAAACCTCTCCACCTCTTTATATCTCTCTCCTCCTTAAGACGCTCCTTAAAACCTACCTCTTCCTGTCCTAATATCGCCTTATAGAATCATAGAATCATAGAAAGGTTACAGCATGGAAGGAGGCCATTTGGCCCATTGAGTCCGTGCCGGCTCTATAAAGTTGACATGCAAGACTTTTAATATATTGCAGATTTTCCGTTTTTGGCAAAAGCAACTGCATGCCACGATGCCAGTATGAGTGCTATTCTGTAGTGCATGCTGAGACAAATAAAAATGATATTTATTTCCTCCAAACTATATATATTTCCACAAAATAGCGCCCATCATAGTTAGTGACCATCATGCTAGTCATTAATTTTACTAATGAAAGCTTTTATTGTGATTTGTGAACATCATATTCCTTAATTAATCGGATTTATTTCTGTCTGCACTTCTAACCAGTGATGTAAGTGTCAGTGGCAATGATTATAAAATCATAGAATGGTTACAGCTCAAAAGGAGTCCGTGCCGGCTCTTTGCAAGAGCAATCCAGCTAGTCCCACTCCCCCGCCCTTTCCCCGTAGCCCTGCAATTTTTTTCCTTTCAAGTACTTATCCAGTTCCCTTTTGAAGGCCCTGATTGAATCTGCCTCTCCCACCCCCTCAGGCAGTGCATTCCAGATACTAACCACTCGCTGGGTAAAAAAGTTTTTCCTCATGTCACCTTTGATGTTTTTGCCAATCACCTTAAAGCTATGTCCTCTGGTTCTTGACTTTCTGCCAATGGGAACAGTTTCTCTCTATCTACCCTGTCTAGACCCTTCATGATTTTGAATACCTCTATCAAATCTCCTCGCAAACATCTCTGTTCCAAGGAGAACAACCCCAGCTTCTCCAGTCTATTCACGTAACTAAAGTCCCTCGTTCGTGGAATCATTCCAGTAAGTCTCTTTCGCACTTTCTCTAAGGCCTTCACATCTTTCCTGAAGTGCGGTGCCCAGAATTGGACACAATACTCCAGTTGTGGTTGAACCAGTGTTTTGTTAAAGGCTCATCATGACATCCATACTTTTGTACTCTATGCCTCTATTTATAAAGCTCAGGATCCCATATGCTTTTTTAACTGCTTTCTCAACCTGCCCTGCCACCTTCAACAATTTGTGCACATATACCCCCAAATTTCTCTGTTCCTGTACGACTTTTGGAGTTGTGCCCTCTAGTTTATATTGCTTCTCCTCATTCTCCCTACCGAAATGTATCACTTCGCATTTTTCTGCATTAAATTTCATCTGCCACATGTCCGCCCATGCCACCAGCCTGCCTATATCCTCTTGAAGTCTATCTCTGTCCTCCTCACTGTTCACTACACTTCCAAGTTTTGTGTCATCTGCAAATTTTGAAATTGTGCCCTGTACACCCAAGTCCAAGACATTAATATATATCAATAAAAGCAGTGGTTCCAGCACCGACCCCTGGGGAACACCACTGTACACCTCCCTCCAGTCCGAAAAACAACCATTCACCACTACTCTCTGCTCCTGTCCCTTAGCCAACTCTATATCCATGCTGCTACTGCCCCCTTTATTCCATGGGCCGCAATCTTGATGATAAGCCCACCGGGCGGCACTTTATCAAACATCCATATGCACCACATCAACTGCACTGCCCTCATCCACCCTCTCTGTTACCTCATCAAAAAACTCTATCAGGTTAGTTAAACACAATTTGCCTTTAACAAATCCGTGCTGGCTTTCCTTAATTAATCCACACTTGTCCAAGTGGCTGTCAATTCTGTCCCAGATTATCGTTTCTAAAAGCTCCCCCATCACCAAGGTTAAACTGACTGGCCTATAGTTGCTGGGTTTATCATTACACCCTTTTTTGAACAAGGGTGTAACATTTGCAATTCTCCAGTCATAAGAACATAAGAATTAGGAGCAGGAGTAGGCCAATCGGCCCCTCAAGCCTGCTCTGCCATTCAATAAGATCATGGCTGATCTGATCCTAACCTCAAATCTAAATTCATGTCCAATTTCCTGCCCGCTCCCCATAACCCCTAATTCCCTTTACTTCTAGGAAACTGTCTATTTCTGTTTTAAATTTATTTAATGATGTAGCTTCCACAGCTTCCTGGGGCAGCAAATTCCACAGACCTACTACCCTCTGAGTGAAGAAGTATCTCCTCATCTCAGTTTTGAAAGAGCAGCCCCTTATTCTAAGATTATGCCCCCTAGTTCTAGTTTCACCCATCTTTGGGAACATCCTTACCGCATCCACCCGATCAAGCCCCTTCACAATCTTATATGTTTCAATAAGATCACCTCTCATTCTTCTGAACTCCAATGAGTAGAGTCCCAATCTACTCAACTGACACAGTCCTCTGGCACTTCCCCCGTATCTAAGGATGTTATCTAAGATTATGGCCAGTACCACCGCAATTTCCACCCTTATTTCCCTCAGCAACCTAAGATGCATCCCATCCGGACCGGGTGACTTATCTACTTTAGCACAGCTAGCCTTTCTAGTACCTCCTCTTTATCAATTTTTAGCCCATCCAGTATCTCAACTATATCTTCCTTTACTGAGACTCTGGCAGCATCTTCTTCCTTTGTAAAGACAGATGCAGAGTACTCATTTAGTAGCTCAGCTATCCCCTCTGCCTCCATGAGTAGATCTCCTTTATGGTCCCTCATCGGCCCCACCCCTCATTTTACTACCCGGCTCAATGTCAAATTTTGTTTGAAAATCGCTCCTGTGAAATGCCTTGGGACGTTTTACTACATTAAAGGTGCTATATAAATGCAAGTTGTTGTTTTAAACCAGATTTTCCAGTCATTGTGTCACTTCCTTGCAGGATAAGCTGAGCAACTTTTATAAGAACATAACATAAAAAAGTACAATGGGCACGATATTGTAAAGGTTACGGTACTGGAATAGCAACCTCAACTGGTTCATTAATGCCCTTCAGGGAAGGGAGTCTGTCTCCTCTACCCAGTCTGGCCTACATGTGACTCCAGTCCCACTATGTTGTTGCCTCTTAATGCCTAGCAAGCAAGCCAGTTGTAAACAAGCACTGCAAAATAAAATTGGACCTACCTATCTGTAAAGACCCAGGCTAAGGAAATCTCATGCCATAGTCTTTCTCACTAGCACCTGGGGGTTGGTGCCCAATTTGGGAGAAGTGTCCCACAGACTAGTCAAGCAATAGCTTGATATAGACATACTCACATAATCATATCTGTAAGTCAATATCTCAGACTCCTCCATTACCAGTCCTAGGTGGGGGCACAGTCGTATATAGTTGGATGGGAGTAGTCCTGGGAGTCCTCAACATTGTCTCTGGACTACATGAAGCCTTCAGGTCAAACAAGGTCAAGGAAATCTCGTGCTGATCACCATCTTCCAACCCCCTCTCGCATCACTACTCCTCCATGTTGAACATCACTTGGAGGAAAGCAAAGGCACAGAATGTACTCTGGATGGGGGACTTCAATGTCCAACACTAAGAGTGACTCGGTAGCACCAGAACTGACCAAGCTGGCTAAAGCAGCTAGCTGACTGGCCCGACATCAAGTGGTAAGGGAACCAACAAGAGGAAATAACCTACTTGACCTCATCCTCGCCAATCTACCTGTCGCAGACACATCTGACAACAAAAGCATTGGAAGAAGTGACCACCACAGTCTTTGTGAAGATAAAGTCTTGGCTCCATCTTAAAGACAACCTCTATCATGTAGCATGGTGCTACCATCATGCTAAGTGGGATAGACTAAGAACCATTTACCAACGCAAAACTGGGCATCCATGAGATACGGTGGGCCATCAACAGCAGCAGAATTATACAACACCGCAATCTGTAACCTGGACCAGCGCATCCTTCATTCTTTCATCACCATCAAGACAAAGCCTTTTCACCATGTACAAGGCTCTAGTCAGAGGTGTGATGGAATATTCTCCACTTGTCTGGATGAGTGCAGCTCCAACAACACTTGAGAAGCTCGACACCATCCAAGACAAAGCAGTTTGCCTGATTGGTGCCCCTGTTACCAGGCTCAATATCAACCCCCTTCATCACCGGTGTTTGGTGATAAAAACCAAGTATGACTACAATTCACAGGATGCACTGCAGCAACGCACCAAGGTTACTTCAACAGCACCTCCCAGGTTACACTGCCAAGAAGGATGAACAGCAATGGCGTGGGAACACCATCACCACCAAGTCACACACGACCCTGACTTGGACATATATCACCATTCCTTCATCGTCGGTGGGTCAATATCCTGGAATTCCCTACCGTACAGCATTACGGCAGAACCATCACCTCAAGGACTGCAGCTGTTGAAGGAGAGCGTCCACCACCACCTTCTCAGGGCGACTCGGGATAGGCAATAAATGCCGGCCTTGACCGCGTTGCCCATATCCTGAGAACAAATATAAAAAGAACAAGGCAAAAAGGCTCGTTTCACTCATCAATCTCACTCCCTCCATGGGTACAATCCATTCTATTATGGAATCGACCCAATCCATTTGATTTCTTGTGGAAATGTTATGCAATGTTTCTCCTTGCTCCTCCCAAAAGGTAAATCAAGACTCCACTTTTTTTATTCGTTCATGGGATGTGGGCGTCGCTGGCGAGGCCGGCATTTATTGCCCATCCCTAATTGCCCTTGAGAAGGTGGTGGTGAGCCGCCTTCTTGAACCGCTGCAGTCCGTGTGGTGATGGTTCTCCCACAGTGCTGTTAGGTAGGGAGTTCCAGGATTTTGACCCAGCGACAAGGGGGGGGAGCTCCTCTAATTTTGATGCTTGTTAATGTTATTCTCATATTCTTTATTTCTTCATTTAAAACCAAGTTAGAGAACCTTTCTATTCCTCTTCATTTATGGGGTCTCTAAATGGATCCTGTTTCGAAGAAGTTTTTTGCTAAGTTGAAAAGTGGGCATTTAAAAAAAGGCAAAGTGCAAGCACAAAGTAGACCAATTGCTCATACACTAAGGGTAATTTGGTTGGTTTTGTTATGTGGTAATGGAGTAAACACAGAACTGTGATCTAAAGACCACATTCCAGAGCGAATGATCTGCAATATGAGAGAGGACCTAATCTCACCTTTTTCTTTGGTTTTCTGTTCTTTTATTTCCCCTTCTCATTCCAGAGCCACACACCTGCTCCCGGTCAAGAGAAGAGGCTAGAGACTGTAAAGAAATATAGGTTAAGGTATTTAGGGGAACCAGGCTCGAAAAGGTTAATTAGTCAACGCTTTAGCTAAAACCACTGTACCATAACATAGACTGCTCTTAAATTAACTTACTGCAGCTGCAGCCACTCTCAGCCATGAGAATCTTGTTATTACAAACTAAGGGAGGAATGTAACGGTACCCCACTCCTCTAGACATGCTGGAATGCTGAAGTTAGCCACTATTCCTGTCACCTTCAAGGTCTATAGAGTGATTTATCAACTGCAGGGACTGAGGAACATTGTGCTAGGGATAAGGAGACATAAGGGGAGCCACAAGGCACTGTCTCTTCTGGGCAAGTACGTGTTGATTCAAAGCTAGGTGGGAAAGTAAGCAGTGAGGAGTTCACAAAGAGTCTGCAAAGGGATATAGACAGGTTAAGTGAGTGGGCAAAAAGTTGGCAGATGGAATATAATGTGGGGGAATGTAAGGTTATTCTCTTTGGTAGGAAGAATAGAAAAACAGAATATTTTTTAAATGGTGAGAAACTATTAAATGTTGGTGTCCAGAGAGACTTGGGTGTCCTGGCACAAGAAACACAATAAGTTAGCATGCAGGTACAGCAGGCAATTAGGAAAGCAAATGGCATGTTGGCCTTTATTGCAAAGGGGTTGGAGTACAAGAGTAAGGAAGTCTTACTACAGTTGAACAGGGCATTGGTGAGAACTCACCTGGATTACTGTGTACAGTTTTGGGTGTCCTTATCTAAGGAAGGATATACTTGCCTTAGAGGCAGTGCAACAGAGGTTCACTAGATTAATTCCTGGGATGAGAAGGTTGTCCTATGAGAAGAAGGTGAGTAGAATGGGCCGATACTCTCTGGAGTTTAGAAGAATGAGAGGTGATCTTATTGAAACATATAAGATTCTGAGGGGGCTTGACAGGGTAGATGCTGAGAGGTTGTTTCTCATGACTGGAGAGTCTAGAACGAAGGGGCATAGTCTCAGGATAAGGGGTTAGCCATTTAAGACTGAGATGAGGAGGAATTTCTTCAATCAGAGGGTTATGAATCTTTGGAATTCTCTACCCCAAAGAGCTGTGGATGCTGAGTCATTGAGTATATTCAAGGCTGAGCTAGATAGATTTTTGGACTCTAGGGGAATCAAGGGATATGGGGATAGGGCAGGAAAGTGGAGTTGAGGTTGAAGATCAGCCATGATCTTATTGATTGGCGGAGCAGGCTCGAGGGGCCGTATGGCCTACTCCTGCTCCTATTTTTATGTTCTTATGTCCATAAGATTGGGCAAATTAAGGGGAGTATTTTGGAAAATACCTGATTGGATGAATTTTGCCACCATTCCATTTTTTGGGGGTTTAACTGGGGGAATCTGAGCCTTTGTTAAGTGTAGAAGACAGGAAAGAAAGTACCAGGCAAGTAAACGAGAATGAGAGTACATTCATGAAGGAACAGGGAATGAAATCGTCACTTCTACCCAATGGACAACCGGGTAATAATTCTCAAATGTGCTTTGTAAACTACTGCTTAAATACTGTAATGTATTGATTCTTGCTTGTGCTAAATAAAGTCATATGGCTATTAACCATTATGGTGTCAGTCTCACAATTGAACAGAGAGTCAAATCCTCACATGTGACTTAAAATCCAACCATTTAGATCTAAGAGAGCAACTCAGCAAAGACATTTCTCTGATTTTCTGTCTATCATTGAGGGGAAGTGATTAGTCAGCCTTGGCTCAGTGGTAGCAGTACTCTTGCCTCTTAAATAAGGAGTCTAGCCTTTACCGTCACTTGAAAACCTGTTTAAAAATGCATATTGATTTTAACATCTTCTGCTCTCTGATGTTTTCTTTAAGTAAATTTTCTTTCAGCAATATCTGAGGATATCAATGTGGGAACATATTTTAATATAGATTCTGTGTCCAATGAAGCTGAAACACCACTGAAGCATTTTGTATTAATGACTGTTCTTCTGTTGACATGAATCCAGCTCCCTCTCACTCTTGGGCCAACATCCTGTATGTTAATGAATACATCTTTGCTGATGTTAATCCAGCTTCCTACCTTCTGTTTATCCACTATTGGAGCTGCGAAATCCAACTTTATTGAAACAAAATGCCAACTCCTCATCTGCCTGCAACTCGGGCAGATGCTCCTTCTGATACCCGGCCAAAGTTATCTCTCATAACTTCTATGAATCCTCCTTTCTACCACTTTCTATCCAGATGGTACATTTGTAAAGCTCTCTTAGAGGAAGCTGACTTTTTTGGCTCACTCTTCTGCACCAACTCTAATTTTGTTAAAGAATCTCCCTCCATTACCCCATTCTTTCAAACATTTTGACCAGTGCCAATGATTTACAATGACTGAATAAGTCAGTTCTGTTTTTATTAGATGGGATTCCAGGATTTTTAATTGGTGTTTTGGGGATCACATTCCACGATTCCTCCATTTTTCTGTGAAAACAATGGTCTTTAGAATAACTGAAAACAAGTTTTATCTCCACTAAGTTTGTCAGATCTGCCAATCTTTGGTCTCCAATAAGATATCAGATTCTGATGATAACTTTCCCATTGTCCTCAAGAGGTGTGCTTCTGCATTTGCTCCTGTCCTGGGCCACCTCTTGAATGTCTCTTGCGTACAGTTGAGGCAGAGACCATTGCAACTTTTAAGGGAAGATGATGATACAGTGCTGTAGGGAAGCAGTGGACTAGTTTTGGATTTCTCCAGCAAAGAGCTAGCACAGACATGGACTGAATGGACTTCTCGTGTGCTATAAACATCTATGATTCTGTAGATCAGTCCATATTTCTTTCTCCTTGGAAATGTGTTTGTGTTCTCTCTACCTCATGGATGGGTTCTTTGCCATTCCAACTACTGACCCCATTGCCATTAAATTGGTACTTTCTAAAGTCATAAAAACTGTCACTAACTCTTGACCTATCCATCAGTTTAAAGGTGTGAGCCTATCTATGATTTTCAACATGTCTGTTCCACCTGTGATCTTGTTCACTCTGTTACACACCAATGGATCTTTGTTCTTGAACACTTTGATGACTGATTGGCATTTCCTTGGGCATCTCCAAACCCAAAGGTGTGCAGCCATGCACTTCTAAAACAAGTTACCATCATATTGACTCTCATCAAAGCTATATTCATGCCTGTCTTGCATCCTTTCAAATTGGACTATCTTTGCTTTAGGTAATGGCTCATCCTCTAAGTCTTGTTCCATTCACTTGGGAGTGCCCAAGGATCTGTCTTCTCTTTCTCACTCTGTTCACTCTACGTATTAATTATCTGCTTCACTATGTGTGACCTCAAATGGAATGTCCACATTTCCTCCGTTGCTAAAACTGCCTCCTAGAACTTCTGGTGCAGCAAGCAATTAGGAAGGCAAATGGTATGTTGGCCTTTATTACAAGAGGATTTGAGTACAGGAGTAAAGATGTCTTACTGCAATTATATAGGGCTTTGGTGAGACCGCACCTGGAGTATTGTGTACAATTTTGGCCTCCTTACCTAAGAAAGGACATATTTGCCATAGAGGGAGAGCAACGTAGGTTCACCAGACTGATTCCTGGGATGGCGGGATTGTCGTATGAGGAGAGATTGAGTAGACTAGGCTTGTATTATCTAGAGTTTAGAAGAATGAGAGGTGATCTCAACAAAACATACAAAATTCTTACAGGGCTCAACAGGGTAGATGCAGGGAGGATGTTTCCCCTGGCTGGAGAATCTAGAACCGGGGTTACAGTCTCAGAATAAAGGGTCGGCCATTTAGGACTGGGATGAGGAGAAATTTCTTCACTCAGAGGGTGGTGAATCTCTGGAATTCTCTACCCCAGAGGGCTGTGGAGGCTCAGTCATTGAGTACATTCAAAACAGAGATCGATAGATTTCTAGATGTTTAAGGCATCAAGGGATATGGGGATGGTGCAGGAAAATGGCGTTGAGGTAGAAGATCAACCATGATCTTGTTGAATGGCAGAGCAGGCTCGAGGGGCCGGATGGCCTGCTCCTGCTCCTATTTCTTATGTTCTTTTGTGCCCAACACTTCTTTCTCCCTCAATAGTCCTTAAGTCTACAAGGTCTGACCATGATTTTTATATTGCTTCCATATCTGGAAGGTTCTTCCACCTTCCTCATACCGCAGAATAGAAAAAATAAGCTTTTTATCTGAATGGTGATCCCTCTCTCACCTCTAGCCTCCAACTTCTCTAAACCATTCTCTCTCGCCTTTTTATTGTTAATTTTGTGGTCCGTTTTCCCCTAAACTTTCCTTTGTTGTTCCTCCTAAACTCTAATTATGAAATCCTGCACACTCTTTCTTCACCTTCCATCCTCACTCTAACTCAATCCTTTCCCAGGCTTCGAAACTGTGGAACTTTCACCTCCCTTGGTCTTTCTTTCCTTTTACAATCCTCAGGGTTTTTAACAGTCAGGTTTGGAGTCTCCACTTCCTCGTTTACAGGGGGAGTCTAGGGGACCCATGAGGTGGAAGTGAACGAATGAAGTGAACATTGCATAATGTTTTCCACAAGAGATGAACAGCCTCTCACATCAAACCCACATTGTTTTCAAACTTATCAAATTCCTTCACTTAAGATTTTTCAGGATTCTACTAATAAAATATTAATCCAGGAGATTATGTGGGAGGGAGGAAGAGAAGAGGAACAATGGGACAGGTGGAGCATTGGAGTGGATGGGGATGCAGATGGAGATTTCTTTAAAGGGCAGTTGGGAAACCTGGGTTGAAGGTCCAAAGTCAAACTGATTAGGAAAGGAGACAAACAATGAATTAGAGGTTAGGTAATGCCAAATTTGGGCGTTAAAATTCTGTTGAACAGGAGGAGACAGAGCAATGAGTCTACACGATAGACTGGCGTAAATAGGATCAGCTATGTTGATCTAACTGTCCGAGCAGTCAGTCCTGTTTGGACATACTTGATCCCTTCTATGGTACTAGGAACATCAGCTGCCCCAGGGAACCTTGGATATCTGACTGATCTAATAGTGCTGATTGGCCTCTACTAAGTGTTACCGTGTCCTTGACTTGGAAATATATCGCCATTCCTTCATCGTTGCTGGTTGACCTAATTCTACACAGACAGCAGGCTCAGGGCTCTGCCCATTATTCCCACTAGTACATCAAAGACCACCCCCCCCCAACCCACTGACAGCCATGGACTGTTTCCATGGGCCCCCAGCTGCTGCCTCCTGCCGCTAAATTCCTACCCCCGCCCGCCGGCCAGGTAGTCAATCTGGCCGGATGTTGGGCGGGGCACTGGAAAGGTATATTTAAATGAGGGTCAAAATCCTGGAACTCCCTACTTAACAACACTGTGGGAAAACCTTCACCACACAGACTGCAGCGGTTCAAGAAGGCAGCTCACCACCACCTTCACAAGGGCAATTAGGGATGGGCAATAAATGCCGGCCTCGCCAGTGACGCCACATCCCACGAATGAATTAAAAAAAAGTTACACTATTTATAAATTAATATTCATAAAACTAGAAGTTTAACAGCAACTTAGTTCAGCATCAATGTTTGGGCTATTGAGTAATGGTGGAAAACAAATTCTAGATTGGAACATGTTCATTAAAGAACAGGCCAAACTGTGGCCTCGATTGTTACGGAGGGTGCGGGGGAGCCCTGGTAGCAGGCAGTGCACCCAGCAAGGTCGGGGACCTGGAGGGCCTGCCGATCTTAATGGCAGGGCCTCATTTAAATATACCTTTCGAGTGCCCTGCCCGACATCCGGCCAGATTGACTACCTGGCCGGCGGGCGGGGGTGGGAATTTAGCGTCAGGAGGCAGCAGCTGGGGGCCCATGGAAACAGTCCATGGCTGTCAGTGGGTTGGGGGGGGGTGGTCTTTGATGCACTAGTGGGAATAATGGGCAGAGCCCTGAGCCTGCTGTCTGTGTAGAATTAGGTCAACCAGGAACACTTGGGGAAATGATTGTCTGAAGGAGGGGGGGCTCTGGCCACGATCGGATGAAGGGAGGATGTGGCCGCGATCGGGAGGGGAGAGTCCGGGGCTGGGGAGGCCCACGGGCTCTTTGAGGGGCTTGCCGGGGAAGCACTCTTGCTCTTCCTGGCCCAAAAGGAGTTCAAAGAAAGGCACGGTTTTAATACTTTCTCTGGCCAGTCGGCTCCTCCCGCTGTGTTGTTGCTGCCGGACACAGACAGTGCGAGACTCCCCCGGGGTGGACCTTAAATTTACAACGCGGCGCCAATGACATCATCAGAACGCAACTTTTGAATCTTAAGTAGGCGCCGCCTGTTTTTAGCGGGAGCCTCGTCCAGGGCCTGAATCGCCACCGTTAATATTATGGCGGCCGGGAACACGTCAGTTTGGAGGCCAGATTTACATATCTAGGATTTTAATCCCTCGCCCGACCCTGCATGTCCATCAGGGGTCGGGGTTAAAATTGAGGCCTGTTTCTGAAATGGGAACTCAGATTTATTTTGTTCTTTACAGTGTAACAGGAATCACACACAACTCAATGAACCAAAACTGTTAGTTTTCTCAGCCGCCAATACACTTTAGGAAAAACAGGAAACAACATATTTTGGAACTGATTCAATACAATAAAAGGGATCTAAAGAGGTCGGGTAAATCTCACGAGGCTCCTTTCTCTGCGCAAGACCTTGATGGAGAATTGGGTGTAGACACCAGCTTTGGTAGCTCCAGTTCTCTGATCCGTGCTGTGGTCGAGCAAGACCTCCGCAACGAGAGCCTCACCTCACAAAATTCATCCGATGGCGTCCTGGAGAAATAACGTGTGAGAATTTTACATCGTTTGTCAATAGAGTCTAATGACGCTAAAAAATGGACTAAATAAGTTTATGCATGGGAGGAAGGGAAGAAAAAGGTTCAGTGAAGAGCAAGGGAGAGAAAGACTTGCATTTCTCTAACACTTATCCCATCTCTAAGAAATTTCTCAAAATGCTTCACGAACAATGAATTACTTTGGAGTGCAATGACTGTTCTGTAGACAAATGCGGTAGTCATTTTGCAGAAAGACAGAGCGGGAGTGAAGTTAGATGCTACGGATAAGAGAGAATCATCTGTCGATGATGAGTTTTTCCTTGTGTCCTGCTCAGAATGCGAGAGAGCTGATTGAGTTTCCCTGTATATGGGAGTTGTATTGACGTCTGGGTTGGACTCGCACTTTATGGCAACAAGAGCTGTTGAGGGGAAAAGAAGTGTTTGCCGTAGAGAAGGAAATCAAGCTTCTTGGAGGAAATGAGGGAGTTCCATCTGGGATTAAAGGAGATGGTGAGGTCAAAAGTGTCAACGAATGAAGAAGGGCCAATGGTGGAGCCATCAAAGATAGAGGGGGCAGCTGTTGATTGGACTTAGAAGGACGTGAAGAAACTGTTATTTGATGAATTGCACAAGATGTGTTGAAGTGAGTGAATGAATTCTCTGCTGAATGAATGAATTCTCTGCTGACATTGCTGTGCTTGAAAGCACACAATTTATCAGATGCAGTATTGATTCTTCAAACTTGAAAAGTGCTGGTTGAGCATCTCCTGACTGTTTAATCATTCTCATTTTAAGAAACACAGTAAATGGTAATAGCCAAGCTAGTTACAATGATTACAGCAATTTACATGTTTAGTAGTCAATGTATCCACGATAGTTACAACATGTTACTTCTTCCTTCCTTCTTCTTCACTGTGCTCAAATCAAAACCCCTTGCCGTCTTTCACTAACTCAGTTTTTTTCCCAGGACTGTGGACTTGCAGATGCATTATGTACAGTACAGTGCTTGCAACAGGATCAGTGAATAAAGTGTGTAAAGTAGGAATTGTAGGGAGGGTGGTTATAACAGGTTCAGTATCTAGAGTAGTTCCAGTAGATGCGTTAAGTAGATGATGCATGCAGTCATAACAGGGGGATGAACCTCAACAAGAGTCACACCGTGGCCACAATGATATAGATCAAATTCCTACCATAACTCGTGCTAGTGAAGCCATTAAGGTAATGGAGACTATTGGACCAGACTATCCCGGCAGAGATTTGTAAGTGTGGCTGTGGAGTCCTCACTGACTGGCTGCACAGATTCTTCAATCATGTGTTTGACATTCTGCTGCGTACATATCTCTAATGATTCTTCCATCCTGCAGATCACATGTCCCACCAATGATGTAACTGATCAGATGCTAGGTTTTGGATCAAGGCTGCATCCAGGGTATCTTGTGCTTGCCTGGCTGGTGGAAGACTTGCATTAGAAGATGACCAGTTTGTGTTTGATGCATTTTGCCATAAGGAGATCATTCGGTATTGGCATCCCTGCCAACCATGTGTTAAAGCTTTCCAAAGTGATCAGTCTCTCTGTTTCTAGTGTTGCAGTAGTCATGTTTAAAAAATTGTTCTTGGGATATGGTCAACACTGGCAAGGCCAAATTTATTGCCCATCCTATGTTGCCCTGAACAGATCATCAATAGTCATCCTTAGAAGGTGGTGGTGGGCTTTCTTCTTGAAAGTAACAATTGTTTGTGCAACTGAGTGGTTTACTGAGCCACTTCAAAGGGTATTAAGAGGGAACCATGTAGTGTGGACAAGGCACATGTAAGTAGTAGTCGGTTCTCTTCCCTGAAGTGGGCACAGGTTTTATAATGGAAAAAGTAAAAGTGTAACAAGAGAAAGTAAGGTTTTGCAGGCAGGACGTGCCAGCAGACATAAGGAAGTGAATTGCGGCAGGAATTCTCCTGCTCGTCTGCTGTTTACACAGATTTTCTGGGGTTGCTGTGGCTCTTCTGCTGAAGTTACATGGGGGAACAGGACAACCTCCTCCGAAATTCACCCCCCAAGAGTTTTAATGCATTACTGAGGGAATGCTGCACGGTCTGAGGTTCCATCCTTCGATGAGCTGTTAAACTGAGGGAGGCCATCTGCCCTCTTAGGTGGATGTAAAAGATCCCATGGCACTATTTTGAAGAAGAGCAGGGGGACTCTCCCCGGTGTCCTGGCCAATATTTATCCCTCCACCAACACCACTGGTGTTGCTCTTTGTGGGATCATGCTGTGCTCAAAATGGCTGCCGCATTTCCTACATTAAAACAGTGACTACAATTCAAAAAGGACTTCATTGGCTGTGAAGCACTTTGGGACATCCTGAGGTTGTGAATAGTGCTATAGAAATCCAACTTGTTTCTCTCTTTCTGTGACTAATCAATCTCCCACATAGGAAGTCAAGGCCAGATACAGTCTTAAAGGACGTTAGCGAACTAATTGGGTTTTATACGACATCTAGCAGTTTTCACGGTCATAAATTACCAGATTTATTGAATTTAGTTTTACAATTGCCATAGTGGGATGTGACTTACTGGTCCAGTACCCACTGTACCCAAATATCTGGGTCACTACAAAACTGTTCTTCTTGTCATTTATCACCATCTTTGGTGTGTAGACACTAGTGATAGTGACAAAACGCTTCTGTTTCAGTGGCAGACTATCTAATTTCACGGTGAGGTAAGTGTGAATTGCAAATCCGAACCTGCAGGATGTAATGCTTCATTTGCCTGGTTGCTGTAGAAGAAGCCATCGTCAGAACTATCGTCCACCAAGTGTCTTTCTGCAGGCAGTTGTGTGATGACAATGCTGCAGCGAGCCAGCCTCCATGTAAACAAAAGAAAGAATTGCATTTATATAGTGCCTTTCATGACCTCAGGACCTCCCAAAGCGACTTACAGCCAATTAAGTACTTTTGAAGTGTAATGTAGGAAACATGGCAACCAATTTGCAGACAGTAAGGTCCCACAAACAGCAATGGTAATGATGGGATAATCTGTCTTAGTGATGTTAGCTGAGGGATGACTATTGGCCAGAACTCCCCTGCTCTTCTTCAAAGTAGGGCCATGGGATCTTTTACGTCCACCTGAGAGGGCAAACAGGGCCTCAGTTTAAATTCTCATCCGAAAGACAGCACCTCCGATAGTGCAGCACTCCCTCAGTACTGCACTGAAGTGTCAGCCTAGATTTTGTGCTCAAGTCTCTGGAGTGGGACTTGAACCCACAACCTTCTGACTCTGTGTCTTGTCTGTCAAGAAAAGTTCTGGTGTTCCGTGAAGCCTGTGACATTCTGGTTTTTAATTTCCCATTCATAATTCAGTTCCAATTTTAAATTTCATACATTTTGTCCTTAGTTTTATACACTGCTTTGATTTTATATTATAATTTATTGTTGAATAGCAAAATTTACAGCAATATGGGAAGCAGAGGAGTTGATTGGAACTTAGGAGTTTCTCAGCAGTACAGGCTGAAGAGATGGGAGATGTAAAACTGAGGTGCTACAGCCCCATCACTGGCAGGATGGTGTAATTACAGTGTGACAAGTTTACATAGATAGTTCCCATTATAAATGTGAATATAGTAATTTATAATGGAAAAAATTGAAACAAAAATGTAACAGAAAGTAAGGTTTTGTAGACAAGAAGTGCATGCAGATGAAAGATTGTTAATATATTATATAGATGATCCAGTGCAGTATTTGCTAAAGGTGCTTGTGACCTCTGAAGACATAACATCGACACTGCAACAACTTTTATTTTTCACTATCCACTACAGAGACGCCATTTGATTCTTTCTGCGGTGCATAAATGAAATGAGAATGGTCATCTGATACAAACAACCCAATGCTGATTCACAACTGCAACAGACACAGTAGTTACAACAAATATGGCAAGTTGCCACAGTACCAGGCACGGTAACATCAGATACAATAGGTGCAGCATCTACAGGTACCTTACCTACCCAAGTGCCTGTTCTTCATCTGTGAGTTTAGACAGTGAATATTGTCAGGCTATTCAACTGTGTACGGCAACACATTAGAGTCCGAGTTGTCTTCATTCACCATGCTTCCAGTAGAATCATTGCTAGCAATCAGGAGCAGGGGCTTGGGCTGACTTTAATCCATTCTCTGGTCTGGGGGTGCTGAGGCCGATGGTCCTGCCCCAACAGCTGCCCTGGATAAGATCATTCACTCAGCACGGACTGTTGGTCAAATCTGCTCTGGAAATGTTTTTACCGATTAGATCACTGGGTGGGGGGGGGTGGGGTTATGTTACAGTACTTGTAATAATTAGGGCACGGAGCAAATGATCAGTTCCACTGCGTTATAGTCAGGAACATTATGCCTGGCAGACGCCTCAGCTACATTGGTGCAGCTTGGCTCAGTTGGTAGCACTCTCACCTCTAAGTCAGAGTTTCAGCCCCACTACAGCACGTAATCCAGGTAGATCCTTCAGTGCTGAGGGCATGTTGTATTGTCCTGCGGATGAGATGTTAAACCTTATCCAATGGTTCAGGTGGATGTTAAAGATCCCATGCCACAACTTCAAAGAAGTGCAGGGAGTTCTCTTAGTATCTTGGCCAATATTCATCCTTCAAGGGAGTTCCCCTGTTATCCTGGCCAATATTCCTCCTCCAGGGTAGTAAACAATGTGGGCACCACACTTTAGGAATGATGTCAAGACCTTAGAGAGAACGCTAAGGAGATTTACTAGAATGGTGCCAGGGATGAGGGACTTCAGTTACGTAGATAGACTGGAGAAGCTGGGGTTGCTCTCCTTAGAGCAGAGAAGGTTAAGAGGAGATTTGATAGAGATTTTCTAAATCATGAAGGGTTTTGATACAGTAAATAAGGAGAAACTGTTTCCAGTGGCAGAAGGGTGAGTAACCAGAGGACACAGATTTAAGGTGATTGGCAGGAGAACCAGAGGTGACATGAGGAAAAATAATTTTACGCAACGAGTATGCACTGCCTGAAAAGGTGGTGGAAGCAAGTTCAATAGTAACTTTCAAAAGGGAATTAGATAATTACTTGAAGGGAAAAAAATATTGCAAGGCTATGGGGAAAGAGCAGGGGAATGGGACTAATTGGATAGCTCTTTCAAAGGGCTAGTACAGGCACGATGGGCTGAATGACCTCTTTCTGTGTTGTATCATTCTATGATTCTAAAAGGATTGTTCATTGCAAAGCTTTCTGTTAAGTAAAAACAACTACCTTTGTTCATGATGTTTTGCATCTTACATAATTCATACCGCTCACCAACTTGATAGGGTCCTAATTCATCACTGTCACAAATTTGTAAACTTTTAAGCAAAAGGTTAGCAAATTTTAGCATAGATTCCCTTTTCAAAGTTACTATTGAATCTGCTTCCTCCACGCTCTCAGGCAGTGCATTCCAGATCATTACAACTCGCTGGGCAAAGAATTTCTCCTCATCTCCCCTTTGATTCTTTTGCCAATTATCTTAAATCTGTGTCTTTTGGTTACCGGCCCTCCTGCCAGTGAAAACAGTTTCTCTTTACATCGAGTTACATCAAAACTACAGCACAGAAACAGGCCATTCAGCCCAACTGATCTATGCTGGCGTTTATGCCTCACACGAGCCTCCTTCCTCCCTACTTCATCTAACCCTATCAGCATATCCTTCTATTCCTTTCTCCCTCATGTGCTTATCTGGCTTCCCATTAAATGTATCTTTGCTATTCGCCTCAGCTACTCCTTGTGGTAGCGAGTTCCACATTCTCACCACTCTCTGGGTAAAGAAGTTTCTCCTGAATTCCCCATTGGATTTATTAGCAACTATTTTATATTTATGACTCCTAATTTTAGTCTCCCCCACAAGAGGAAACATTTTCTCTACGTCAACCCTGTCAAATCCTATCATTATCTTAAATACCTTTATCAGGTCATCCCTCTTTTCTAGAGAAAAGAGCCCCAGCCTGTTCACCCTATCCTGATAAAGATACCCTCTCAGTTCTGGTATCATTCTTGTGAATCTTTTTTGCACCCTCTCCAATGCCTCTAAATCCTTTTTATAACATGGAGACCAGAACTGTGCACAGTACTCCTAGTGTGGTCTAACCAAGGTGCTATACAAGTTTAACATAACTTCTCTGCTTTTCACTTCTATCTCTCTAGAAATGAACCACAGTGTTTGATTTGCCTTTTTTATGGCCTTATTAACCGGAGTCACTACTTTTAGTGATTTGTGTAACTGTACCCCTAGATCCCTTTGCTCCTCTATCCCATTAAGACTCTTACTATGGAAGCAGTATGTGGCCTCCTTATTCTTCCTACCAAAATGCACCACCTCACACTTGTCTATATTGAAGTTCATTTGCCAATTGCACGCTCATCCTGCAAATTTATTAATGTCTTCATGCGTTTTGATGCATTCTTCCTTTGTATTAACTACACCTCCCAATTTGGTGTCATCTGCAAATTTTGAAATTGTACTTCCGATACCCGAATCCAAATCGTTAATCTAAATTGTGAACGACAGTGGTCTCAACACCGATCCCTGTGGAACACCACTTCCCTCCTTTTGCCGGTTGGAAACAGTTTCTCCTTATTTACTCTATGAAACCCCTTCAGAATTTTGAACACCTCTATTAAATCTCCCCTCAACCTTGTCTTGCTCTAAGCAGAACAATCCCAGCTCTTCCAGTCTCTCCACATAGCTTAAATCCCCCACCTGACTTTTCCTAGTATACTGGCCAACTTTCCTCCCTCAAGGAATTCCATCAAAAACAAATTACTGGTCACCCATTCCCACATTACAACAGTAACTGCACAATGTGATTGATTCCATGTGAAGTCCTGTGGAATGTTTGAGGCTCTTGATAAGACATTACAACAGTGACTACACTTCAAAAATACTTCATTGGCTGTAAAGCACTTTGGAATGTCCTTAGGTCATGAAAGGCGCTATATAAATGCAAGTCTTTCTTTCTTTATACAAATTCTTTCTTTCGAGGTGCACCATGTACAATGCAAAGTGTTTACAATCACTGTACCACATCCATTAAATCACACACAGACAGTCTAGGCAAAAAGGACGACAGTGACAGGAAGATACAGTGGGATATGCACAATATGTAAACAACAACAACTTGCATTGATATAGCGCCTTTAACGTAGTAAAAGGTCCCAAGACGCTTCACAAAAGCGATTATCAAACAAAATTTGACACCTAGCCACAT
Organism: Heptranchias perlo; assembly: GCF_035084215.1. Lineage (NCBI taxonomy): Eukaryota > Metazoa > Chordata > Chondrichthyes > Hexanchiformes > Hexanchidae > Heptranchias > Heptranchias perlo. The sequence continues at coordinate 19,188,909 of NC_090360.1, forward strand.
AGAGAGATAGTAGGACAGGTGACTAAAAGCTTGGTTAAAGAGATAGGTTTTAAGGAACTACTTAAAGCAAGAGAAAGAGGTAGAGAGGCGGAAAGTTTTGGGAGGGAATTCCAGAGCTTAGGACCTAGGCGGCTGAAGGCACGGCCACCAACCGTGGGGCGAAGGAAATCTGGCACGTGCAAGAGGCCAGAAATAGAGGAGCACAGCGATCTCGGGGGGTTGTAGGGCTGGAGGAGGTTACAGAGATAGGGAGGGGTGAGGCCATGGAGAGATTTGAAAACATGGATGAGAATTTTAAAATCGAGGCATTGCTGGACAGGGAGCCAATGTAGGTCAGCGAGCGCAGGGTGAATGGGACTTGGTGCGAGTTCGGATACGGGCAGGAGAGTTTTAGATGAGCTGAAGTTTATGGAAGGTGCAAGGTGGGAGGCCGACCAGGAGAATGTTGGAATAGTTGTGTTGGGAGGTAACAAAGGCATGGATGAGGGTTTTAACAGCAGATAAACTGAGGCAGGGGTGGAGACAGTTGTCTTGGAGGTGGAAGGAGGCGGTCTTGGTGATGGAGAGGATATGAGATTGGATGCTCAGCTCAGGGTTAAATAGGATGCTGAGGTTGCGAACAGTACTTGGGTTCGCTGGTGTCCATCCTCGCCGCTGCAGGAGGTGCAAGTAACAGGCCCCTGTAAACCTATTTGATTCTCGGGGCCACTTCCAAATCACAGTGAGATTATTGTAATTGCATTTTAACACCAGTGACTGGGATTTAGTTAAAGGAAACCAGGGGAGGTTATCTCAGGCTCTTAACCATTCTCAGTGTGTTTAAAATCTGTAAACCTGCGATTTACTTAAAAGCATTTCTTCAAACAAGTAGAATTAATAAGAGTTTTATTAATGTTTCATCTCCATCCTTCCTGAAAGTATTTTTTAAAAATCCGTCCTTCCCCCCGTCACACACCATTCAGCAAGATTCTCACGGTCTCCGCCATTGCTGATCCAGCAATAAAACGGATCAGTGTGATGTGTCTCTTCCATCCTTCACTGCCTCCACCTGATCTAAACTCCCTCCACTCCCCCCCCCACCCCCACCTCTGATCAATATCAGAGTCACCATCTTGTGAACTGTTTTAAATTCTTTAGGTTTTATTTTGGAAGGGGAGATATATCAGTGCTGGGAATGTAACACTCTTCTACTCTATTCACTCAATCAGCACCATGAGCTCACAGCGCATTACAATGTAGGATAGATTCAGGGTAACGCTCCACTGATACTACCCCAATAGGCAGTCCTAGGTCAGGTACTGCATGCTCCAAGGGTTTGACGCTGGGTCAGTCTCTCTCCACACTGCCTTTTCAAGCTCTATGTCAGATGTAGCTGGAATTAGATGCAAATTAAGCTCCCCATGCTCTTCCCTAGCAATGTGCCTTAATGTCAGGCTCATGAGAGCACCCCTACTGCACATTAACCTTTGAGTGAGGTTGCCATTTTGTAACAGGGAGGCCGCAGGGTCAATCCCTGGTCTGTCCTGAATGAACTGGTCCTGGCTGAGGCAGAGTTGCAGGCAGTACAACTGGCCTTAGTGTCCCCCAGCGAGGGAAGGTAAAAGTTATCCACTGTTCCCACTCCTCATTGTCATCCAGTGAGTCCCTACTGTCAAATAGTTGGCTGCCACCCACTGTCTCCGTTCACACATGAAGAACTGTCACTCAGTGAGATTCACCACCTTCAAGGGAGGAGGAGGGAGGAGGGAGAGGGGAGGGGAGGGTGATTGGGGGGGAAGGGATGGAGGGAGAACGTTTCCTGTGAATAATGAAACAGTGACACAGAGAGAGAGACTGCCCTCTCATCACTCTGGGCTGGATTCAAACCTAGGCCCCAGAATTGAAAGGGCCATATTCTGACCCACTGTATGTCCACTAGGGTTGTTAGCATTTGCCAGGATCAAAACTGGAGAGGGAGTGGAATCGGGTTTATGGCCAGGAGATAGCATCAGGCTTCAGTTTTTAGATCTGCTTTCCTAATGATATAAATGCATCAAAAAATGTTAATAAGAACATAAGAAATAGGAGCAGGAGTAGGCCATACGGCCCCTCGAGCCTGCTCCACCATTCAATAAGATCATGGCTGATCTTCGACCTCAACTCCACTTTCCTGCCCAATCCCCATATCCCTTGATTCCCTTTGAGTCCAAAAATCGATCGATCTCAGTCTTAAATATATTCAATGACTCAGCATCCACAGCCCTCTGGGGTGGAGAATTCCACTGAGTGAAAAAATGTCTCCTCATCTCAGTCCTAAATGTCCGACCCCTTATCCTGAGACTGTGACCCCTAGTTCTAGACTCTCCAGCCAGGGGAAACAACCTCTCAGCATCTACCCTGCCCTCTCAGAATCTTACATGTTTCAAGGAGATCACCTCTCATTCTTTTAAACTCCAGAGAGTATAGGCCCAGTCTACTCAATCTACGATATATTAAAAATCTTACATCTGCATGCACTTCCTAGCTACAAAACCTTACTTCCTGTTGTCACGTTCTTGTCACACTTTAGTCAACTTTTTCCATTATAAATTGCTGTGTCCACATTTACAATGGAAGCTACCTATGTAAACTTGTCACGCTGCAATTACACCCTCCTACCAGTAGTGGCACTTCAGCACCTTTGTTTTGTGTCTCCCAGTTCCTCAGCCTGTAATGCTCTTGTGCTGCAACCAACTCTATTTCTCTGTTTCCTAAATTACTGTAAGTTTTGCTATTTAAATATAAATAATGTAAAATGAAAGTATGATATAAAAATAAGGACTTTAAAATGGCGACTGAATTACATCTGAGCATCCTGATCCGATTATCCACCTGCCCTCTAACCTGCTTCACCTGAAGTCTACACTCAAGGGGTAATGTTAACTCTGGTGTAAACGGGCAATATCGGGAGTTGACTATTGACCTCAGTAATCTCCCCATCACTGACACCAAGATCAACGACGCAGACTAACAAGGCCATAAGAAATGCCAACCAAACAATGGGGTTCATTTCTAGAGGAATAGAATTGAAAAGCTGAGAAGTTATGTTAAACTTGTATCGAACCTTATTTAGAACACACTTAAGAGTACTGTGTACAGTTCTGGTCTCCATATTACAAAAAGGATGTAGAGGCATTGGAGAAGGTGCATAAAACAAGGATGATATCAGAACTGAGAGGTTATAACTATCAGGAAAGACTGAACAGACTGGGGCTCTTTTCTCTAGGAAAGGGAAGGCTTAGAGGTGACCTAATAGAGGTCTTTAAAATTATGAAGGGGTTCGATAACATAGACATGGAGAAGATGTTTCCAGTTGTGGGGGAGACCAAAACTAGCAGCATAAATATAAGATAGCTGCTAATAAATCCAATAGGGAATTCAGGAAAAACATCTTTACCCAGAGAGTGGTTAGAATGTGGAACTTGCTATCACAAGGAGCAGTTGAGGTGAATAGCATAGATGCATTTAAGGGGAAGCTAGATAGGTACATACAGGATAAAGGAATAGAAGGATACGCTGATAGGGTTAGATAAAGTAGGGTGGGAGGAGGCTCATGTGGAGCATAAACACCAGCATAGACCAGTTGGGCCGAATGGCCTGTTTCTATGCTGTAAATTCAATGTATTTCTATGAAATAGACTTGCCTTTTAAAAAAAATCTTTGGAATCCAGTTTACATTTTAGAAATTTATGGCCGTACACTAAAATCCAGACTGCGTGAAAAATCAGATGAAAGACAAACTCATGTTCCAGCCCCTCACCCAGCTCTTCACCGATACAACGAGAAGCAAAATATTGCAGGAACTGTAAGGTTTCCTGCAGTGAGTGCACCCTGCCCATAACTGAGTGTTTCAGCCCCAGGACCTCTTGTAACCTTTAGTTTAATGCGATACATCTCAACTGGAGTCAGTATTCTGCAGTACGTTGCCACTTGCCTCCCCAGTGTTCCCTGGCCCACTCACTGCTCTCGGTTTCTTGAACTTTCTGACTCTGCAGTATTTCCTCATAAACCATTTCCTGACACTAAGCTGCACAGCCAGCACTTTGTATGTTGGTAAAAATCAATAAACAATAAATATTTATAAGCCCGGGCATAATTGCAGTAACTAAATGTCTACATGGAAAAACGCTACCCTCCCCCATTGAGATTTAATTCAATAATTCAAAGGACAGGAGTCTGTCTGAGCAGAACATGTGCATCGTAATGAAATACCTGCTACAATCATTGAACAGCAGATCCAACCCCTGATCTGTAACAAATGGGAAATAGCTGTTTGATTAATGGCCACAATATTCAATCCAAGCCTTCAATCAGTCGCCAGGATCTACTAGCCACAGAAACAGGACCATTCAAGCCAACAATGGGGGTAGGTTCTGGACATCTGGTTTACCAGCCACAAACTACAAAAGTGGTGGGACAGATGAACCTGAAGTCAAACCTTGCTGAAGACATGTATTGACTGGAATGTTGGCTTTGCACTTTCCCTTCATGATTGATAACCTGACCCAGCAACAACAAACCCAACCCAGCAACAACAAACCCAACCCAACAACAACAAACCCCACCCAGCGACAACAAACCCGACCCAGCGACAACAAACCCAACCCAGCAACAACAAACCCAACCCAGCAACAACAAACCCAACCCAGCAACAACAAACCCAACCCAACGACAACAAACCCCACCCAGCGACAACAAACCCGACCCAGCGACAACAAACCCGACCCAGCGACAACAAACCCAACCCAGCAACAACAAACCCAACCCAACAACAACAAACCCAACCCAACGACAACAAACCCAACCCAGCTTTCAACATAGTAAAATGTCCCAAGGCGCTTCACAGGAGCGATTATCAAACAAAAGATATGACACCGAGACACATAAGGAGATATTAGGACAGGTGACCAAAAGCTTGGTCAGAGGTAGGTTTTAAGGAGCGTCTTAAAGGAGGAGAGAGAGGTAGAGAGGCGGAGAGGTTTAGGGAGGGAATTCCAGAGCTTAGGGCCTAGGCAGCTGAAGGCACGGCCTCCAATGGTGGGTCGAAGGAAATCGGGGATGCGCAAGAGGCCAGAATTGGAGGAACACAGAGATCTCGGAGGGTTGTGTTGGAGGAGGTTACAGAGATAGGAAGGGGGAGAGACCATGGAGGGATTTTGAGAATAAGGATGAGAATTTTAAAATCGAGGCGTTGCTGGACCAGAAGCCAATGTAGATCAGCGAGTGCAGAGGCGATGGGTGAACAGGGCTTACGAGTTGGGATACGGCCAGCAGAGTTTTGGATGAGCTGACATTTTCAGCAAACCTAGCCCGACACCCCAGCAGACCCAGCCTGACACCCCAGCAGACCCAGCCCGACACACCAGCAGACCCAGCCCGACACACCACCAGACCCAGCCTGACACACCAGCAGACCCAGCCCGACACCCCAGCAGACCCAAACCCAAGACCCAAACCTGGCTGGATCCTCCCCCCACCATCTGTGACCTGAAACCCCTTCAGGCCTGAAGGCCGCCCTGAGGTCTATGTTGGCTAGGTGCCTCCCTCCCACCCATGACCTACTGACCTGCGGCCTGAGCTGGACCCTGTCCTTACTGCCGCCTGCACTCTCCTCTGGTCCCTCAGCGCCTGACTATAGACAGGGGTGGGCCTGATTTAAATGAGCAACCTTGAACCAATTTTATGATTCAGGTGAGGCTGTGCCCAGTGAGAGCCTTGGAGTTTGTCGATAATTTATGTGGTTTTGGAGGCCTCTTAAAGGAAAAAGGTAAGTATAGTTTTGCATTTTTATGTCCCCTTGGCTGCATTTTACTCAATGCATAATTAGGTTGTACTGGGTAGGCCTCCATTTTTGTTTTTATCCCCCCAATACTTTTTCTCTATTGGTGGCTTCTGCTGGTTTTGACGTGGCACATTAGAGGAGAGGCTGTGCATCCCTCTGGGCACGGTGAACACATTGCCAGACACCAGCCCTGAGCCATTTTAGCTCTACCTGTTGTTGACTTGGGATCCGTACCTGGGTACGGCAGAGGGACACCTTGGCCTGAACATCTCGGCCGATCCTTGACTGCCAGCTTCGGCGCAATGAAAGAGAGAGTGCAAACGGGCACTGGCTGTAGACGATGCTTCCAATGGTGGCTCCTAGAGTGGACGGAAGTTCCCAACTTAGGTTTGTGCCATGGTCACAGGAGATGTGAACACGTGCAGTTTTGCCACCCTCCAGATAGGAGCTCACTTCTTCCTCATTTGCAGCTGGGTGCGAGGGAGCTGCATTGGCTCAGTCGCCATCCTCCCTCTGTGCAGATGGCACCTCTTCTTTTACTGGAGGGTGGACTTCAGCCTCAAAACAGGACTGCCCGCTTTGGTCCACCTCCTGTAGCAGGATGTTCAATTCTTCACTATCAGAGGGAACAGTGTTACCTACTTGTCCTTGTAGGTGGTGGAAGTCATGGGTTTGGGAGGTGCTGTTGAAGAAGCCTTGGCCTGTAGATAGTCCACAGTGCAGCCACGTGCGCCAGTGGTGGAGAGAGTGGATGTTTGAGGTGGTGGACGGGCTACCGATCAAGCGGGCTGCTTTGTTCTGGATGGTGTCGAGCTTCTTGAGTGTTTTTGCAGTTGCCCCCATCCAGGCAAGTGGAGAGTATTCCATCACACTCCTGACTTGTGCCTTGTAGATGGTGGAGAAGCTTTGGAGAGTCAGGAGTTGAGCCACTCGCCACACAATACCCAGCTTCTGACCTGCTCTAGTAGCCACAGCATTTATGTGGTTACTAGAGTTGAGTTTCTGGTCAATGGTGACCACCAGGATGTTATTGTTGGGGGATTCGGCGATGGTAATGCCGTTGAATGTCAAGGAGAGGTGATTGGACTCTCTCTTGTTGGAGATGGTCATTGCCTGGCACTTATGTGGTGTGAATGTTACTTGCCACTTATCAGCCCAAGCCTAGATGTTGTCCAGGTCTTGCTGCATGCGGGCATGGACTGCTTCATTATGTGAGGAACTGCAAATGGAACTGAAAACTGTGCAATAATCAGCAAACAGATCCACTTCTGACCTTATGATGGAGGGAAGGTCATTGATGAAGCAGCTGAAGACAGTTTGGCCTAGGATGCTGCCCTGAGGAACTCCTGCAGCGATGTACTGGGGCTGAGATGGTTTCCAGTAACCACAACCATCTTCCTTTGTGCCAGGTCTGACTCCAGTCACTGGAGAGTTTTTCCCTGATCCCCATTGATGAGTTTTATTCGAGCTCCTTGGTGCCACACTCGGTCAAAATGCTGCCTTGATGTCAAGGGCAGTCACTCTCACCTCACCTCTGGAATTCAGCTCTTTTGTCCATATTTGGATCAAGGCTATAATGAGGTCAGGAGCCGAGTGGTCCTGGCGGAACCCAAACTGAGCATCGGTGAGCAGGTTATTGGTGAGTAAGTGTCGCTTGATAGCACTGTCGATGACACCTTCCATCACTTTACTGATGGTTGAGCGTAGGCTGATAGGACTGTAATTGGCCGGGTTGGATCTGTCCTGCTTTTTGGCAACCGGACATACCTGGGGAATTTTCCACATTGTCGGGTAGATGCCAGTGTTGTAGCTGTACTGGAATAGGGGCACGGCTAGTTCTGGAGCACAGGTCTTCAGCACTACAATCGGGACCTGTAGCCTTTATGTCCAGTGCCGTTTCTTGATGTCACAAAATGTGCAGCAGCCTACACCCTGTGCTATGCGTGTGTAAACACTAGGGCCCAGTCCATATACACAGTGTGTAAACACTAGGGCCCAGTCCATATACACAGTGTGTAAACACTAGGGCCCAGTGCATATACACAGTGTGTAAACACTAGGGCCCAGTGCATATACACAGTGTGTAAACACTAGGGCCCAGTGCATATACACAGTGTGTAAACACTAGGGCCCAGTCCATATACACAGTGTGTAAACACTAGGGCCCAGTGCATATACACAGTGTGTAAACACTAGGGCCCAGTGCATATACACAGTGTGTAAACACTAGGGCCCAGTGCATATGCACAGTGTGTAAACACTAGGGCCCAGTCCATATACACAGTGTGTAAACACTAGGGCCCAGTCCATATACACAGTGTGTAAACACTAGGGCCCAGTCCATATACACAGTGTGTAAACACTAGGGCCCAGTGCATATACACAGTGTGTAAACACTAGGGCCCAGTCCATATACACAGTGTGTAAACACTAGGGCCCAGTGCATATACACAGTGTGTAAACACTAGGGCCCAGTGCATATACACAGTGTGTAAACACTAGGGCCCAGTGCATATACACAGTGTGTAAACACTAGGGCCCAGTCCATATACACAGTGTGTAAACACTAGGGCCCAGTGCATATACACAGTGTGTAAACACTAGGGCCCAGTGCATATACACAGTGTGTAAACACTAGGGCCCAGTCCATATACACAGTGTGTAAACACTAGGGCCCAGTGCATATACACAGTGCGTAAACACTAGGGCCCAGTCCATATACACAGTGTGTAAACACTAGGGCCCAGTCCATATACACAGTGTGTAAACACTAGGGCCCAGTCCATATACACAGTGTGTATGGGTTCGAAATATGGTAAAATATTATCTATAAACCGAATAACTGTCGACTAATATTAGGAACAATCACAGTGAGGAATTGCTGATGGAATGATTTTAATCCAGTGTATTGTGTTGCCGGAGTGAGACAGATAAGAACTGAAGAATAAGGTACCAAAGGGCCCAGTGAAGCTGAGCCCCTGGTACATTAACTCTCTCATCACTGCCGCTAAATGCATTTTAAATAGTCAAAGTGTTCTTCCCTCTGACTTTGCATGTTTGATTATTCCAAACATTTATCTCTCTTTGAATAAAGCCAGTTTTCTTCATATGGGTATCTGAAATTGACTTTGCACTAAATTCCCTTTATATCCCCTGGTCCAATTGTCATGGCAGACTTTGAATTACTTTTTGTTAATCTCATTCAACCATCCCATTTTATACAAAGCCATGAGGTATCTCTTCTTAATCATCTTCTTTCAACAACAATAACTTGCATTTATATAGCGCCTTTAACTCAGTAAAATGTCCCAAGTCACTTCACAAGATCGTAATCAGACGGCATTTGACACCGAGCCACATAAGGACACATTAGGACAGGTGACCAAAAGCTTGGTCAAAGGGGTAGGTTTTAAGGAGCTTCTTAAAGGAGGAGAGAGAGGTGGAGAGGCGGAGAGGTTTAGGGAGGGAATTCCAGAGCTTAGGGCCTAGTTTACTGAAGGCACGGCTGGCAATGGTGGAGTGAAGGAAGTGGGGGATGGGAAAGAGGCTAGAATTGGAGGAGTGCAGAGTTTTCGGAGGGTTGCAGGGCTGGAGGAGGTAACAGAGATAGGGAGGGGCGAGGCCACGGAGGGATTTGAAAACAAGGTGAGAATTTTAGAATGGAGACATTTGTGGATCGGGAGTCAATGTAGGTCAGCGAGCACAGAGGCGATGGGTGAACAGGACGTGGTACCAGCTGGGATATGGTCAACAGAGTTTTGGCTGAGCTGAAGTTTACAGCAAATCCAGCCCAACAACCCAGCAGACCCAGCCTGACACACCAGCAGACCCAGCCCGACACCCCAGCAGACCCAGCCCGACACCCCAGCAGACCCAGCCCGACACCCCAGCAGACCCAGCCCGACACCCCAGCAGACACAGCCCGACACCCCAGCAGACCCAGCCCGACACCCCAGCAGACCCAGCCTGACACCCCAGCAGACCCATCCCGACACACCAGCAGACCCAGCCCGACACCCCAGCAGACCCAGCCCGACACACCAGCAGACCCAGCCCGACACACCAGCAGACCCAGCCCGACACACCAGCAGACCCAGCCCGACACCCCAGCAGACCCAGCCCGACACCCCAGCAGACCCAGCCCGACACCCCAGCAGACTCAAACCCAAGACTACAGGAAATCCAGGCCAAACCCAGCACAGTACTGTGGGAAACCCATTGACATCAACATGCCACAACACACCCGACAAGCCCACCTCAACACTGCAATTTCCCAACATACCCAGCCCAACACTCCATCAAACCTATTGCAAGACCCTGACCTGCTGGCAAATCCAGTGAAACATTACGGTATATAGGGAGGGGATGGGGGGTGGACAAGATAAGGTGACAGACCAGTGATAGGCAGGGGAGGATACAGACAGAGACACCGTGGCAGGAAGGAGAGGCAATGGGAGAATGCGAGTGGTGGGAAGGGTAAGGGATGCTGGGGGCAGATTAATGCCAAGGGGGTTAGTTCTTCACATTGCTTTCTGTCATCACCTGGTGCCCTGGCTGGATTTTCCCCCCACCACCTGTGACCTGAAACCCCCTTCAGGCCTGGACAGGTCTCTCCCATCAGCAGCTGAAGGTCGCGCTGAGGTCTACGTTGGCCAGGTGCCTCCCTCCCACTCATGACCTGCTGACCTTCGGCCCTGGTCCCTCCCTAGGGAAGGGCAAGGCCGTGGAAGGATTTGAACATGAGGATGAGAATTTTAAAATGGAGGCTTCCGTGGACCAGGAGCCAACGTAGGTCAGCGAGCACAGGGGTGATGGATGAACGGGACTTGGTGCGAGTTAGGATACGGGCAGGAGAGTTTTGGATGAGCTGAAGTTTACAGAGGTTGGAAAACGGGAGGCCGGCCAGGGGAGCTTTGGAATAGTCAGGTCTGGAGATGACAAAGGCATGGATGAGGGTTTCAGCAGCAGATGAGCTGAAGGAGGGGCGGAGACGGGCGATATCACGGAAGTGGAAGGAGGCGGTCTTGGTGATGGAGCAGATATGGGGTCAGAAGCTCAGCTCAGGGTCAAATAGAATGCTCAGGTTGCAAACAGTCTGTTTCAGCCCGAGACAGCGGCCAGGGAGAGGGATGGAATTGGTGGAAATTCAGCCACGACTGAACTCCTGAGTTAAGCTAGAATAACTCAGCTTATTCTAAGTTTCCAATATCGCTCCTGATGAGCAAGGTTCACTAGTAGAAGGTCAAAGCTGGAAGATTACCCCTCATGTCACAACTGGACGAGGCCAAACAGCTCAAGCCATCTCCAAAGGGGATGTGGCGTCACACCGTGCACAGAGCAAGGCACAACTCCCGTGGACCTTATACAACATTGTGCAAGCGACACACTGAAGCTTTACCCCCTGGTGAACTGTTTGCTCACGAACATGTGAAAGTCAACGCCCTGCCATTACAAATCCATTCCCGTTTCCATGGTATCTGGCCCCCCCTAGTGTTCCAAAATTAAAAAGCTCATCACTGCTAGACAAAACTTGGTGCCACCAGAACTAGGTCAGTGAGGGTCTGTACTTGGGGAATCTCTGCACCACTTTATTTTTGCCAGAAATAAAGATGATGGCACAGAAAAGTTCAGTGAGGTGAGAGTTACACTTCATTGCATCGTTTTACTGAAATGTTAAATGAGACAGGCTTAAAGGCAGTCTGGAGTTAACAACAGGGTGCTGTAGGACATGGGAGGGGGGAGGGCAGCCTGCTGAGGGCTGAAACCCCAAACCATTTATCATAGAATCATACAGCACAGAAAGAGGCCATTCAGTCCATCGTGCCTGTGCCGGCTCTTTGAAAGAGCTATCCAATTAGTCCCATTCCCCTGCCCTTTCCTCGTCGCCCTGCAAATTTTTCCTTTTCAAGTATTTATCCAATTCCCTTTTGAAAGTTGCTATTGAATTTGCTTCCACCTCCCTGTCAAGCAGTGCATTCCAGATCATTACAATTCGCTGCATAAAAAAATGTCTCCTCATCTCCCCTTTGGTTCTTTTGCCAATTATCTTAAATCTGTGTCCTCTGGTTACTGTCCCTCCTGCCAGAGGAAACAGTTTCTCCCTATTTACTCTTATCAAAACCCGTCATAATTTTGAACACCTCGATTAAATCTCCCCTTAACTTTCTCTGTTCTAAAGAGAACAATCCCAGCTTCTCTAATCTCTCCGTATAACTGAAGTCTCTCATCCCTGGTACCATTCTAGTAAATCTCCTCTGAACATTCTCCAATGCCTTGACATAAGCTGATTTAAAAAAAAGAATTCCTACCCAGAGCAGTGGAGCAATCCAACAGATTGTCAGCCGTGGCTCATAAGAACATAAAAACATAAGAAATAGGAGCAGGAGTAGGCCGTTCGGCCCCTCGAGCCTGCTCCGCCATTCAATAAGATCATGTCTGATCTTCTCCCTCAACTCCACTTTCCTGCCCAATCCCCATATCCCTTGATTCCCCTAGTGTCCAAAAATCTATCGATCTCAGCCTCGAATATACTCAATGACTGAGCATCCACAGCCCTCTGGGGTAGAGAATTCCAAAGATTCACCACCCTCTGAGTGAAGAAACTTTTCCTCATCTCAGTCCTAAATGGCCGACCCGTTATCCTGAGACTATGACTCCTCGTTCTAGACTTTCCAGATGGGGAAACAGCCTCTCAGCATCTACCCTGTCAAGCCCTCTAAGAATTTTATATGTTTCAATGAGATCACCTCTCATTCTTCTAAAGTCCATAGACTATAGGCCCATTCTACATAATCTCTCCTCATATGACAACCCTTTCATCCCAGGAATCAATCTAGTGAACCTTTGTTGTACTGCCTCTAAGGCAAGTATATCCTTCCTTAGGTAAGGAGACCAAAACTGTACACAGTACTCCAGGTGTGGTCTCACCAAAGCCCTATATAATTACAGCAAGACCTCCTTACTCTTATACTCCAACCCCCTTGCAATAAGCATACCATTTGCCTTCCTAATTGCTTGCTGTACCTGCCTGTTAACTTTCTGTGATTCGTGTACAAGGACACCCAAATCCCTCTGACTACCAACATTTCTTAGTCTGTCACCTTTTAAAAAATATTCTGCTTTTCTATTCTTCCTACCAAAGTGGATAATTTCACAATTCCCCATGTTATACTCCATCTGCCGCCTTCTCACCCACTCACTTAGTCTGTCTATATCCCTCTGCAGCCTCTTTGTATCCTCCTCACATCTTACTTTCCCATCTAGCTTTGTATCATCAGCAAACTTGGATACATTACACTCAGTCCCCTTATCTAAGTCATTAATATAGATTGTAAATAGCTGAGGCCCAGGCACCGATCTTTGCGGCACCCCACTAGTTACAACCTGCCAACCCGAAATGACCCATTTATTGCTCAGTTGACATCACTCTCACCTCTGAGTGAGAAGTTCTTGGGTTCAATCCCCACTCCAGGACTTGAGCACATAATCTAGGCTAACTCTTCAGTGCAGTACTGAGGGAGTGCTGCGTTGCCAGAGTTGCTGTCTTTTGGGTGAGACATTAAACTGAGGCTTTCACGCTCGGGTGGATGTAAAAGATCCCATGGGGCTACTTTAAGGGCAGTGAGTACACCACAAAACAGATTAACTGATCGTTCATTCGTTTGCTGCGTGCAAATTGGTTGCTGTGGCAACAACTCAGTAAAGGGCTTGGGGCCTCCATGGATGAGAAAAGTGCCACATAAATGCTCATAAAGTTCTTTCTTTCTTAGCAAAAGCAATTACATTGAAATTACAACACAGAAACAGGCTCTTCTGCCCAACCATGTTGGTCTCTGTCCTCCACACGAGCAGGACCCTAATCCCATGTGCCCATCCTGTTCCCATATCCCTTAGTCCCCCTTTCCATCCACCAATTATCTAACCTATTCTTAAATGTTGGCATGGTCTCTGCTTCAATCACTAACTCTAGTAATAAATTCCACAGCAGCACAACCCTCTGTATAAAATAGTTTCTCCCACTCTCTGTCCTAAATCTCTTACACTTAAACTCGTCCCTCCCTTTGTTCTAGACCCTTCAATCACTGGAAACAATCTGTTTCTATCCACTCTGGCCCATCTCTACCCCAGAGGGTGATGGATGCTCAGTCGTTGAGTATATTCAAGACTGAGATCGATAGATTTTTGGACACTAAGGGAATCAAGGGATATGGGGATAGGGCGGGAAAGTGGAGTTAAGGTAAAAGATCAGCCATGATCTTATTGAATGGCGGAGCTGGCTCGAGGGGCCGAATGGCCTACTCCTGCTCCTATTTCTTATGTTCTTATCCCTTCATAATTTTAAACCCCTCGATCAAATCACCCAGTAATTTCCTAAAGACAACAGTCTCAATTTATCAAATCTTTCTGTGTATTTGTGTTTCCTCAGACCAGGCAGCACCCTAGCGAACCTGCTCTGTATCCTCTCTATAGCCTCAAAATCCTTCCTACAGTGCAGAGCACAAAAAGTTGCAAAAAAAATCCACCATCTACTGTTCCAAAATTAAAATTCTCATCACTGCTCCTTTCCATTGGAAACTGCTTCTCGTGCTTGTTTTTCAGTCAAGGACTGTGCTGTTATTCAGAGTCTCTCTGCATTTCTTTTCTTTAGCCAGAAATAGCACTGGTGGCACAGAAAAGTTAAGTGAGGCTGGAATTTATTTCTTCTGCTTGCTCTCCTTTTTGGCTGGATTCTTTTTCTTGTTGTAAATTTACCACCTTCTATTTCTGCCTTTCCTACTTGCTCTTTCTGATTGTGTTATTTTCCCCTGCCCCTTCCTTCCTAGTTTGAAAGACTCGTTACTTCCCATTTATCCGTTTTGCCAGTTCATTAGCTCCCTTCCTGTTCAGATGTAGCCCGTCCTTGAGGAATAGCTCCCGTCTTTCCCAGAGCTGGTGCCAATGCCCATAAGTGGAAATCCTCTTCTTGACATCACTCCTTTAGGCATGAGTTGAGTTCGCTAATCGTCCCATCCCCCTCTATCCTCGCACATGGCTGGGAGAGTAATCCAGAGAATACCAGCTTTGAAGTGCTGCTCCTGAACCTGCTTCATAATCTCCTGAGCCCCTTTTGAAGGACTTCAGGACTTCCCATTCCTATATCATTGCTCCCATGTGGACCACGATGACTGGCTAGTCTTCCTCTCTCTTCTTCCAAAATCTTCTTCAGTCTTTCTAAAATGTTCCTTACCCTAGCACCTGGGAGGCAACAAAGCATCCTATGGTTCTTGATTAAACCTTTCAAAAATGAGCTGGATAAATATCTGACTAGGAATGGCATTGAGGGTTCGAGGAATAGGTACAGACTCTGTTGATCAGTCTATAGGATCCTTTGGCTCCTGGGCTGCTAGGGGCTGGGCAGGTGGATGGACAACTCAGTGTGAAATTTTACTTGATTATTTTTGGGGATTAGAGAGTGTTAATGCAGAGCTCTTCCTAAGGAAATTAAGTGGATGGTCTAAAATCCGTGATAAGGTAAATTGTATTTGGTCTGAGAGGGCGAATGGTCTTTTCTCATTGTTTCCTTTATCATTTTTATGTAAGCTACTTGTAAAAAATAAAGCAACCCTGGAGTAGGGGCTGTGATTTGGGGACTCTCCAACAAGGTTAAGGGTCAAAGAACAGGAATCAATTCATTGAAACAGGCCATTCGGCCCATCGAGTCTGCACTGGTACTTTTCGCCACGTGATTTTACTGGAACTCCCCATCTGGCTCAATTGGTAAAAACAATGTGTAAAGAGGCCAAGAACTTGTATTTATAAAACGCCTTTCACAATCTCGGGACGACCCAAAGTGTTTCTCAACCAATGAAGCACTTTTTGATGCACAGTTAAATGTAGGCAAACATGGCAGTCAATTTGTGCACAGCAAGGTCCCACAGGCAGCAATTAGATAAATGGTGGTGTTGAATGAGGGAGGAATGTGGGCCTGGATACTGGGAGAACTTTTCTTTGAATAGTGCCATAGGATCTTTTATGTCTACCTGAGCCAGCAGCCGGGGCCTCAGTTTAACGTCTTAACCGACAGGCAGCACCTCTGACAGTGCAGCACTCCCTCAGTACTGCCCCTCCGACAGTGCAGCGTTCCCTCAGTACTGCCCCTCCGACAGTGCAGCACTCCCTCAGTACTGCCCCTCCGACAGTGCAGCGTTCCCTCAGTACTGCTCCTCCGACAGTGCAGCACTCTCTCAGTACTGCTCCTCCGACAGTGCAGCACTCCCTCAGTACTGCTCCTCCGACAGTGCAGCACTCCCTCAGTACTGCTCCTCTGACAGTGCAGCGTTCCCTCAGTACTGACCCTCCGACAGTGCAGCTCTCCCTCAGTACTGCCCCTCCGACAGTGCAGCACTCCCTCAGTACTGCTCCTCCGACAGTGCAGCACTCCCTCAGTACTGCTCCTCCGACAGTGCAGCACTCCCTCAGTACTGCTCCTCCGACAGTGCAGCACTCCCTCAGTACTGCTCCTCCGACAGTGCAGCACTCCCTCAGTACTGCTCCTCTGACAGTGCAGCGTTCCCTCAGTACTGCCCCTCCGACAGTGCAGCACTCCCTCAGTACTGCCCCTCCGACAGTGCAGCACTCCCTCAGTACTGCTCCTCCGACAGTGCAGCACTCCCTCAGTACTGCTCCTCCGACAGTGCAGCACTCCCTCAGTACTGCTCCTCCGACAGTGCAGCACTCCCTCAGTACTGCTCCTCCGACAGTGCAGCGTTCCCTCAGTACTGCCCCTCCGACAGTGCAGCACTCCCTCAGTACTGCCCCTCCGACAGTGCAGCACTCCCTCAGTACTGCTCCTCCGACAGTGCAGCACTCCCTCAGTACTGCCCCTCCGACAGTGCAGCACTCCCTCAGTGCTGCCCCTCCTACAGTGCAGCACTCCCTCAGTACTGCCCCTCCGACAGTGCAGCACTCCCTCAGTGCTGCCCCTCCTACAGTGCAGCACTCCCTCAGTACTGCCCCTCCGACAGTGCAGCACTCCCTCAGTACTGCCCCTCTGACAGTGCAGCACTCCCTCAGTGCTGCCCCTCCGACAGTGCAGCACTCCCTCAGTACTGCTCCTCCGACAGTGCAGCACTCCCTCAGTACTGCTCCTCTGACAGTGCAGCACTCCCTCAGTACTGCTCCTCCGACAGTGCAGCGTTCCCTCAGTACTGCCCCTCCGACAGTGCAGCACTCCCTCAGTACTGCCCCTCCGACAGTGCAGCACTCCCTCAGTACTGCTCCTCCGACAGTGCAGCACTCCCTCAGTACTGCTCCTCCGACAGTGCAGCACTCCCTCAGTACTGCCCCTCTGACAGTGCAGCACTCCCTCAGTGCTGCCCCTCCTACAGTGCAGCACTCCCTCAGTACTGCCCCTCCGACAGTGCAGCACTCCCTCAGTACTGCCCCTCTGACAGTGCAGCACTCCCTCAGTGCTGCCCCTCCGACAGTGCAGCACTCCCTCAGTACTGCCCCTCCGACAGTGCAGCACTCCCTCAGTACTGCCCCTCCGACAGTGCAGCGTTCCCTCAGTACTGCTCCTCCGACAGTGCAGCACTCCCTCAGTACTGCTCCTCTGACAGTGCAGCGTTCCCTCAGTACTGACCCTCCGACAGTGCAGCTCTCCCTCAGTACTGCCCCTCCGACAGTGCAGCACTCCCTCAGTACTGCTCCTCCGACAGTGCAGCACTCCCTCAGTACTGCTCCTCCGACAGTGCAGCACTCCCTCAGTACTGCTCCTCCGACAGTGCAGCACTCCCTCAGTACTGCTCCTCCGACAGTGCAGCACTCCCTCAGTACTGCTCCTCTGACAGTGCAGCGTTCCCTCAGTACTGCCCCTCCGACAGTGCAGCACTCCCTCAGTACTGCCCCTCCGACAGTGCAGCACTCCCTCAGTACTGCTCCTCCGACAGTGCAGCACTCCCTCAGTACTGCTCCTCCGACAGTGCAGCACTCCCTCAGTACTGCTCCTCCGACAGTGCAGCACTCCCTCAGTACTGCTCCTCCGACAGTGCAGCGTTCCCTCAGTACTGCCCCTCCGACAGTGCAGCACTCCCTCAGTACTGCCCCTCCGACAGTGCAGCACTCCCTCAGTACTGCTCCTCCGACAGTGCAGCACTCCCTCAGTACTGCCCCTCCGACAGTGCAGCACTCCCTCAGTGCTGCCCCTCCTACAGTGCAGCACTCCCTCAGTACTGCCCCTCCGACAGTGCAGCACTCCCTCAGTGCTGCCCCTCCTACAGTGCAGCACTCCCTCAGTACTGCCCCTCCGACAGTGCAGCACTCCCTCAGTACTGCCCCTCTGACAGTGCAGCACTCCCTCAGTGCTGCCCCTCCGACAGTGCAGCACTCCCTCAGTACTGCTCCTCCGACAGTGCAGCACTCCCTCAGTACTGCTCCTCTGACAGTGCAGCACTCCCTCAGTACTGCTCCTCCGACAGTGCAGCGTTCCCTCAGTACTGCCCCTCCGACAGTGCAGCACTCCCTCAGTACTGCCCCTCCGACAGTGCAGCACTCCCTCAGTACTGCTCCTCCGACAGTGCAGCACTCCCTCAGTACTGCTCCTCCGACAGTGCAGCACTCCCTCAGTACTGCCCCTCTGACAGTGCAGCACTCCCTCAGTGCTGCCCCTCCTACAGTGCAGCACTCCCTCAGTACTGCCCCTCCGACAGTGCAGCACTCCCTCAGTACTGCCCCTCTGACAGTGCAGCACTCCCTCAGTGCTGCCCCTCCGACAGTGCAGCACTCCCTCAGTACTGCCCCTCCGACAGTGCAGCACTCCCTCAGTACTGCCCCTCTGACAGTGCAGCACTCCCTCAGTGCTGCCCCTCCGACAGTGCAGCACTCCCTCAGTACTGCCCCTCCGACAATGCAGCACTCCCTCAGTACTGCCCCTCCGACAGTGCAGCACTCCCTCAGTACTGCCCCTCCGACAGTGCAGCACTCTCTCAGTACTGCACTGAAGAGTCAGCCTGGATTATGCAGGACTTGAACCCACAACCTTTTGACTTGGACAAAAGCTTCTGTGTTTGCAACAAAGCAATATGGTCCAGGATGGTTTGACTCCCTGGTCTGGGCTGTTAGGTGAACTCAAGCAGTGCCCCTGGACTAGGGAGGGCAAAAATCATCCAGAGTGCCCACTGTGATCACTTTCCCGTGACCCCTGTTGGAGAGTGGGAGGTGATCCAGGATCCAGCTCGGCTGTAATATCCTACACGGATGTATAGTCTACTGAAACTCAGTGGGTGTCCAGTGCCTCTGGAAGCATTCCTCACAATGAGCTGGGACCTTTGGGTAAGCAGAAGTAAATTAGAGGGTACGGTGGTGTGGTGGATGGGGGACTGGGCGAGTAAACCAAGAGGCTGAGAGTTCAAATCCCACCAGAGCAAGTTGTGGAATTGGATTAATTGGCCTGGAATTTCCTGGAAAATTTCGGCATCACAGTGGAGTTGTGCCCTTTCTCCCCCGAGGAAATTTGCACTTTACTGATTTGCGCTACATGTGAATGTCTTCGATTTATTTGCGACGCTTCTGAGATATGTATGCTGAAACCCTCTGCCACTCATCTACATAGCTCCAACCCCCATGCAAAAGAGTTCACGGGTGCTTCCTGGATTTACGTGAATAATTCACTGACCAAGATTTGCGCCCAAAGGTTTAGGCACAGTACAGCCCATAGTCACCCGAAACTGGTCTAACTGAGGCTTTTGGTTTTTGATAGCGATTTTCTTTGTGACTTAAAAAGAAAATTCTTACTGAGGCCTGCCCTCTACTTAACCAAAGTGATGTCAGTCTCAATGCATCTGAAATGTTTCACCCACCCCACAACCCCCAACACACTCAGAAAGATTCTTCAATTGGAACATGCTTCCCAATGTGGATACCCCTTTCCTGAATAATAACAGAAAAGGAGCAGTCAGAGGCAGGAGGCTCTGAGAGTGAGGCATCACAGCAGAAGACAGTGACCCCCTCGCTATTACCCCTGTTGGTGGTGCTCCATTTGCACTTGTTATATGATGGTTTTTACCTTCCAGCAAATAAGATTTGCAGGAAATTAAGTTCCCTTTGTCGAGATCGACACAGAAACAAGCATAAATGCTGGCGTAATCTTTGTATAAGTGCGATCGCAGGACATTCCATAATAAATCTGGTTATTTTTGGGTTGACACCAGTAAAATAAACTGCTGGATTGTTGTAAAAACCCAACTGGTTCACTAATGCCCGTCGAGGAAGGGAACCGACCGCCCCTACACAGTCTGACTAAGTGGTTGATCCTTGTTGCCCTCTGAACTGGCCTAGCAAGCCAATCAGTAAAAACAATCGGTACCAAGGAGGCTCATCACCACCTACACCGGCCAACTAGGGGGGGGACAATAAATGCAGCTTTGCCCACATCCTGAGAACAATTTTCTTTTTTAATTGGTGGTGTCGGGGGGGGCTAAAAATAATACAAAGAAACGTTCATTAATCTAAAGTTTGTTTCAGTAGAATCGAGAATAGTTTTGAAGATGGTTGTGTACAAGCTGTCTGCCTGTCCATTCGAGGTACAGCACCCTTTAGAAACATACCTTCTATTTATTGATTTTTCACTATTGGAGGCTTCCTCTTCCTGTGCTGAGCCTGCTGATAAGAACCTTCCTCCTTGTTCCTCCCTTGGTAAAATTAGGAATTGGACCAACGAGCTGTTTCCTTACGACCCATTGTACAATCTCGGTGCCGACTCAAGTCTTCACAGGAATGCTGGGCTGTATTGTTCCTCAGCTTTTGACGTTTCCCATGCAGACTGGGAGGGCTGGGAAGTTTTTTTTTCCCTTTTCTTTGTTTGAGATTTTCACAGAGCAACAACAAAAAAAAGGCAGCTTGCAGGAATCCAACAGTCATTCTCACCACATCCAGGGAAGGAATCAATTTTTTTTTTGATCGGAGAGAAAAATGATATTCCGAATCCTTGTCATTCTCTTATGTCTGCGATTGGCTTGGTTGAAGGGCCGTTTGGAGAAGCCTGAACATCCAGACAATGGTCACAAGGATTTCTTGAGAGATGAGGTTGAATTGAACAGGCATCGAGGGAAACGCAGAGAGACTCACCGCGTCAAGGAGCTTGACAATGTTGAGGAGCGGGTTGACACTGAGCTGGACGGCTGGGGCTACGAGGTGGTCCAAGGAACCAACAAACCTTTCTCCTATGTTCGAACCACCACCTCCGATTCATCCAAGAGGCTAATGCAGACAGCTTTAACCAGTGCAAGAGCATCTTTAAAATCCCCATCAGGCAGGCAAGTGGAACAGACACAAATATTCTTCAATGCAGTGCAATTCCTTACAGCTTTTGTAAGGGATTCTTGCAGAAAAAAAATTGTCCTTAACAAAGTTCTCTGAATATTGAAAGACTGATTGCCAATTCCAATCAGTGAGTCCAGTGTTTGAGTACAACCCCTAAACCAGCCGCCCAGGTTAGTGACATTGTAACGGGGCAGAATGGATGCAGGGTCTTAAATTTTGGAAAATGAGCAATGGTGCCCATTCCCTTCATTGGTCATTTGGTAAAGTACGCTGCTCGGTGTGGGACTGAGGGATCAGGAACTGGGTTCAATGCCTGGTCTGCGCTGAGTTAACACTCAGCAACAGAGGTGCCTAAATCAGCCATGGTCCCTGGTCCTGACTGTTATACAGTGAGTCCTGCTGGAAAGTGAATGCATGTGTGTGCGTGTGTGTGTATGTGTATACATGTGTATGTATATATGTGCGTATGTGCGTGTGTATACACGTGCGCCTGTGTGTATACATGCGTGTGTATTTGTGCGCGTGTATATGTGCATGCATGTGTTGGGGGTAAGGACAGGATTGGGCCAGGTTGTGGTGCCTGTCACTCACCAACAAGACTCTCAGATGAAGAATCAGCGTCAGTAGGTCACTATCTCTGTAGAACTGAACCCAGGGTCTTCGGGGAGGAGGTTAGAGAACTGGGGGAGTTTGACCTTAGAGGCAATAAATCTTGGGGCGGGGGGGGCGGGGGGGGCGGGGGGGGAGGGGAAGTGTTCCTTGTCTCGGGTAATATATTACAGGGACAACGCCCGTATGTCTCAGAACAGCTCTATTCAGCCAGAATTTCTGACTAGGCTGGGGGACAATTTGGAGCTGCCCAACCTCAGGATATGCAGCAGGCCCCAACCACTCATGACTTTTTCTGGGATTGGGTGCTGCTAAATCAGCTCCCAGACTGCTCCAAACCTCCGGCTCCCATTAACATGAATGTCGAGACACGGGCAGCCCATGTAATTGGCAGACGGTCCCTATGCCAGCACTGGGCGGAGGCGGTGGCGGGACGGAGCAGTGGTGATTGTGACTGCCGCTGGCAGTCCCTATGGTGCAGGTTGGCTACAAGTGTCCGTGCTACAAGCAGATGGCAAAGCTCTATAACTGGCACCATGCTGATCCAGAACCTGCGAAGACAGCTTCCCTCAGTATAGTCAACACTTAGTCATAATCATCTTTCCCACCGAATCACAACAGAAGTGTGACGCACCCGCTCAATATCACCACAATTCGACATTTCCATAAGTATGGAGAACTTTGTCAGTTGGGTGAGCAGTCTCACTCTGGTGCCAACTGGCAAGCCTTCTTTCATCTTGTACCACTTCAACCGTGAAATATTGTGATTCTGGCACTTTAAAATTAACCTCCACCATTTCTCTAAAATGTTCTGCTGACAACACGTGACTCTAAGTCTGCAGTTAGATACTGAGCTGCTCTGAAGGTTTGTATTTTGAGTTCCACTGTTCTTGTACGATTTTCCTGTTCTGTCGCACTCTTGTGAAAGCTTCAGTTACAATCGGCCTTTTGCAGACCTTAGGTTGGGTTTGTCTCTCTCTCTCCACACATTCCGTTTCCCAGAAAATTAAACCATAAAAAACAGGAGAAAAAAAAACGTAAAACCCTGCAAAGCAGCAGCAAAAAGTCGCTGGGAGAAAAATGAAAATAAAGAATCAGACAAAAAACCTCTGGCCTTTTTAAGAGCGCCTTCCTGAACTGAGCTTCCCTTTTACACCCACTGGTCGCTGAGTCAAGCTCGTAACAAGATCCTGTCCTCGGCAGAGGGGAAATTTCTTTCACTGTATTTATATCAATTTAAACTTATTTTACCATTTAAATATCGTGCACTTTAGACCCGCTGTGCTAATTGGAGAGAGATCCATTGAAGGGGGTATCTGCCCAATAGGGTTGCCAACAATAGGGTTGTCCTGGAGTCTCCAGGAATGAAAGATTGATCTCCTGGACGCTGCTGTTGCACTTTCCCCACAGTACGGCATCTTCTGGCTGTTCGACAACAGAAACAGGGATCAGCATTTTTCTGGGACTGACTGATGGGCTGTCAGGTTCCTAGTAACATGATGGGGAGACTCACTCTAACCAAATACGCATAAATTGATAACACTTCCATTCACTGTAGGGTTGCTAACCCTCCAGGATTGTCCCAGAGTCTCCAGGGATGAAAGATTAATCACCTGGACACTGATACCAGCAACTCTCAGGAGAAAAATCATAGGGGCGTTAAAAAAATGGTGTGTCTTCTTATCATTTTCTTTGAACACTTTCGTTTATTAGTTATAAAAATATTGGAGATGGACAAAAGGCTGTTTGACCGGGCGGGGAGGTTGTGAGACGGGAGGTCATGTGATGAAAACCTCCAGGAGTACGTCCAATCAGAGTTGGCATCCACATTTATTCTTAATGAATACTTTGCCTCTGTCTTCACAAGAGGGGGACGATGCAGAGATTGTAGTTAAAGAAGAGGAGTTTGAAATATTGGATGGGATAAACACAGTGAGAGAGGAAGTATTAAGGGGATTAGCATCTTTGAAAATAGATAAATGGCCAGGCCCGGATGAAATGTGTCCCAGGCTGTTAAAAGAAGTAAAGGAGGAAATAGCGGAGGCTCTGACCATCATTTTCCAATCCTCCCTGGCTACAGCCGTGGTGCCGGAGGATTGGAGGACTGCTAACGTGTACAGTTTTTTAAAAAGGGAGAAAGAGATAGACCGAGTAATTATAGGCCAGTCGGTGGTGGACAAATTATTGGAATCAATTCTGAGGGACAGCATAAATCATCATTTAGAAAGGCACAGGTTAATCAAGGACAGTCAGCATGGATTTGTTAACTTGATTGTATTTTTTGAGCAGGTAACAAGGAGGGTCGATGAGGGTAACGCGTTTGATGTAGTCTACATGGATTTTAGCAAGGCTTTTGACAAGGTCCCACGTGGCAGACTGGTAAGAAAGTAAAAGCCCATGGGATCCAAGGGAAAGTGGCTAGTTCAAAATTGGCTCAGTGGCAGGAAGCAAAGAGTAATGATTGACGGGTGCTTTTGCGACTGGAGGGCTGTTTCCGGTGGGGTCCCGCAAGGCTCAGTACTAGGTCCCTTGCTTTTTGTGGTATAGATTAATGATTTGGACTTGAATGTGGGGGGCTTGATCAAGAAGTTTGCAGATGATTCAAAAATTGGCCATGTGGTTGATAGTGAGGAGGAAAGCTGTAGACTGCAGGAAGATATCAATGGACTGGTCAGGTGGGCAGAAAAGTGGCAAATGGAATCCAATCCAGCGAAGTGCGAGGTAATGCATTTGGGGAGGGCAAACAAGGCAAGGGGATACACAATAAATGGGAAGATACTGAGAGGTGTAGAGGAACAAAGGGGCCTTGGAGTGCATGTCCACAGATACCTGAAGATAGCAGTTCAGGTAGGTAAGGTGGTTAAAAAGACATATGGGATACTTTCCTTTATTAGCCAAGGCATAGAATATAAGAGCAAGGAGGTTATGCTGGAACTGTATAAAACATTGGTTAGGCCACAGCTTGAGTACTGTGTATAGTTCTGGTCACCACATTACAGGAAAGGTGTGATTGCACTAGAGAGGGTACAGAGGAGATTTATGAGGATGTTGCCAGGGCTGGAGAATTTTAGCTATGAGAAAAGATTGGATAGGCCGGGGTTGTTTCTTTGGATATAGATATAATGTGGGTTAGGTAGAGAATAAAGCTCCCTCCACACTGTTCCAGGGAACTCTGCATAGATACAGAGTAAAACCCCTTTCTATACTGTCCAAACAAGCACTGCCATCTCAGGTGCAGAACGAGTTAGATTCAGAGCAGGGAGCTCCCTTTACACTTGCTGAACTAATGTAACATTCCCATTTCTCACAACAGCTCCCCTGAGTGAGATGACACTTGTTACCTCCTCTGAATGGTGTCAATCTGATATTGTCTCTGAATCGGGTCAAAACTTCTTCTGGAGTAGATTTCTTTGAACCTTACCAGGTTTGTACATCTGCAGGAGGCACCTTCACATGTCCCTGGATGAGAGAGCTCACTGCTCGCACTTCCAAATGAGACAGTTTAGTTGCTATCTGGAAGAGACGACTCAGCACTCTGTGCTAATGGAAACATATCTCACATCTTCTGCTGTATCTTGGAATTGGGGTGAGAAAAAAATCGAAAAGCATTCAGCTGCCCTACACCTTATAACTGGCATCAGATACACTGACACAGATCCTAAAATGTGCCATTTGCCTACATGTATCCTATAAACTGGTGTGAGAAGGTCACAGATCTTAAAACACATCACACTTTACAGCAGATTGAACCCAGTCTACCACAGCAGATTGAATTCAGTGTTGTAGAAGATTGGGGGGTGGGGGGGAAACAGTGGTGGGGTGGGGGGGAGGGGGGAGTGGGGGGAGTGGAAGTGGGGAGAGGAGTGGAGTGGGGGAGTGGGAGTGGGGGAGGATTGGAGTGGGGGAGTGGGAGTGGGAGTTGGGGAGTTGTGGGGGAGTGGGAGTGGTAGTTGGGGGGAGTGGGAGGGAGTGGGGTGGAGTGGAGTGGGGGGAGTGGGAGTTGGGGGGAGTGGGTGGGAGTGGGGTAGGAGTGGAGTGGGGGGAGTGGGGGGGAATGGGAGTGGGTGAGAGTGGAGGAGGAGTGGAGTGGGGGGAGTGGAGTGGGGGGAGTGGGAGTTCGGGGGGGGAAGTCAGTGAAACCACAGTGCCCACTAATGGCTGAAGCTGGAACAGTGCTGCTCCCAGTCACTCACTGGGCCGTTCTATCCAGTGAAGTCTGAGTGTAAATGCCAATAAATAATAGGATTTGATGGCAGAAAGGTAGTTGGGGTGAGAAGATAAATTTAGGAACATTACAAAAATCTATAAAAGATCACAAGGTAATTACAGATTCAAACCATCTTCTTTCATCCATCCGGGGAGAACCCACCACCACTCTCCCCACCGCAGAATCAAATTGTTTCTTATATGATTCCAGGGTTTTTATATTTTACCCAGGAGTCCATCCCAAGTGCTGCCCACTCTTTGACCTTTCACCTATTTGACCTGTGTCCCCTTGTCCTACTCTCGCTAATTAGTATGAAATAAGACTCTGGATTTATCTTTTCTGTACTGTTTGCTGCCTGATTTACTGCTAAGATCCTCTCCTAACCTCTTCCTTTCAAGCTGAAAAGGCCAAGTCTCTCCAATCTTTCCTCATAATTCAGAGCTCTAACATTAGGGATCAGCCTTGTAGCTTTTTCTCTACACTGCAATTGACTGTCTCCCCTGTGTCTCAGTGACCAGCACTGGACACAGTACTCAAGGTGTGGTGTTCAGTTCGATCATGACATCCTCTACTTTTACTCTACTTGGGGGTTACCAACTTTGGCTGAACGTATTCCTGGAGGTTTCATCACATGACCTTCAGCCTCCAACCACCCTGCCCGGTCAAAGAGTCTTTCTTCCCCCATCTCCAAATAACTAATCGAACAAAGTGTACAAATAAAATGAAAAACATACAATTTATTTTTCTCCTGGGTTTGCTCCCAGCAGTGTCCAGGAGATTAATCTTCAATTCCTGGAGATTCCAGGACAATCCTGGAGGGCTGGCAACCCTAACTCTACTGCTTTGGCTATGTAGTTCAACTTTCTGTTGGTTCTATTGATTGCTGCTCTGCAGTGTTTGGACATATTAGGTGTTGAGTCTCCTAAGACTCTGAGGTCTCTTTCAACTTCATTTTTAGCTATTCAGCCCCATTCATGGACTTCATCTGTTGCCCAGTTTCTCTTCCCATGTTCAGTACTTCACACGTGGCCTTATTAAATTCAACCTGCTGGTGTTCTGTCCACTTGTAAATTTTTTCCAGCTTGTTTTGCCTCCTCAGAATCAACTGCCCTCCTAGTTTGGTGTCATCTGCAAACTTGACCAGTGGCATTGGGTTTCTGAATCCAGGCCAGTGATGTAAATCAGAAACAGTAGCGGTCCCAATATCAATCCCTGGAAGACCCCACTCAGCAATCCCTCCCAGAACACGACATAATCCATTTAACCAGAACCTATTTTTTCTACCCCTCAACCAATTTCTTATCCATTCCCAAGATTTATCTTAAATCTTCACAGCTTTGAGCTTAACTAGCAGCCTTTTATGTAGAACATTGTTGAATGCTTTTTGGAAGTTTAGGTACACCAGGGCTTTTCACAGTCCACTTTGGAGGACACTTCCTCAAAAAATAGTCAAGTACATTGGCTGAGCAGGAACGGCCCCTTCTGAATCCATGTTGACTGGTTTCCACTAGCTTATTATCCTTAAATCTACTCTTGATAATTGCCTGGGTTGAAGATGTGGAGATGCCGGTGATGGACTGGGGTTGACAATTGTAAACAATTTTACAACACCAAGTTATAGTCCAGCAATTTTATTTTAAATTCACAAGCTTTCGGAGATTTTCTCCTTCCTCAGGCAAATGTTGAAGACTAATGGGTCTGTAAATGTCTGTCTGTTTTGTCACCCTTTTTGACAGTGGGCTTGTTTCCAGTCTAGTCATACCTCCCCAGTGTTCATCAACACCCTTGTGATCACCACCACTGCCATGCAAATCTCACCCCGTCTCTCTTAGTACACTGCGATAAATAACACTTACCCGTGGGGATTTATTTGTTGTCTCCTTTATATCAAAGTCATTAATTCTCCTTAGGTTATCAGCTTTTAGTCTTCTATTGTAAAAACTTGGAGGAATTCAAAATATTACCTATTGAATGCTTATCCTCTGTTTTGAGACCCATTTGCAGCTTTCAGAATTCTCACCTCCCCTCTGATGGGTGTTAAAGTACTTAAAAAAAAATTCTTACAGTTTTGTTTAAAGATCATAGCATTTAAATATTTAAAAGTTATTATTACATTTTGAAAGGCACAACGAACCACCATTTTTGTAAATATACCCAGGAGTTGTAGACATAACATTATTTGAAACTTCTTTCTCTCCCCTGGTTTTAGGAACTGGTGTGCATTTGTGAAATCCAGATTGTCCACTGCTGTGGTTTCATGTGGAGTAGAACGGTTTGTCCAAAGGTCCATGGAGCCCTGTATGAACGGGATGGTCAACTGCCAAAATGTAGTGTAAGTACCAAATGTGTGAGATATCACACGGGGGGGGGCAGCAAATCTGTTACGAGACATCATAGAGCAAAGAGCCTATTTGATTTCTCATAAAGAATGGCATTGAGCAAGAATTTGAAAGGACAAGAACATAATGAGTGAAACTTCTAATGGTGAAGCTGAGGCTCAGGGACAAGGTGTATTTCAGAGGAAGTTTGCTGGGACTTTTGGCTGGGAAGTCTTTGTCAAATAGGGAGGGTGGGCTGTTGCGGAACTTGAAAGTAAGGGCAAGAACGGTGAAAGCAATTCACTGGGGCACAGGGAGCCAATGGAATTGGGCAATAATGAATCTGTTTGACTTTGAGAGAGAGGACTTGGGCCGCAGAGTTCTGGATCAGATGAACTTTGCGAAGGGTGGAGGGCAGGGGACAGCATTTATGAGATCCACTGTCAAGGTGGTGGAGTGATTGAGGGTTTCAGCAGTTCAGGAGGTGAAGCAGCAGCAGAAGCACCATTGTTTGGAAGGTGGTCTCGGTGACGGACCAGACATATGGTTGAAAGTGCAGCTTAGGGTCAAATAGAATGCTGTGGGTGTACACCAACGAATTCATCAGGCAGCCAGGGAGGTCAATGGTGTCGGGGTCGGAGGTGCTTAGGTCCAGGTGAGAATCAAATAAGATGGTTTCAGTTTTGCCAGTGTTGAACTTGGGAACTTTTGACTCATCCAGGACTTGATGTCAAACATCAGGTTAGTTGGTACAGGCACAGCCTTGGAGTCAATGGTAGGAGTTGGTTGTTATTGGATTCTGACTGCATGCTTGTGAATGATACTGCCAAGCTTTGCATGAAGCTGATGCATCAAAGCTGGAGTCCTGGTGCTCACTAAGGGTGACTCTGCGATCAAGGGAGGAGAAAACTCGAAGAATGCATTGGGACAAGTAGAAGGACAACCATGAAATAGTGGTGCTACAGTGGAGAATGGAGAGGTGAACAATGGCAGAGAGGTTGAGGAGGAATGTAAGCCATGATTGCAGTGACACCAGATGTCGTTGGTGACTTTGACCAGAACGCTCTTGATGCTGCGGGCTCTTTGGAAACTGTATCGGAAGGACCTGAATGTGGAGTTGTGAGCATTATGAGCACATAATTGGATGGCACTGATGTGGTCAAAGACCTTGGGGAGAAAGGGTAGTAGTTTGCAACAATTGAGGGGTCAAATGATGGGCTTTTTCAGGAGGGCAATATAGAAGGCAGTTTTGATAATGGTACATACAATGTCTGTAGACAGGGAGAGATTGACAATGTTGGTAAGTGTTGGGCTGATGAGGGAAAGTTGGGTGTTCAGGAGCTGAGTTGGAAGAGGATTGATGGAGTAGGTGATGGGCTACCTAGAAGGAAATGAGTATAATGAGGGCTGGGTGAGGAGATGGAGAAGAAGATACAGTGTGCGTGGGAGGTGGTGGGGGTGAAGAATAGGGATGGAGGAGATGAGAAAAAGCTCATCAGAGTATTAGCTTTTGGGACATTACTAAAAGTTGCTTGCTCACTGGAGAAGGGCCCATCTCAAAGCACCTGGTGGTGACATCCCCCCGTGTGGGGGAAACGATTCTGCCTGGCAATGGAAGTGGGAATCAGGAATTCTGGTATCTGTAATCTTGCAGAGGAAGGATTTGATTCTGGAATTTAAAAACAACATTGGACAGGTAAGGAGAGAACTTGTTATCAACGTTTATAACTGTAAATATATATTCCATGTATTTCATAGGGCTTATGAGTTCAATCACATCAATGTTGCGCTCCATCTTCCTCTCTATGTGTTTTGGTCAATGCTTTTGCTCTCCCTCTCTTTTTCTCACTGTACCGAGTAGGAATAAACAGGTCTTTTTCCGGGTGGCAGGCAGTGACTAGTGGGGTACCGCAGGGATCAGTGCTTGGGCCCCAGCTATTCACAATATATATCAATGATTTGGATGAGAGAACGGAATGTAACATTTCCAAGTTGCAGACGACACAAAGCTGGGGTGGAATGTGAGCTGTGAGGAGGATGCAAAGAAGCTCCAATGTGATTTAGACAAGTTGGGTGAGTGGGCAAGAACATGGCCGATGCAGTATATTTGGTTGTAAAAACAGAAAGACAGATTATTATCTGAATGGTGATAGATTGGGAAAAGGGGAGGTGCAACGAGACCCGAGTGTCCTTGTACACCAGTCGCTGAAAGCGAGCATTCAGGTGCAGCAAGCAGTTAGGAAGGTGAATGGTATGTTGGCATTCATTGCAAGAGGATTTGAGTACAGGAACAGGGATGTCTTACTGCAGTTGTACAGGGCCTTGGTGAGACCACATCTGGAGTATTGTGTGCAGTTTTGGTCTCCTTATCTGAGGAAGGATGTCCTTGCTATGGAGGGAGTGCAACGAAGGTTTACCAGACTGATTCCTGGGATGGCAGGACTGACGTATGAGGAGAGATTTGTTCGACTAGGCCTATATTTACTAGAGTTTAGAAGAATAAGAGGTGATCTCATCGAAACATATAAAATTCTAACAGGACTAGACAGACTAGATGGAGAGAGGATGTTCCCGATGGCTGGGGAGTCCAGAACCAGGGGTCACAGTCTCAGGATACGGGGTACGCCATTTAGAACCGAGATGAGGAGAAATTTCTTCACTCAGAGGGTGGTGAACCTGTGGAATTCTCTACCACAGAAGGCAGTGGAGGCCAAGTCATTAGATGTATTCAAGAAGGAGACAGATATATTTCTTAATGCTAAAGGGATCAAGGGATATGGGGAAAAAGCGGGAACAGGGTACTGAGTTAGACGATCAGCCATGATCATTTTGAATGGCGGAGCAGGCCCGAAGGGCCGAATGGCCTACTCTTGCTCCTATTTTCTATGTTACACTTGATAAATAACATTCTAAAAGGGAACTAAACACATCTTTAATATGAACAAATATTCAAAAATGGAGAGGAGTTGCAGAAGTCTATAAATTACTTGGTTCTGTGAGACAGCAGGAGAGGTCAAGAGATGAGGGGACATAGAATGTAGGAACTTCTCCATTGCTACATTGTCAGGGATCAATGGTGATGGGTTTCCCTGAAACCAGCAATGAGTCCTCCTGCCCGGGCTGAGGATGAAGGAGGAATTACTTGAGACATGTGGAGGCATTTTAACAGAATGGACCTCTCCTTCCAGGTACCAACTGGCTTTTAGACCTATGTACAAGGTGAAGCAGATGATTGTGACTTCCTTGGAGTGGAGATGTTGTCCTGGACACACAGGATCCAACTGTGAACACTCAGGTAAGTCGCAGTGCAAATGGCAATAGATGGAGTACAACAATTGGCCTCAGTACCCAGGGTTAGGGAGGGCAAAATTGGTCATTTGTGGCTAATTGTGATAGATGGCAGATCTGATGGATGAGATACTCAGTGATTGTGGCAATGTGTGAAATGGCTGAGTTGCAACAGATGCATAGTTTAGAGTAGATATGATGAGGACTGCCTGGGATGGTACAACCAGAGAGCCATTTGGAGCCCATTTCCCCCTCAACTATGTCCCTCAGCAGACCTGCTGCTCTACGTCTCTCAGCCATCCAGCTCTTGGAATTTTGTTGGAGGTAAGATTGAAGAAACCATCAGCTTGCACTGATATAGTGGTTTTAAAAGAGCCTTTTTAGTGCTTCACAAGGGAAGGGGGTGGAACATGGAGCAGGAGTTGGGGGAAGAGGTGACCAACAGTGTGGGTGATCTCCTGGCACTTAGTTTCTCATGAGACTTCTGCCAATTTTCCAAAATGCTTTTTGTTTGTCCCCAGACCTGTCTGGGGTGTTTGGGAGGAGGCCGGGGAGATCTGGCTGCACATCAGGTGTTCAGTGCCCATCGGCCGTAACCCTCGCACCTGCAGACAATTAGTTCATGCAAGGGCTTCTCCTCCCAAAGGAGTCTGCGCGATTACACCCAATGGCATCTCGCAGGTACGTGAATCCCGGAGTAACCGTAACGTTGGACGTTTCCCGGGAAGCATCTCGATCACAGTGGGATAGGTTTTCAACTTGCCTCCCGTCTTAGAAACCGCCAGCATACTCTGAATGGCCGCTCCTGCCGTTATTCATACCTGTCGGCCTAAACTCACCAACCGGGCGGTGACTGCGGGAATTGTGTTCACAGGGTCAGCAGAGAGCCGGCTGCTCAGCCATCTGCAGCACAGGGCTGGCATGTCGAGTGGTACTAATGGTCAGCTAGGGCCCGAACTCCCTCGCTATCTCCATGCGGGCAAGCTGCATCGCTGAGCAATGGGATGATGCCGTGGAGTGGCTGAGAAGCCAACCAGCCTCACCAGCACCTTGTGCAGAACCACCTCCACCTCAGCGGCCACCAGATAGGGAGTCGGATGCAGGGCTGCTCTGACATTTGTCTGAATCTTGAGTTTCTTTACCTTTCACTTTATAATGTTCCTCCCTTTCGGCCTTGGTGAAGGCTGTTCATGGATTGAGTTGCCTCCTGTGCCTTTCCAAAGGTCTTCAGAGTTTTTGCCCCTCCAGCCTGACTCTTCACTTCAATTGTCCCCTTCTCCTTAAATTTCCATTTATGCGTAATATTCTGTTCCCACTAGCATGCTCCCTTCATGTCTGGCCATGCCTGGGGAATATTTAGTGCAAACTCCACACTTCTGTTTAGAGCTGGGTTTTAGTCAGACTCAAACGCTCAGATCTAAAGAGCATCCGTAGCAGCAAATCTAGGCTCTTGGATTAAGGAATGGTTTAACGTGGAACAGGTTGTACAATGGAAATAAATTAAATGGTTTTGACAGTTTGTCACATTTTTCCTAGTTCTTGAGGAGCTCACTGCAACAGCCTCCCTGAATCAGGCACTGGAGGGAGAGCAAGTGCTCGAAGAAATCTTAAACCCAAGTAGGTTACATTTCAGTTAAGAATTTTGAGATTGTAACTGCGGTTGTTTTGTTAATTTGTGAATGAACGAGGGTTATTCCCCACGTCTTGATATTACCAGCATTGGCTTCAAACAAGAAGTCAAATTATCACCTACTGTCCTAAACACAGGATATCCCCAGCACTGTCCATTTAAAAAGGAGCCATGATGTGGAGATGCCGGATGGACTGGGGTGGACAAACATAAGGAATCTTACAACACCAGGTTATAGTCCAACAGTTTTATTTGAAAATCACAAGCTTTCGGAGATTATCTCCTTTGTCAGGTGAGTTACATTTAAAAAGGAGAGTAGGTAATCAAAGCAAAATGGTTTCAATGAGCCTTTTCAGAAGCCTCAAAGGGATTGATCACTTTTAAACCCAGGCCAGAGCATCAGGACAATGTCTTTTCACCCAGGGGTCAGAGTTTGAATTCAGATAATGAAAGGAAAGTCTCCTTTCTCTGCTGGCTCTGAAATGGAGTCTGGGGTGTTCACCTTCTGCTACTCCTTAATCGTTACATCTAATAAACCTCACTCAGAGTTCACAGACTAAGTTGCTCGGTCTGTTGCAGTGTTTATGCTTCCATTATTCGAAGGACAAATTGAAGCACTTTACAAATGGATTACAAACCTGAGGAGAGAGCCCAGGAGAGCCAGGTTGGATTGTTCCATGAAATGAAGGAACCTCCCTTTAACAGAGAGGCAAGCAAAACAAGCCTCACTGCCAGCACCGCACTCTGTCCCTGGAGTAAACTTTATTGTGTTGTTAGCAGCCCTGGGAGACAGGTGTGGCTACACATATAGGTCAGTCACAGAACAACAAAAGCAACATATAAATCAGCTATTAAGACAGGAAGCCTGCCTGCCCCCCGCCCCTCACCCCGATTCAGGAAATTCCTGCCTTGATCCCAGGGAATTCTCTGCAATTTCCAGGATCCCTTTGCGGCTTTTCTTGTACTTGCCGGTTATTCGGGGACTGGCTCCAGATGTCCTGATTTAAATCATTATCGAGCAGCAAAACCAGGCTGCTCAGTGAGAGCCCGGCTGGGTTCACTCAGCCGTTCACCCTGGAGGTTGATGGACCGTGTATTAGGATGGGAGAGTGCAGGGACTGAGAAGAGCTTTCCACACAGTGCAGCATCTTCTGGCATCAGCAGTTTCTGGGACTGTCTGATAGGCCGTTAGGTTTATAGTAACCTGTTGGGGAGACTCACCCTAACCAAATATGCACAAATTGTTAACACCTCCATTCACTGTAGGGGTTGCCAACCCTCCAGGATTGCCCTGGAGTCTCCAGGAATCAAAGATTAACCTCCGGGACACTGCTGCAAGCAAACCAGGAGAAAAATCATTGCGGCAATAAAAAAAGGGGGGTTTTCTTTGAACACTTTTGTTTATTAGTTATAAAAATATTGGTGGTGGGTCCAAAAAAAAGGCTGTTTAACTGACAGTCAAGAATCATCCAATCAAGTAATAAAGTCTGTTCACTTTCCAATTGGTGCAGGAATACAGTGCCCTGTGAGGATGGACATGTCAGGTGACTAACCTCCAACCAGAGTTAGCAACCCTAAATTACTGTGACCCAGCCCCCCATTTAACGATCCTGTTTCCTTCCCTCTGTCAGTTATTAACTCATGGCCATATCTTACCCTTGATATGTACTCATGATGTGGAAATGCCGGTGATGGACTGGGGTGGACAAATGTAAGGAATCTTACAACACCAGGTTATAGTCCAACATAAAATAAAATTGTTGGACTATAACCTGGTGTTGTAAGATTCCTTACATTTTATATGTACTGACCTTAGTTTGTAAAGGAATTTCTCATGTACTTTACCAAAGGCCTTTTGAAACTCTACATGTGTTTTGTTGTATGGCTTCACTTCATAGAATCATAGAAATTTGCAGCACAGAAGGAGGCCATTTGGCCCATCATGTCTGTGCCGGCTGAAAAAGAGCTATCCAGTTTAATCCCACTTTCCAGCACTTGGTCCGTAGCCCTGTAGGTTACAGCACTTCAAGTGCTCATCCAGGTACTTTTTAAATGAGTTGAGGGTTTCTGTCTCTACCACCCTTTCAGGCAGTGAGTTCCAGACCCCCACCACCATCTGGGTGAAAGAATTTCTCCTCAACTCCCCTCTAATAATTCTACCAATTACTTTAAACCTATGCCCCCTGGTTATTAACCTCTCTGCTAAGGGAAATAGGTCCTCCCTATCCACTCTATCTAGGCCCCTCATAATTTTATACACCTCAATTAAATCTCCCCTCAGCCTCCTTTGTTTCAAAGAAAACAACTTCAGCCCATCCAATCTTTTCTCATAGCTAAAATTCTTCAATCCTGGCAACGTCCTCATAAATCTCTTCTGTACCCTCTCTAGTGCAATCACACCTTTCCTGTAATGTGGTGACCAGAACTGTGCGCAGTACTCAAGCTGTGGCCTAACTAGTGTTTTATACAATTCTAGCATAACCTCCCTGCTCTTATATTCTATGCCTTGGCTAATAAAGCTTTCTTAATCACCTTATCTACCTTCAGGGATCTGTGGACATGCACTCCAAGGTCCCTTTGTTCCTCTACACCTCTCAGTATCCTCCCATTTATTGCCTTGTTTGCCCTCCCCAAATGCATTACCTCACACCTCATTATTTTGAGTGTCACCTCCTTAAAAAAGTCTGATGTTTGTCCTTTCCCTTCTGAAATAATTTTGGCCTTTGTTTATTAGATTATTTTCAGTCAGGTGGTACTTTATTTTGTTTCTAAATATTGATTCTATTGGTTTCTCAATATTTAAAGGAACTAATCATCTCGAATTCAACTGGGAGCCTGTTTCACGGGTAAGAGAGTGCTTCATGTGTATGTGAGCTCAGTATGAAGGACAGGACAGTGGAAGCTAAACATAACCGCTGCCAAGTGTGTCTCTCTAAGGAAATCGTTGCATATCCAATGTTCCCTCCTTTAGACTTTAGACTTAGCAGGAGTCTATCATTTCAAAACTAATCAGCAGAAACAATATTTCAATGAGCAAGTGGTCAATCGATGGAACAGACTTCCTAGGGAGAAGGAGGAAGCAGTTAGTATTGATTCAATCAAATGCAAATTAGAGAGATTTCTTTCAGAAAATAACAATAACATAGAGTATATGAGAAATTTGAGACATGATGTGGTGAGTGTAGTAATGCTGGGGAGGAACAGGTGACTTTGGACCCATGGTTCCCTAAGCTCTCCACCACTGGGTTTTCCTCACCTCATGTCTGGGTCTGTTGTAGACTAATTGATAGAGATTGATTGCTACGATTAGTCAACAACTCCACTATCGTTGTATCATGCGACTACCAGGGTGGCAGAAGGCGAACTAGATGGAACTTGGTCTTTATTTCATCCAGCAATTCCTATGCTGTGTTTATCCACTGAGCCTTTGTGGCTGTTCAGCACTGAACGGTACAAACAGTTCTGCCTGCGATGTCTCGTGTACTTATCTACGTTCCTTTTTTGCTGTAGCAGAACCCGTTCCGATGATTGACGATGTGCAGGTTCAGGACTCGCAGCTGCATCATCTACAGGACGACGTTTCTGTCACTACTGCCTCCACTCAGGCCTTTCAAGAACTACTGAACGACCTACGGAAAACAAATCCCTCGATGGAAAGCAATGAAAACAAAACAGGTACACAGTCCAGGCTCAGTCTCTAATACCAACAAATATCTGGGTAATGCTCTGAGCTGTGGTTAAGGACCTCTCTTCATTGGCAGCTGTTACTGGTCACTCTATGTGGATCTCCCCTATTGCTGCTCATACGGAGTTGGGGATTTTTTTTTTAATATTCTCTGACGTGAGCATCACTGGCAAGGCCGGCATTTATTGCCCGTCCCTAGTTGCTTGGAGAAGGTATTGGTGAGCTGCTTTTTGAATAACTATTTGTAGCGTTTTGATACAACTGAGCATCTTGCTAGGCCACTTCAGAGGGCAGTTAATTGTCTACCTGGTTGGTGTGGGACTGGAGTCACATATAGGCCAGACCGAGTAAAGTCAGGTTTCCTTCCCTAAAGTGAACCAGCTGGGTTTTCACAACAGAGAGTCCAGTAATCTGTCTATCTCAGCCTTGAATATTTTCAACAACTCAGCGTTCACAGCCCTCTGGGGTAGAGAATTCCAAAGATTCACAACCCTGAGTGAAGAAATTCCTCCTCATCTCAGTCTTAAATGGCCGACCCCATATCCTGCGTCTATGCCCCCTAGTTCTAGACTCTCCAGCCAGGGCAAAACAACCTCTCAGCATCTACCCTGTCAAGCCCCCTCATAATCTTATGTTTCAATTAGATCACCTCTCATTCTTCTAAACCCCAGAGAGTATAGGCCCATTCTACTTGCCTCATTGGACAACCCTCACATCTCAGGAATCAATTTAGTGAACCTTTGTTGCACCGCCTCTAAGGCAAATATATCCTTCCTTGGATAAGGAAACCAAAACTGTACACAGTACTCCAGGTGAGGTCTCACCAAAGCCCCGTACAAATGTAGTAAGACTTCCTTACTTTTGTACTCCAACCCCCTTGCAATAAAGGCCAACATTCGATTTGCCTTCCTATTTGCTTGCTGTACCTGCATGCTAACTTCTTGTGTTTCTTGTACAAGGACACCCAAGTCTCTCTGAACACCAACATTTAATAGTTTCTCACCATTTAAAAAATATTCTGTTTTTCTATTCTTCCTACCAAAGTGAATAGCCTCACATTTCCCCACATTATACTCCATCTGTCACCTTCTTGCCCACTCACTTAATCTGTCGATATCCCTTTGCAGACACTTTGCATCCTTCTCACAGTTTACTTTCCCATCTAGCTTTGTATCGTGAGCAAACTTGGATTCATTACACTCGGTCCCTTCATTTAAGTCATTAATGTAGATTGTAAATCGCTGAGGTCCCAGCACCGATCCTTGGCCTCTGTAAGCTTATAGATACAGCTGGGAGGTCTGAGAAGTTTAAAAGTACATAGGTTAAGGATCCTCCCATCTTTTGTGAACTTCAGCTCATCCAAAACTCTGCTGCTCGTATCCTAACTTGTACCAAGTCCCGCTCACCCATCACCCATCCTCACTGACCTACATTGATTCCAGGTCCCCCAATGCCTTGAAAGAAGTCAAAAAAACAATTAGGAAGGCAAGGAGAGACTACAAAATTAAACTATCAAGGAATATAAAAAGAAATAGTAGAGCATTCAACAGGCACATAAATAACAAAAGAAAAATCAGGATAGGGATAGGGCCACTAAGGGATACGTAGAAACATAGAAAATAGGAACAGGAGTAGGCCATTCAATATGATGATGGCTGATCCTCCATCTCAATACCATATTCCCGCTCTCTCCCCATACTCCTTGATGCCTTTTGTGTCGTGAAATCTATCTATTTCCTTCTTAAATATATTCAGTGACTTGGCCTCCACAGCCTTCTGTGGTAGAGAATTCCACAGATTTACCACCCTCTGAGTGAAGAAATTTCTCCTCATCTCAGTCCTAAATGTCTTACCCCGTATCCTGAAACTGTGAACCCTCGGTTCTAGACCCCCCAGCCAGGGGAAACATCCTCCCTGCATCCAGTCTGTCTAACCCTGTCATAATTCTATATGTTTCAATGAGATCCCCCCTCATTCTTCTAAACTCTAGTGAATACAGGCCTACTTGACCCAATCTTTCCTCATACGACAGTCCTGCCATCCTAGGAATCAGTCTGGTGAACCTTCACTGCACTCCCTCTATGGCAAGTATATCCTTTCTTAGGTAAGCAGACCAAAACTGCACACAATACTCCAGGTGTGGTCTCACCAAGGCCCTGTATAATTGCAGTAAGGCATCCTTCCTCTTGTACTCAAATCCTCTTGCAATGAATGCCAAACTACACATGATAAACTCACAGGTAATAATAGCGAAATGGCAGAAATATTAAATAATTAACTTGCCTCAGTATTTACCAAGGAGACTAAGGTGGGCATGACATTAGAAGAAGAAGTCAAAAAAGATATAAAGACATTTAAGATAGAAAGGGTAGAGATAATTGATAAACTAATCAAACTTAGAGAGGATAAAACCCCTGGTCCAGATGGATTGCTTCCACGCATATTAAAAGAAGTTAGGGAGGAGATAGCAGAGGTACTATTACATATACAGAAAAATTCATTAGAAAAGGGAACAGTGCCAGAGGACTGGTGGACAGCTAATGTGATTCCTGTATTTAAAAAGGCAGATAGAGCCAGTCCAGGGAACTATAAACCAATAGTTTAACGTTGGTGATAGGAAAGATAATGGAATCCTTACTCGAAGATGTAACAGAAAAACATCTAGAAAGCAAAAATATAATAAAGAATAGTCAGTACAAATTTCAAAAGGTAAGGTTCATGCTTGACCAACCTTATTGAATTATTTGAATTTACAGAAAGGGTAGACAAAGGTAATGTAATATATTTGGATTTTCAAATGGCCTTCGATAAGGTACCGCATAGTAAACTCATGACTAAAGTCAAAGCACATGGAATTAGGGGACAAGCAGCAGAATGGACAGCAAGCTGGCTACAAAACAGAAATCAGAGAGTAGGGGTTGAGGGGAGCTACTCAGATTGGCAAAAGGTGGGAAGTGGTGTTCCACAAGGATCGGCGCTGGGACCACTGTTGTTCACCATTTACCTAACGATTTGGACTTGGGAATCGGAAGTACAATTTCAAAATTTGCGGATGACACCAAATTGGGGGGTATAGTTAATACTGAGGAGGACTGCGACAAAATACAGGAAGACATTAACAAACTTGAAGAATGGGTGTGTAATTGGCAAATTAATTTCAATATAGATATGTGTGAAGTGGTACATTTTGGTAGGAAGAATGAGACGACCACATACTCCTTCCAAAATAAGAGTTTAAATGGGGTAGAGGAGCAGAGGGATCTGGGGTACAGATACACAAATCACTAAAAGTAGCGACGCAGGTTAATAAAGCTATAAAAAAGCAAACCAAGCACTGGGATTCATTTCTAGAGGGATAGAATTGAAAAGCAGTTATGTTAAACTTATATAGAACCTTGGTTAGACCATACTTAGAGTACTGTGCACTGTTCTGGTCTCCATATTATAAAAAGGATATAGAGGCACTGGAGAAGGCGCAAAAAAATTTACGAGGATGATACCAGAACTGAGAGGTTATACCTATCAGGAAAGATTGAACAGGCTGGGGCTCTTTTCTCCAGAAAACAGAAGACTGGGGGATGACCTGATAGAGGTCTTTAAGATAGGGGGGACATAGAGAAGATGTGTCCACTTGTGGGGGAGACCAAAACTAGGGGCCATAAATATAAGATAGTCACTAATAAGTTCATTAGGGAATTCTGGAGAAACTTCTTTACCCAGAGTGGTTAGAATGTGGAACCCCCCCCAACACAAGGAGTAGTTGAGGCGACTAGCATAGATGCATTTAAGGGGAAGCCAGATAAACACATGATGGAGAAAGAAAAAGGATATGCTGATAGGGTTAGTTGAAGTATGGAGTGAGGAGGCTCGTGTGGAGCATAAACAGTGGTATGGACCTGTTGGGCCGAATGGCCTGATTCTGAGCTATACATTCTATGTAATTTCAAATTCTCGTTGTCGTACTTAAATCCCTTCATGGCCTCACCCTTCCCCATCTCTCTAACCTCCACCAGCCCTACAACTCTCCCCACCCCCCCACCCCCGCCAAAATTCTCCATACCTCTGACTGGCCTCCTGTGCGCGTCCGCTACCTCCCCCACCATTGGCTGCTGCACCTTCAGCCCTCTTGGGCCCCACGCTCTGGAATTCCCTCTCTAATCCCCTCCACCTCACACTCCTTCATTTAGACCCTCCTTAAGCAGCTTCTTTGGCCGAGCTTTTGGTCACCCCTCCTAACGTTCCCTTGCTTTGGCTTGGCATCTTTTTTTCCTTGATTATGCCTCTGTGAAGGCCTTTCATTTCTTATCTACGTTAACGGCACTATTTAAATGTAAAGTGTATGACAGACACGTGTATTGGAATAGGTGCAACAGGAAGTTAGTGTTACACTTACAGGAACGTTCACTATACACAAGACTTTAATATATTAATACATCATGTATTCCCTGACCAATCCAATTCCCCTGTTTGACACGACACAGGAAGAGAAAGAATACTATTAAGGAAAGTGCTGACTACTAGATTTTGCCCTTGAGAACAGTGACACCTAGAGACACTTAGAGTTCACCACAACTATTAAAATTAATTAAAATGGGAGACATTACTTAGGGCTGCTCACCTGCACCTCCTGGTGGTTGGTTTCAGAACACCAAAAGGGAAGGCTCATTATCAGATCATCTTCCATTTATGCTAGAGCTGGTGTGAGGGATAGGAACGTCCAAGAAAGGAGAGAAAATTCCAGTTAAAGCTTGTAAAATTCTATCCGACAGCACTCCCGCAACTTCCGAACTGAACTAAGTGGCTGGATAACTCTACTGCACTAGCAATACTGTAATTGCAGTGGGGGGCACTTTCATGCTTGCCATGAGATGAAAATTTGATAAAAATATAACAAAAGTAGATTTAAACCAGTAAATTGCTAGTGTTACCCACGGTCAGTTTTAAGGGGTTGGTGGAGAAATTGTATTTTCCCAGCTCTATAACATTGCTCACCTCTCCCTGCACTGCCAAAATTCTAATCCATACCTTCATTGCTCTAGAATTGACTCCGTAAATGCTGCCCTCTTTATCCATCCTTCACAAACTCCACTTTATCTAGAATTTTGCCTCCAGAGTCGTGTCTCACACAAGGTCCACGCTCCCATCATCCCTGTCCAGTTCATACTCTGATGGCTTCCTGTCCTCCAGGACAATTGGACTATAAGGTTCTTGTCCTCATTTTTAAATCGCTCCATGGTCTCAAACCCACCCACCCACCCCCACCCCTTATCTAACTGATCTTTGCCAGCGATATATCCCATTCTGTATCCTCTGTTACAGCTCAACCCAGCTTACCATCTGAGGCCCTCCTCTTTGGAACTCTCTTCCTTAACCACGTCACCTTGCTATCACTCTTAAAAGCTTCTTAAATCACTTTGATCATGCGTTTGGTTTCCCTCGGCATCCTCCACATGCTCTGATCTGTTTCCTTACACAGGTGGTTTTATAAATATGCAAACAGTGGCTCTGGTTGAATGTCGTGGAGGATTGTGATATGGATGGTCAGCTAAAATTTCTTACATTTTAAAATTACATGCAACATATTTTTGGTTTTACAGAATTTCCTGTGCTTCAGGATATATTAAAGCCTCATGTTGAAAATTTCTTGAGACAACATCTTCATTCATTGTGGACAAGCTTCAACAAAAGCCTGCAGGACCTGTCTGATATGGTCCACAATTTATCACAAAGTATAGAGGTCAACAGGAAGAATATTAACGAGCTCTCGAAACAACGAATGCCTCAAAGGCAACTGGAGGAATTCAGCACTAAGTTACAGTTGAAACTTGATGAGAACAGTGAGCAGCTGCGGAAAATTGAGGACATGTTGAATGATCATCAGCAGAAAATAGATCATGAATTGCACGCTCAGAAGGTTAACCTTGACCACAACCTAACCATGATTAAAACAGAGACAGACCTAAAAGTCAAGCGTAGCCAGAAGATGATTCAGATGAAGTCGCATCTTCTAGATAACTCAACAGCTGAGGTGAGGAAAAACCAAGATAGACTATGGCAAGAAGTCTACACTTTAAATCAAAATCTGGCAAAGATCGCTGAGATCAAAGACCCAAAGTCATGTCCATCATGCAACTCTAAAGATATCCGCCAAGACAAGGGAATGTCCAAACAGGACTTTGACCAACTCAGTGCAACTGTTGAGGTTCATTCAAGGAATCTTACACACTTAAATAGAATCTGTGGATTGCATGATTTTACATCAAATCTGGTTACCAATTTCCAA
The DNA here is from genome assembly GCF_035084215.1 of Heptranchias perlo. NCBI lineage: Eukaryota > Metazoa > Chordata > Chondrichthyes > Hexanchiformes > Hexanchidae > Heptranchias > Heptranchias perlo. Next base: position 19,232,026 of record NC_090360.1, read on the forward strand.
CAACAGTTGGAGAAGCAGGAATCAAATTGTGCACAACTGGTGGCTGGCTTGAAGAGAGAGATGAATCAAAAACTGAATGAGACCAGTGTGGGTTTTACTGAGAATGTTTTGGGACTGAATGTTTCCTTTATCCATCGAAGTTCAGGTCACGAGGAACTTCTTTACAACCTTGACAATAAAGTGAAAGAACTGAGTCGGAGGTTGTATAGCATTCCAGAAGATGACCAACTTTGCGACTGTCAAGCGTTACTTGTGGATTATGGTTTGGTTGTTGATAACCTGAGGAATGCCAGTAACTTTATGGACAAAATGCACTTCGATCTGAATGATGTTAAACAGCAAGAACTAGACCTGAGCAATAACTTAAATGATTCTGTACAAGATCTGTTCATGGCTTTGCAACAAATTCGTCAACAAGTCCAGGACCTCCAGTACTTGCAGCAAGACGAAAACAATGCTTTAACTGAGGATATCGCAATACTCAAGAAGAATTCCACAATGATTATGAGAGAAATTAGCCATTTGAAAAAGCTGGATGCTACCATGGGCTCTCACATCAAATACCTCAATAGTTCCTTCAGTTCTCTTTTGGAAGATGCTTTGAGGCACACAGTCATTCTGGAGAGTTTGTTGGGACAAGACATATTGGAGATCACATCTGAAGGTGCAACAGAGCTCCAAGCGCTTTCTGTTCGCACTTTATATCAAAACCTTAATGAGACAGAGAAAGACCTTGCTACCCATAATATAATTTTGGAAAGCATCAACAAGAGGCTGCAGGTGCTTGAAGATGGCAGGTCAAATGATGAAATTAGGGAATTAATTAGTTCTGATGAAAACTTTTTGAAGGAAAGCTCTTCAGAAGTAGATGATAGAGACCATCGTTCCCTTGAACATACAGAACCAAACCATGAGGCAGTGGAAGAACAACAGATGGATGATTCAAAATATGATTCCAGTGAAATATTAATTATTAAAAAAGACATTGAGATGTTGAACTTGAAAGTAATTAAACTGGAATCCCATTGTAATAACGAAGACCCTTTCTACAATCGTAGCTTGGAACAGATGAAGGAACTGTTTACAAAGTCAGTGGAGATTCTGCAGTCAGATGTGTCATCTTTGAAACAGTTTCTTGAACGTCACATCTCTGTGTTTCAGAAGCTCACTGGCAGTGCAGACAATCTTTCTAATGGGACATTCCGTATTGGGCGAGGAGGCTTTGGCTCAAAGCGAATGAGAAAGCTCCACAAGCAAAGTCACCATGGCGACAAACAGCTGGAGATTTATGGAAATGCTTCAACTGTAGTCAACAAAAATAGCATCCCTATTGCACAGGGTAAGTGCATCTGTTGACAATTGTTTGTGAATGTGACTGTGGTGCACTATCCATCCTCAATCCCTCTGCAGCCTTTGGCACGGTCGACCATACCCTCCTTCTCCAACGCCTTTCCTCCATTTTCCAGGTGGGACTGCTCTCGCTTGGTTCTACTCTTACCCATGCAATCGTAGCCACAGCATTTCCAGCAATTACTTCTCTTCCCACCCTGTACCATTATACCAAAGATCGGTTCTCGGCTCTCTCCTCTTCCTCATCTACATTGCTGCCTCTTCGCGACAACATCTGCAGACATGTGGTCAGCTTCCACATATATGCTGATGACACCCAGCTCCACCACCCCTCAACCCATCCATTGCTTCTCTGTTGTCAGATTGCTTGTCCATATCTAGTCTTGGATGAACCACAATTTTCCCCAGTTCAACATTGGGAAGACTGAAGACATTGTCTTTGGCCCTCACCCAAACTCCGTACCCTCAACAGATTCCATCCCCCTCTCTGGCCATTGTCTCAGGTTGGACCAGACTGTTTGCAATCTTGGCGTCCTATTTAACCGAGCTGAGCTTCCGATCCTATGAACTCTCCATTACATCTACCTCTAACATTGCCCATATCAGTCTCTGCATCAGCCCAACTGCTGTTGAAACCCTCATACATGCCTTTGTCACCTCCACACTCCAGTCTAGCAGTAATGTCTTCAGGACTCAGTAATATCATCACTGACCGAGCCACACTTGGTAGTAGACATGGAAGTCCCCCTACCCAAAGTACATTCTGTGCTCTTGCTTCCCTCAGAGCTACCTCCAAACGATGTTCAACAGGGAGGATTACTGATTGATCAGTTGAGGGGGGCAGTAGGTGGTAATCAGCAGGAGGTTTACTTGACCTTGTTTGACATGAAGCTACAAGATTTCTGGTCTGCAATCAATGCTGATGACTCCTAGGGACACTCCCACCTGACTGTATCCCAATCTCTGTTGGGTCCACCCTGTTGGTGAGGCACAAGGATGGTGAGGAAGGAGTACAAGATGTTGGCTAAATATGATTCTGTAAGTCAGGCTGTCACTCGACTAGTCTGTGGGCCAGCTCTCCCAACTTGGGTACCAGTCCACAGAAGTTAGTGAGAAAAACTTTGTAGTCGACTAGGATGAGATTGCGGTAGCCTTATGCTGATACGATGCCTGGGTTGTCCCTGATAGATAGGTCCAATTTTCTTCTTATTGAACTTTGTAGCAATTGTTTACAACTGGGTGGCTTGCTAGATTACATTAGAGGAATTAAGAGTTAACCACATAATTTGGGACTTGAGTCACGTGTCGGCCAGGTTGAATAGGGGTGGCAGGCTCCCTTCAAAAGTACATCAGTGAACCAGTTGTGTTTTACAACCCAGCAGCTTCATGGTTATTTTTCTGGTGGTAGCCTACAAATTACCATATTTATTGAATTCAGTGTCACAATTTGCCATGGTGGAATTTAAACTCATGACCTCTGGGTTACTCGTGGTTATAAGGGAGAGATCGAGGCCAAGTATGGTCCACTGATAGTACTTATGCAGTTACCTTCGAAGTGCGAGAGAATCTTGTTGGCCTGTTTGACAGCTTCCATTTTTTTTTTGTTTGAATTTTTCTGTTGAGTCCCTCTACATTCCTTTGTATTTTCCAGGACGCACAGAAGTATAAATTCACTAAGGAAAGCAATAGAAACAGAAATCACATTAATTCTTTCTTCTCAAGCTCTTTCCTAGGTTTGTTTTTTTTGTTTCCCATGGTGTTGGCCTTGGTTCAATAGTAGCACTCAGTCTGAAGGTTGTGGGTTCAAGCCCCATTCTAGAAACTTAAAACATAATCGAGGCTGACACTTCAGTGCAGTACTGAGGGAGTGCTGTACTGGCAGAGGTGCTGTCTTTTGGATGAGATGTTAAACTGAGGCCCCACCTGCCCTCTCAGGCGGAAGTAAAAAATCCCATGGCACTATTTAAAGACGAGCAGGGAGTTCTCCTGCTGCCCTGGCCAATATTTATCCTTCAACCAACATACTAAAAAAGAAATGGTAATCAGTTGCTTGGTTTTGATTTATTTTTGCTCTTTGTTTAGAATTCCAGGCTGCATTTTTCGTGGGACTTTCCAACAATTCAGAAACTAACAGGATTTTGAAGTTCAACCAGATCTTCCTGAACTATGGAGACGGCTATTCATTGGAAAAAGGTTACTTCAAAGCTCCACTCAAAGGCATCTATGTGTTTGTGGTGACTATGGAGTTCGGCCATGGGCCTGGTCTTGGTTATCTTTTGGTTGATGGCAACCACACAATAACGCTTCAGAATAGCAGAAAAAACCAGCAGCACAGCAGCCTGGCTTGGGGCTATGCCATCCTCGAGCTCAGCAAAGGACAGCACGTGTGGGTAGAGGTGGCACAAGGGTTTGTAGTTCAACGGACTCCGCCTGAGACAACATTTGGTGGATTTCTGTTATTTAAAACATCTTAAGGTTTCATTACCAGTCCTGAAAATAGAAGAAACTTAAGACTATTTTAACAGATTCACTATTGGAGGTTTCCATTCAGGAACTATACTCTTGCTGAAGAGCTCCCTTTACATTATCACACTGTGCTCACTCGCTATAAAAAGAGTTTCCCTAGGTTTTACAGCTCATAGTAGTCAAGGTGGTATCTATTCATGTTCTCATAGATGCATTACATTTGATTCAGAAATTACACAAAGATGTTGTCCAATTTGGACAATCTATTACAGTAATAATAAACTTTGAACTCTATATTGTCTACTATAATATTAGCGCAGAACACCATTACTGCACCAATGTGCTCTTTGTTTTTACTATCTTAGTCCATCATTGCACTCAGGAAAATTATACCTGAGAATTTAGCTAAGCTTTCATTTCCAGAACCTTTGGCCTAACAGTGGGCCAATCTCATTGTGAGACCTCCTCCTAATGGTCTCACAACTAACAGCATTATTGTGTACTTATGTACAAATTTGAATGATACACACAATTGTCTCCCTATTCATTTACAAGGCATTACATTCTAACAGAAGCCAGCTGTTGTTTTTAACTGAAGCAGGAAATTCTGGATTATACTGCCCAACTAAGGAACAAAACCAGAGGCTGAATCCATCAATGTGTGTTGACCTTTTCTCAATTCCCCACTACAGTACATAGAGTTTTACCTAAATTTGCCTCTGGTTTCCTTCTGCCTCTCCCAGGATGTTGTACGACTGGGAGGAGAACACCATATCTGGAGGGAGGAGGGGGGGTGTGGGGAAGCTTGGTGGTCCAAATGGTCTTTTCCCGTTCTTTTATGTCCGTATATAGGTTATTACGGTTCACTCAGACTATCTTTTTGATAAAGAAATTGGTGGTGCTTTCATTTTTCAAGTTAGGCCTTGATTCATCTCAGACTGGAAATGTTAAAATGGCTTAGAAAGCAAGACCAATCTCTGGAATAGCAAGTCCTTGATTGAATGAGAAAGGATGTGAATCAGCAGAATCGATGAGTAGGGAAGGATTTCCGGCAAGGATTCAACTATAAATTTCATTGTTTTTAAAGATAAGAAGAGAACTCCAAAACTCAAGCAATTAAACAAATCATGGTTAGAGGTTGGCATGAAAAATAACATGGGAGCTGGCAATATGCCAGTGTGAAAAAAGCAATAAAATCATTCATCCTTATGTTGACTGATCCCCAGAGTTCTAAATTGACATGTTTTTATTCATATTGTTGAATTCACCAAATTATACATCAAATTGTGGGTGTCGCAGCAAATCCTTTGGGACCCCACAGCAGTTATGTAGTACTGTGTACTATGGCCCCACCTAAAGAACATGTAAGGGAAGAAAAACAAATAAGCACAGCTGACAGAGCGATTGTTTACTAAAATAATGTTATTTACTTAAAAGTCAGATACAGGACATAATCTGTGTACACGATGTACTTCTTGCAATGCAATCTGTGGTAAACTTAATAAGGCACCTTTTACCAGATGCTGTACAAAATAGGTTTATAAATCATTACACTTGGTTTAATGTGTTGTTTTACTGGCAATGACATAAGCATTAGAGTAACATTACTGCTTTAACCCTTTGTTGTCTGTCCATTTGCTATGTACAAATACGCTAACTAAATGATTTCATAATATTCTGATTCATACTTTTGTCCATGCCACAATGACAAATTGATAGGGTGATGTTGATCTGGCAGGTGGCAGATGGAAGTCACCCTCCCTTTTCTTTAAATAAACTAAAGGCAGGCTGATTTGAGAAAAAAGGCACAATCATTAAAAACATTTCTTTTAAAAACAAACTCCCTGACTCGCATGGTTTCCTTTGAAAGACAAGAACATCTTTTATAGACGTGGATAGGGCATTGAGTTTGCACCCCCTAGTTCCAGATTTAAAGGGCTTTCTTGCACCTCCATCACAACAATGCTGTTCCTCTGCACCAACTCCTGCTCATCTATGTACTGAATGTACCTCAATGTTTTAAGGGGATGAGTGAAAACAATTACTTGTACCTATTGTACTAAAATAATTCATGATTGGAGGGAGTAGGGTGAATGCAGGGACAGACAGCATTATTCACCATTCCTTACACCAATCCTTCATTATTCTATAGTGATTAAAAAGAAAATTCAGCACTCCAGATGTGAATTCCCTGCAGCAAGTTCAAAATGATAAAAGCTGTTCCAACCCAACAAGAACGTTCTTGAAAAGGAACACAATGATAAAACCGCAGATTTAAAAACATAAAAGTACAATGCACCGATGACAGTGTGTTTCATATTTTCTTTCACATGGGACTTTCATGCTTGTGAAAAAAATATCCAAAATGCATCACCTCCAGTACAATATCTCAGAATTCACGGCCTATACATGCTAACATTATGCAATACACAGCAGTATAATTGATTGGGCAGGAGTCACAAAATCACATCTCACTGATAAACATTCAAGAGGGCACAAGCTTGGTTATTGGTACTTCATCTTTCACATTCAGGGGTAAACATGAGAACCACAGCGTGCCCGTCACTGTACATGACTGTGCATGGTATGCAACAAAAACAATCCTGTTTATATGAATGGACCGCACTGTATCTTACTGACCCCACCCTCCTCCCCCGGGGGGGGGAAAAAGTCTCACGCCCTACTTTGGCTATCATATTTACAAGAAAAGCTTGCAAGGTTTCATCAGCCGTACTACACAAGATATAAACATTATGTTACATAACATCTTACAAGACTGTGGCATCTGGGAACCTGGCACAAATTAGACAACCACAGGATTATTAATCGTTCAATACATGAATATGGTTTGGAATTACTCAAATGAAATAAAATACACAAGAGTTGGCATTACATAGCTTAAAATCAACCAGCACTTTGCACTACCTGCACAGCTTCTTGTTTTCTCCTGGAACACAGTAAAGCTCACACTCACCTTCCAGAGTCACTATTAGTGTGGAGCAAAGACAACTACAACAAAAAAACAAGCTTTAAGAAGGGAGGGCAAGAAAACTTGAGTAGTTTTGTGTATTATGGGGATCAGTGGAATTGCTGAGTCCTTGGCAGTGATATTTCATACTCATGAAAATAAACACGTGAAATGCCACTTAAGCTGTGATAACTTGGAAGAGAATTTACACCAAATCAATACCGGCACTCAAATCAAAAGAATGGCAGCGGAACACATATTACATCGGCTGAAAGTCTCTCATTTAAGAGATACAGGATTTCACTTGTGCCTGTAGTGTTTGTGAGTAATAGCATTTTGCATTTGTGTAAGAAGAATTGTTATAATACAAGGTTTGTGATCTCCCACCACTCCTGAGGAGATTAACAGAGCTGCAATTCAGACTCTTACCGTACACCACTATCACAGCACTGGCTGAATGCTCTGCACTGCCTGATTTTCTGTGGTGAGTTTAGTCAGACAGGCCAAGAAAAATTCTCTCTCTGTTTTGCCCCAGAGCAAATAGACTTCCTGTGATCTAAAATGGATCTCCGCTAATACTCTAGGGCTTCAAATAACAAATAATGAAAAAACTAAGTTATAACTAGAGGGACATAATTACTTCTGAAAGGAAAACTGGGAGAACATAATTAATAAAACTATGAGAATGAATGTTTTTCTATTTCTTAGAAGACATACTGGTCTGTGAACCTTGCTGGCAACCTTTTGCTACCCACAAGAAAGTTGACTATCCAAATTCCAAGTTTTACAGGTGTTTACCCAGCTAGCAGACATCAAATTCAAGGCTTGCACTGCTGCTTGCCCTATTACATGAGAGAGGGCAAGTGGATGGATACAAAAAAAGGGGCAACAAAAGTGAAAATTAAACAGAGACTGAAAGGATTAGAGTTTCAAGAAGACAAGAACAAATCGCTTGACTGCCGAAGTGCAATCAGAACAGTGGAGCTAGCTGTGAACATAAAGTGTCCAGGATTCAAGAGAATAAATCTTGCCATAGCATGTTTCATACTTGGTGCCAGCAGAAGCTCACTCTGTGCAGCTAGCATTCACAAAATTCTTGCAAATGCCCAAAGTACTAGCCAATTTAACAAGACTTTGGAGGTGGGGAAGGGAAATAATTGTCGTGCCCTCATGGCTTATGAAGACAGGTGAAGGCAGATTTGTTCATCTGACCCCATTTACAGATAGCAGGTGAAAACCAACCATTAACTCCCAGCAATAGTTTTGCAAATTCATTCAGAATTGAGGCTTTCACAGAAAGCACCGTGTCCTGGCTGTGAGACACCATTCCTAGAGTTCTCATGGTGCCAGCTATCATCATTCCACTGTGGGCCGCAAACAGAGCACAAAAAAGACAGCGACACATAGGAATCCCAAGGAAGCTTAAGATACTCCAACAGCATTAATTTACGGTCTTATTTTTTTTTTAAACATGTTGCTGTCCGTTATGAAGTATGGCATAGAGGCTTGTTATCAGAAGTCCTTTCTTCACTCACTATGCCATGCATGAAACAGTTCTGAATTCAAAAGGTAATTATTAGCAGCCTATCTAGTGTGGTGTGTAGAAGGGACTGGAGCGAGTGAATGTCCGCCTCTCTAACTACACACAAGTCCCTGCCCCTCTTTGGGGCCATAATGTCAGCTGTTTAGCGGCTTGATCAGATCTTGATGTCTTGAGATTCCACCATTTTGGCAAGTGTTTTCTTCACTCTTAGTGCTGTCAACCGGGAGGCAGGGTTATGAGCCCAACATTCTGACATCAACTTCAGGACTGCTCTTAAACACTGTGGGGGTTGAAAAAGAGTAGGTGGGTATTATCAAGGAAAAACAATATTAGAGAGCAAAGTCAGATCTTATGAAGATGTACAGTACCTTCCTTGTAGTTCTAATATTCAGAAATAAGTTTCCTTAACAACTAAAAAAAAAACAGGTTCAATTCCAAGTTAACTGAGGCATATCATTTTTTTTTATTCCTCCCCAATTAATTGTGGACGCTAACTTTGTTCGGTTTTGTGGTGCTACAAACTTCTGATCCTCTGTCAGTGCCAGGCTAATTCACCAGCAGGTGGTGCAAGAAAGCAGCATGGGATAACTCATCCAGCAGGTTCCTCTCCCTATATAAGCAGGGAGCTACCCAGCCTTCAAATGCAACTTGCTCTTACCTCTGCCCTTTCCAGTCCTGCTCAGCCAATGAGCAAATCTGTCCCACACCCTGATACAGTATGTCAGTAATCCACTCCACAGTGCCAACTGGATTTCCTAAACTAGGTTATCAATCTAAATAATGATACAAGTAGGATCACTTGCTGTCTGGTTTGCTAATCTATACACATATACAAGCATGATGACTTTGAGTTAGTCTATTTTACGATCCATTACTAATTAGGGCAATCTTCTGTAAATTTTGTCTGCTACTAGTTTGGTCAAAGTGTAAATTATTTATTTCAATAACATTTCACTGTAAAATCTCCCTTTGGCATCTGAGCTGGTGCTACAGACTATGAAACAGGTGATCTAGATAAAGCTGGAATGCCTACTGCCCTTTTCGCAGAAAGGAAGTGTCAGCATGACTCCACCTGAACACTGCCCAGTAGCTGGGGTTGGGCAGGCTTCACCGTAAACCCAGAGGGATCTCATTCAGATATTAGCTCATCCAGGCATTGGTAAATACAATGTCTGCAGGGCCTGGAACATAAAATAGCCAGCTGCTAACGAGCTATATCTTTGCCAGCATATTGGCAGGCTGATTGCCAAAACGTTAGTTACACTAATGAGATGATAATCACCTTCTCTCTGGTTTAATACCTACCTATTTGCAAATTCAAGCTCACAATGGTCGTGAAATCTAAGTGTATGATAATTTTATGTTTTACCATAGCTTTCCAGAAATCAAAATATGAATGTCGGATTTCATGTACATTGACCTGTAAAACATGATTCACAAATTGCACCTTCATGCACATCTTTAGGTTCTAAATATAGGGATCCAACTATCATACCAAACTTTATGATAACACAGAACTCAATTCAAAGAATCGAGTGGTGTATTTCAGCTGTCGACAGTGTTAGTTGCACGGTCAGTCAAAAGAACTGCAGTGTCCTTACAGGCCTCACTAAGAAGCATGAAACACTCACCTCATCACTGTTCCACCTGTTAGAAACTGTCGGACGGAGACATTTAACACACGTCACTTCCCTCATATCCTCATAGGAGGGGTCGTTTGGCACCATGTCATAATACGGCAACTGGTAGTCCTCTACAATACCTGCAGGAAAAGAAAATCAAATTAAAATCAGAAGTGGGAATTCCCCTGATGACTTATGTCCCTATGTCCCTATGAAAGCAGTGCAATGGCAAAACCATTGGGTGTTCCACGGTTTCTGATCATGATGGACAGGGCCACTAGTTCTATACTTCATGGGTCAAGAATGTTTGTACATTTCACACACCTACCCTGCCATTCACTCATTAACTTCTCAAGGACCAATACAATTCCCAAACACAACTGGGTTACAATGTCCTCTTCTTCTGCTTGTTCTTTTTATTTTTTTTTCTACTTTTCCGTTGTCTCTTTTTTCTCTCTCTCTCTCTCTCTCTCAATCCACTCTGTTTCCCGCTCTTTATTTCTCTTTCTGTATCTAATTTGACTCTAATTCACCCTATTTCCATCTCTATCTTTCGCTCTGTTTCTTTCTCTATCCTTTTCTATCATTGGCTAAGGAGATAGACCATTGGGCACGATGTTCGCGAGGTTCCAACACGACAATGACATCACTGCGCCGTTATCACTTTAGCGTTCCAGCAATTTGCAGCCCAAATATAGTGCGCTTCGAACGGTGAGATAAAAAGACCAATTAAAGTTGCTCGCCACAAGGTGCCCCATTGCAGCAATTTCTGGTCCATTCTTCACAAGACACAAAATAGATATAGATGCAGAGACCATTCAGAGCATATTAATTGATTCAACTGTCCCTATCTCCATCTAAATCTATGTATAATTATATAAACTAAAGTGTTGCATTAGTGTACATTTTGTCAACCATATACCAGATATCACATATTGTTAAAGATGAACAATAATCTTAAAAGAGATAAAGAAAGCCAATCACTTAGTGCCAGCTGTTTCTAACCTGGAGCCTGAAACTTTTAAGCATTTTCCAATTTGTACAGTCCTTTGCCAAATAACAATTAAACTCTGATTGACCTGAGGCTTTGTTTACTTGACAATTAGACTTTATGGCTTTAAGAGGATATAGCTCCACCTTTGCAGCAGAATAATATACTGCATTGTATAAACATAGAAAGCAGCTCATCATTCGCCTTAGTGAGAAACATCACGGGAGCTTCAGTTACATTTGAAAATTCTGTATGAAATCAGTCCAACTGAGAAACGTGAGCGATCTGAATATTTTCTCTCATACACTATTTACAGGTGAATGCTGTAACATACCTCCTGTAAGACAGCGACGTGACATCTCCCATATGACTAAGCCAAAGCTGTATATATCTGCCATCAAGTAAGCCTGAAATTGGTTCTTGTTGAGGCTCTCATCTAGTACCTCTGGTGCCATGTATCGCTTTGTGCCCACTCGTGTATTTAGTGGGATATCAACTTCATTTGTGTCACTGTGAAGATAAGGCAACAAATAGGAATTAGGAAGGAGCATTCAAAGCTAATAAAAATATCTTGGATTCATTAGGAACTTTTTGAAGTTCGGGAAAAAAAATTCCCTATCTCTCCTGAAGACAATGACCTAGGCAGCTTAGCCAAGGGGTCAAGTTTCATGTGTGAATCTAAACAGTTAGTGTCAACCAGCTCTTGATTACGAGATGTGTATAAATAAGAGACCCTGCAAAGTGGATAAATTTATCTTTCCTCATCATTGGAGCAATCATCACACACGCATATACGTGCACAATACAAACACACACACGTGTTTTACCAAAATAAAATTTGGGAGGAGGGAGATAATAGCTGAGGAGGTCCAACCTCTGCTGTCAAGGCAAGTCCTGTGTATTAATGAAAGTTAAACAGAAATGTTTGGCATGGAGGAGCAGGAGGAGAGGAAGGGTAGCCCTAGTAATAAAGGATGAGATGAGATAAAGACAGTAGTGAGAAAGGATCTTAGCTCAGAAAAATCAGGATGTAGAATCAGTATGGGTGGAGCTAAGAAAGAACAAGGGCAGAAAACACTGGTGGGAGCAGTCTACATGCCCCCTAACAGTAGTTATAGCATTGGACAGACTATAAATCAGGAAATTAGAGAAGCATGTAACAAGGGTAATTCAATAATCATGGGAGACTTTAATCTTCATATAGACTGGGCAAACCAAATTGACAAAGTAGTTTGGAGGACAAGTTCATGGAATGCATCCAAGACAGTTTTTTTTTAGAACAATATGCCAAGGAACCAACTAGGGATTGTGTAATGAGACAGGATTAATTAGTAATCCTATAATAAAGGATGCTCTATAATAAAGGATCATAATATGATAGAATTTCATATTGCGTTTGAGAGTGATGCAGTAAAGTCCGAAACAAGGGTCTTAAATTTAAACAAGGCCAATCAGGTAGGTATGAGGGGCAAGTTGGCTAAGGTAGATTGGAAAATTAGATTAAAAGATATGACGGTAGAAATGCAATAGCGAACATTTAAAAGAAATAATTCATAATTCCCAGCGAATATACATACCCTTGACGAATAAAAACTCCACAGGAAAAGTGATTCAACCGTGGCTAACTAGAGAAGTTAAGGATAGTTTTAGAATAAAAGAAAAGGCTTACAATGTTGCTTAAAAAAGTAGTAAGCCTGAGGAATGGGAGAGTTTTAGAAATCAGCAGAGGATAATCAAAAAATTGATAGAGGGAGAAAATTGAATATGAGAGTAAACTAGCAAGAAATATAAAAACAGATTGTTAAGAGCTTCTACAAATATATAAAACGGAAGAAATTAGCGAAAGTAAACGTGGGTCCCTTAGAGGCAGAGACAGGAGAAATTATAATGGGGAATAAGGAAATGGCAGAGACGTTAAACAAATATTTTATATCTGTCTTCACAATAGAACAAAAAACATACCAGAAGTAGTGGGGAACCAAAGGTCTAATGAGAGGGAGAAAAATTTCCTGATTCAAATAAAATTGGGAAAAGAAATTTAGGAAGAAACACTGAGGAGCCCAAGAACCATTCTTAGCTGTATGCTCAAATCAAATCTGATCAATCTACAACGGAGGCCTGCAGTTCAATAACTGCGAGCCAAGAATACAGATTCCCTTGTGAGAAACTTTACTGCTTGAATGGTGGGCACATTAACTTTTGAAGAACTACATATTGGTCCAAGGGAGGCCTCTCTGGGCACAATTTCCAGATAGCCGCTTGAAGCAAGATTCCAAAAGGCATCCCCTGATCAGTCCTAAGGTCCAAAGTTTATAGATGGATTTTACAGTAGCAACATACACATGATTGGAACTGATCAAACCTGGGGCTAATCCCAATTCAATCAGATACTCAAAAGTAAGATGTTCCCCATCTATTACAGGTTTGGTGACTTGGTAGCTGGACATCCAACAAATATTATAAGCCCTACTACTAGACATTTTAATGTAGCTAATCAAGAAGTACCAACTATTTTTGGTACGTGACCATGTCCTAGCAATGGTGTCCATTGCTCTAAAGAAAAAGAGACCTTCTTTCAGGTTACGAATTGGACCCCTTTCCTAAACTACAGAAACAAAACCTGCCTGCAGACCATGGTGATGTTAGCCTCACTCATAACTGGTATAGCCAAAAGCCATGGTTGGTGCAGCCAGTCACAATGACTTTTACCTGTTCTGTGTAAACTTTCTATAGCATCCTGGGATAAGGGGAAATGGAGGAACATGTACAGAAACCATGGTGTCCAGAAAAAGGATAGGCCATCCAGGTCCAAGTAATTCATAGGAAACACTGCATACAGAAACCACCTTTTTGCTGCAAACATGAGTTAAATGTGCTGGGAGGAAGTATAAATTATGACAACCATGTTGCAAATTTTTATGGGCATACTTAGCATGTGGTTCTCCCAAAACTAACCAGGTTTGGCAAAATTCCTAGTGTGTGAAGAATTACTGAATGGAAGAAGAATAGTCATTTTCAACTACAAATGTTAGCTTGGCTCATTTGGTGGGCATCATCATAGAAGGCTATATTCATGCTATTGACTGTTGTTCAGGTAGCATGGTTAGAGTGCGTCACGTTGAACTTTCCTTTGTCTGCACAGTTATGAAGTATTTTTAAAATTAGTGCAAGTAATTTTGTTCCATTCCAGATGGTTTGCTGTTCTTGTCTCGGAGTCAGAAGACTGTAGCCCCCACTACGGACTTGAGCACATAATCTAGGCTGACACCTAGTGAAATGCTGCACTTTTAGAGGTGTTTGTCTTATGAGAACAATCATTTGTGTACCATGGATGTGTAGGTGACACTGAGTTGGTCTGGGATCAATGGATGCAATTTGAATTATTTTAAAATATTCTTTTATCAGGAAATGCAACATTTTCAGAGTTTTAATTGTGATGGAGTACAGGATCATGCAGAGTGGGAAGGATGATAATTCCTATTCAAAATGGGGCCACCCAAACACAAAACTGCTGCATACAGACTCAATGTAGGACTCCGCTTATTCGCAACAAAAGTGGTTGTGGGAAAGATTTTATAATTCCTTATATGCTTTAAGACATTGTGAATGGGCTGTGTATTTTTTCTCCATGTAAAATATTACCTATATTATTTCAACCCTGTCCCTCAAGGTTACAGTCACAATTAAAAAAAAGCATTTGCCTTTATATTCAGGAAGTCCTGCATTACCTGTTGAATTTCACAGTTAGGCCCAAGTCAGCAATGCTACAGGTTCCATTCTTTTTCACCAGGATGTTTTTGCTCTTTAAGTCACGATGTGCGATAGCAGGTTTGCCTTGCGTGCCGTAGATTTCTGTGTGGAGGTGACAGAGACCGCTAGCAGCAGAGTAGGCCAACTTCAGTAAGGCTTTGGTATCAAGCACGGTGCATTTCAAGTAGTCGTACAGCGAGCCATTCTCATGGTAATCTGTAATCAGATACAACCATGTCGACGAGCCTTTGCCTTCAATGTCTGCAGCAATAAATCCTGTTAAAAATAAAATCGAAAGACAAAGTTTAGCACTTGTCTTCTCGCATGATAGAACTAACTATGTCACCATGTCCAAGTGAAAGAGTAAATACAAGCTACTATATATTGAGAATGTTAAAGAAGAAATCTTGGAGAAAAATTAAGGGGAAGGATGTCTAATTAAAAACGGGGAGAGGCAGGCAAGAGGAGTAAATACACTGTTTTTAAACAAGAACAGCAAACCATCTGCAATAGAACAAAATTACTTGCACTGATTTTAAAAATACTTTATAACTGTACAGGAAAAGGCAAGCTCAAAGTGACGCACTCTAACCATGCTAACTGTACAATAGTCAATAGCATGAATACAGCCTTCTTTGATGATGAAACTCCACACAAATACTCATTACTATTACAGATGTTTCAAACACATTAATATTGCCTTGGATCCTTTCAGTGCACTTGGCAGCAGAATTTGTTGGCCCCATCCTGCTTTCACATCTGGTTAGAGGCATTGATGTGCATGCTGAAGTTGACCGATCATAGACCACCAAATTCCGGCACACTATCAAATCACACACAAACAGCATGACAATTTTAGGTAGCTTGTTTTCTGAGGCGAGTTATTTTAACACCAATCAAAAATGCAATTATTTTTCATTCTTCCTTGCTACCTGCCTCCTGAGGCAAAAAGGACTGACTGACTTGGCTGTTGCTGGACATTGTGCTACTGAATACTGGGCAGCAGATTATTGGACTTTTGTCAGATTATTTGAATTCAACTAAATAATAAGGAACATGCACCAGTATTTTCCACTGTGTGCCAGTTTTTATGGATCTGTTAAAAGTAATACACAGAGAAAAACACTGATTATAGTCATCGCTCAGTAAACTTATTAGGACCAAACAGATATAGTCAACATTGCACTTGGCCTGACGGAATGCATAGGGCTGTAATTTTGTGATAACATTTTGGTAAACCACGGTTTAGTCATGATGGATATCTTAGTAAAAATTACAAAGTCACGGACATATTTTGTGATAACCAAACTATCTTTATGTTGCTATTTTTTCCACTCTTCCCCCTTCACTTCTGCATTTTCTCTCCCCTCTTCACTTCTGTTTTTTCCTTTCTACTTTTGCTCCTTTTTTGTCCTTTTCCACTTCTCTTTTTCTCTTTGGCTTCACCTCTGTTTCGCTCCTCTATCTTTTTCTCTCCCCTTCGCTTCAGTTTTCCTCTCTCTCTCCCCCATTGCTTTGGTTGTGTCTCTTTTCACTTTCACTGTTTCCTCTTCCTCCAACTTATTTTCTTTTTACTTCTATTTGTCTCTGCAATCAGACATGGTACAAAGAGGCAGCACTTGTTCTGCTGAAGGGAAGAGCATAGCATGATTGACACAAACCCTCACCATTGCCCTATATGACTTTTAAAACAATTATTAAAATCATGGATCCAAGACGCCTCTGACAGGTTGAGCAGTTTCATTTTCGAGCACTACAGGCCATCTTTGCCTTCATTACTAAAAAGCTGATATCTTTCATGTGTAGCAGGAAAGAGTCAGACAAAGTAAGGAAAAACAAGTATACAAATGGTGGGGAGAAACATAATGGGAAACAAGAGGTGGGGGCGGGGGGAAGTAGTAAGAAAACAAACCAATTATTTCACATTCTATGCAGCAAATTCCTATGACAATTCTCAGGAAAGCACAACAGCCAATGAGAAATGCTAGCACATAAATCAATAATGTTAATCAGTGTTTGACGTATACAAATTGGATTGTTGGAATAGCTCACCTAGAATACTTTCGTGTCTCATTAGCACTGTCTGGTAGATCTCAGTCTCACGGAACCAGCTGGCCTCCTCTGCAGAAGGGAACACCTTTACTGCCACCTTCTCACCACGCCATCTCCCCATCCATACCTCACCATAGCGGCCTTTACCCACTAGCCGGACCATCTGAATCTGTTTTGCAATTGTACGTTGCACCTAGGGGGAGGGGGAGGAAGAAAACAGGAGTTCATTAACGACGACACACTGGCAAAAGACAACAAGAGCTCAAAATAACATTCAAAGTAATGGCTTTTCAATCCCTGCAAATATTGGGACTGGCAAGGAGCAATAGCATTGGGCTCGCAGGGGAGTGCTGTACGCATCCATGTGCAATCTTAGACTCAATTACATATCATCTTTTACATAAACTTTAAAGAACTAAAGATACAAAAATCTAGGGGTTAAGTGCGAGTTTAATGGGGACCCCCATAAAAGTGGTATCCACAAATTGTACCTTTTTAAAAATCTCTTGCTTGTTTTGAGTTTTATTGATGTTCAAAATAATCAATTTTATTGATTTTCTCCAAATTTACCTGGGATTTTTGGGGTGCAATTTTTTCCTCACTGATTGTCACTTTTTTTTAATACTAAAAATAAAACTTGAAAAATCTTTTGAGTTTTTAAACTGGCAATAAAAACTGACTTTCAAGATCCTTATTTATAATTCAACATTTAAAATAAGGGAGGTGGGGGGAGGGGATTGTAGAATTAGAACCAAAATACTAGAGTAATTTCTATAAAAGTGCCTAAACAGATATACAGACACTAGATGCATGATTGAGGCTATAAAACAATGCTGCATTTCATAGCAGTGCATGAGGGTTACATTTACAAAGGAAACCCTCTCAGAGTGCTGTGAAACTCTTTATTTCAATGCTTCAATCATCCATCTAGCCGATTATATAGAGTGGGTATTTGGACAGGTTATAATCTATTCGAGGAGTTTCATTTAACATGATAAACTGTATAAGCAAAGCTTAACTGGTTTGTACATATTTAAATTTGGATTATATTGTCTTATGCTCATTCCTGGCACAGTAAAAAAAAGTTTAAAACTTTATTTTGTAGATGTTTCCATACCAGTAGCTCAGTGTTCTGGTGTTCACAACTGGCTACATAGCATCTCTGGACTGTCACTACTGTAGCATTAGTTGATATAATAGGGAAATGCTATATAATATTTCTCATCTGAAGTAACTACAGCTCTTGTTCATTCCAGAATATAAGAGAAATGATTGATCCAGGCCATCCTAGTTCCACAGCACACTTGATAATTGCATTTCTAAAGATGACAGTGACAGCTGAGATTGCAACTCCACACCAAAAAATACAAACAGCTGAGAGAGAGAGATCAAATATTGCAGCCGCATTCCAGGAAGAACATGACCCATTTTACATTTAGTGCCTGCAAACCATGCAGCTTCATATTTAATATTCCATCACAAAATGGATCCTGTGGAGACTTGCATCTGTAAAGAACAGGTTGGTCCTTCTCCAATGCAATAGCAATATTCTAATCATAATCTGCAGATAGAATTCAATTCCAAATTCTGTTCATTTTAAGGATCTGCTCCCAGATGTGCTCTCTGTTTTTCTAGTGCAAGGTGCAGTTTCTTGAAGACCTGTCAGTTAGGACCTTCTTGTCAGAAAGACCCATTCAAATGATGTATTGGTGGATTTGTCTTTGGTCAGCTGCCACTAAACTTAGCTACACCAGTCTCTTCAATGGTTCAAAGGGTATATGCTTATTGCGATGTATTATTTAGTCAAACAAACCAGTAAGGCAATAGGTTCAATCTCTGTACTGAAATAGTTGATCTCAGCCAGGGTGGTGGTGCTATAATTGGCCTATGTGCCTCCAGGCTAGGGAAGAGGAAAAGCAGCAGTATTCTGCTTCTCATCACTATCCAGTAACCCCAGCTGCAAAAGCGTGCGCGCGCATGTGTGCATGGGTATATGGGTATATGTGTTTAGGTTAGCGGAGAACAGAAACAAGCTCAAATGTGATACCCATGGTTGACCAGTCCACAAATGGTCACTGTCACACATTACACATATGAAGAATGGTCACTTTGGCTAGATATCAGAGGCTTATGGCACCTGTGAAACCATTCTCCATCATGAGTCACCATCTTCAGAAAACCTGAGTTACCCTAGGGTTTGAATGCCATAACCTGTATGTAGAAGTAGAAAGGATGCCAACACCTGCATATCTTAATAGCCGACCAAAGATGGATTTACAAGGCCGTTCATAGCTGGGAGACTTAACATAGCAGCAAACTAATATCATACACATGAAAAAAAAGAGTTTTCTTTAAAATATTCTTTCTGGGGCTTCCACTGTACCACTTGTCCCTTATTGATCAAAATCAGCTCAGTCTTCAATAGAGTATCTATTCCTTCATCTTTTTTTGAAAAGAGTACAGTGGTTCCATGGAACTTTAGGATGAGAGTTCATATTTCTAATAGTTGCACATTCAGTTTCTAATTTCAACTATGTCACTGCGTGATGCCCAGGCCAAGCCCTTCCACACAAGGAGGGAAAATCAAAAGTTAACAATTGTTCTTGGGCTGCTCTTCTGAAGTTTGGCTAAAGAGCACAGTGCGCAGAAAATTAAAAGTAGGTCTCCAGTCTGTTCACTCAGCCAAGGAAAGGTGGGTGATGATGCAGGGGGCGAATTAATACTTGCTCTAAAACAGAAAATATAAATGACCTAGATTAATTTAATAGGTTAGAATTTAAGAATTTTTAGGAACAGGAAAAAAGCCAGTAGTCCCAACAAGGCTATGCCTTTTCATAATTAAACCCCCAGCTATGAGCCTTCTCACCACTCCTTAATTCCATCTTGCTTCACAAACGCCTCTAATTTTTTCTTGAATCTATTGATAATCTCAGTTCAATGACCTTCCCTGGTATCTTATTCCACAGGCCTGTTATCCTTTGGGAAATGTGACTTCCTGATTTTTAACTACTTGATTTTTAACTTGTGCCCCTTTGAACTTTTCACTATGGTGAATTTATCTTGGTCAAGCTCCTTCGTTATCTTGAAAACTTCACAAATGGGTCATTATGAAGCCTCCTTGCTTCAAAAGAAAAAAGCCCAACCGCCTTCTTTTTTTAAGATTTGAATTTCTGATACCTAGAATCACCTTTGCTGCTCACTTCACTGCTCTCTCAAATTTTACTCTAAGTAAGGCTCACCAGATAATTTGCTTTATAAGAGCAACACAAAAATGTTCAAACATTTTACTGAGTAGCCAATAGCAGATTAGCCTGAAGAGTTTAATTATGGCAGTTACACAAGCAAAGGACTATATAAAAATATTTCATCATGTACCTCTGACAATGCAGTGTTGAGTTGCTGTTCTCTATATTTTTACAATGTTGTTACTGGGTGTATTTAGCACATTGCCACCAATGCACTGCAGGAAAAATTTCACTTGAGCCAATGTTTTAATAGAATTTCAACGCGCTTTAACAGCAGATCGAAGTGCTTTAATAGTGCACCAATGTGCTCCAACGGCGTGCCGATGTGCTTTAATAGTGCACCAATAGGATGCCGCTGTGCTCCGATAGTGTGCTGATTTGCTCCAATAGTGTGTTGTTGTGCTCCGATAGCAGGCCAATGTACTTGAATACAGTGTAACCTTCAATTAACTGTTCTTACCAAATCAGCAGTACTTTACCCTTGTGTTAAAATTCTAGTGATAATATATAAGGGCAATTGTTTAATAGATCTGTAATGATATGAAGGTCTAATCTTGCTTTTTAATCTAACTGCTGGCATATTATATTGTTTATCAATGACTATCAATACAAATAATGCCCATCATACTGGTGATATCATCTCCCTTACACATTCCAAGCTCACATTTTCCTTTGCTCTTTTGCAGTTGGTGACCCACTTAGTTCTTTACAAATTGATCTATTAGTTTTAAATGGGATTAAGTAAAACTATCAGATGTAAACTTTAAGATCATTGAAACAATTGTCACATTCTCCCGAGTATGTGAAACACGCTATATAATTGCAAATTCTTTCTAAGGGAAACATGCAAACATTGGAGACTGTGCAGAGAAGTGCCACAAAGCTGGTCCCTAGTCCTAGAGGTCAGAGTTATTGGGGGAAACTGGAACAACTTGGGCTTGAATGTTTTAATCTTGAAAGGAGACAAAAGAAGGGTGATCTTAGAGGTATAAAAGATCGTCAAGATAAATTAGGAAAATTAAATTAAAATGCAAAAGTAGGACAAGTGTCCACAGGTTCAAATTAGTAACAGGCAAATTTAGGACATGAAGCTTTTCTTCACATGCAAAGTTATCAATGCATGGAATGAACTTCGAGATATAGTGGAGGCAAAAACCCTGGAATCATTTAAGAACCAATAGAATGCTGCAATGAGTGGGGGGTGGGGGGGAACTTTCGGGTCTTTCTGGTTGGATGAAATAAGAATGGCCTTCCTCATCCGTAATTATGTCATAAGGCGGACAATATGCAACCATTAATGATGCAGTAACAATCCTTTGTGCTCTCATCAGCAGAGGGAGGCTTGGTATACTTTTTGTAATTGAAGATCTCTGAAGCTTGGTTTCTGTAGTTAGAACCTTTTTTTGGTAACTACATACAACTTCACAATAGAATAGAAATAAATAAACTTGCTCATGTGTTGGGAGTTTTGTTCTCTCTTCCTTCAGATATTTTTTGTGAAAATTGGGGATATATCTCACAGCTAGTTTATCTCTGGAAAAAATGCCTTCCAGGCAAGGTCAGTTACAATCCCCTATGTCCTGGGATAGCAGGCCACAGGATCACACTACCCCTTCAGAGAGGTTCCCGATCACAGCTAAAGGTGAGGAGACATGGCGGGGGATCGGGGTAAGTGGAAATAATGAAGAGCAGGTGCTTCTCCAGCTAGGGAATGGACAGGTAAAAAAGGGTGAGGCAGCTGAGGCCAACCTCATGTAACTTCAAATGGCAGGATTGTTAGAGGCCTAGAAACAAACCTTTTTGTCTGGGAATGGTAGGAGTTACAGATGGAAAAACTAATTTTTAAACAGGACAAGACAAAAACCTTAAACATCTGCCAGTCCAACTAATCTGGATCTGAGTCTTTGCTATTTTGTGCGTGGTAGGGTCCAAGGATTGCAGGATTGCCAAGACAATAAATTGTCATTTGGATAAGCTACAAATTACCTGGAGAACCAACTCAGCTTGTGACAGACCAAGGGCATTAAAATCTGAAATTGTGTAATTTGTGCTCTTACCAAAAGAGGGAGCCCAGATCCACTACCTGAGCTCTGTGACTGGTCAATCAGGTCCTTCAGTGACTCTCCCGGCGGAATGAAGGCCACGTCCTGTTCAAGGTCCCGGTTATAGCGACGTCTGTCTGCCTGCCCCTTGTACCTGAAAAATAGTTGGTATTCATCATCTTTTGCTATTCATTCACTTTTAGTATACCACAAGCCAAGAAAGGGGGAAAAAAACTCTGCAAAGGCAACAGAATAAAGTTCATCTTTCAGAAAAACAGTGGAATAGCTGCTTACAAATAAACATCATTCCCCATTGTATTGCAACGCCAAAAAGGAAACAAGATATTTTAAACCAGATTAAAGTACATATAATCACAAGAGAGTCAAATTACCACATCTTAAGCTGCACAGATCTCATATCCTCCTGGGACAGGCAGGAAATAGGAGGCTTTAAAATGCAAATAAATAAGAAAGGAAGGGAGCAGACGAAGCCTTGGTTTAATGTCTCATCCAAAAGAGGGCTCCTGTGGCAGCACAGCATTCCCTCAGAACTGCACTGAAGTGTCAGCCTACATTATGTGCTCAAGTCTCTGCAGTAGGGCTTGAACCCATGACTTTCTGACTTAGCTGTGAGAGTGCTACCATTGAGCCAAGACTGATAATTGTGCAAAATGCTAGATTACTTCTATAGGCATGGTCTCCCTGACTGCTTGAAAGCTCATACAAATACAATATGCTAATCACCACTGGGTGACACTGTCTCTTTAGAAAGTTTGTGATTGTAAGACTATCCACTACGCTGCTGTACCAAAGGCCTCATTCAGGGCCCCATTTTTAGTTCTTTGCCAGAACGGGCACCATTGAGACTGCAATTAACCAGAAGAGCACTGAAGCACACAAAAATGGAGATTTGTACAGACAGTCTTAATTTCTTCCAACGAATGTGGAAGACCATACTGGTATTGTAACATTCCTCTTCATTCCTTCAACCTCTAGGTACAAACAGAAGTAAGTATTGTACAAGCTGGTAGTGGGACTCTCATCTTCAGGCCAGCTTGGAGCACTTACCACCCTCAGCTGCAAGTGAAGACAGTAATGCTCCAGGCAGTTGCCCCATGGATGGCATTAGGAAGAACTCTGCACTTACTGACTTAAGAAATGACCACCACACAAGCAACTCTGGTCTTTCCTTGGTGTCCTGCCCCGCCACGGAACAAAAGGAATTGCACCACACTGCCTAATTTGCTAACCTCTGTTTATTAGTGGCTTTATCTATAGTTTTGTTCTTAAAGGTAACAAAACTGCCTAGACCATTGAAAATCTTTCTACATTAAAGGCTAAAACCCTAGGAATAACAACTAAAACTATAGACTTTGTATTAAATTTCTACATTTTAGATGTTGCATTAAGAAATTGGCAATAGCTGAAACAAGTGGAACACATGTGACACTACTTTTCCTTTAAAACACAGCTCTTACCTGAAGTAGAAAGCAGTTGTGATTATAATCAGCA
Organism: Heptranchias perlo; assembly: GCF_035084215.1. Lineage (NCBI taxonomy): Eukaryota > Metazoa > Chordata > Chondrichthyes > Hexanchiformes > Hexanchidae > Heptranchias > Heptranchias perlo. Next base: position 19,255,567 of record NC_090360.1, read on the forward strand.
CAAAGATGCAGACGATCAGTGAGATTAACAGGCCTAAGCGGTGGACATCACCCTCAAATAGTCCATCTGCAAGGAAAGGTCATGTTAAAAAATATCAAAGAATAATGTATCAAGTGCCATTAGGCACATTACCAATGCACTGATGTCAATCACAGCAGTACTGCCAAAATGCACATCGCATCATAAAATGCAAAAGATTTACCCAAGTTAATTTGACACTAATTGCAAGACACCTTCTAATAGTGATGAGGGTATTCAGCCAAAGAAGTTTACAATGTCTTATGATCAGAAAACTAATAGAGGAGATGGTTCGGGTATAGTCTAGGTACATTCCCACAAGGGGTAACAGTAGGGCAACCAAAGCCAGAGCTCCCTGGATGACAAAAGAGATCAGAAAGTAAGATGAAGCAGAAAAAGGGGGCATATGACAGATGTCGGGTTGATAGTACAAGTGAGTACCAGGCTGAATATAGAAAGCTCAGAGGGAAAGTGAAAAAGGAAATAAGAGGGGCAAAGAGAGAGTATGAGAATAGACTGGCAATTACATAAAAGGGAACCCAAAAGTCTTCTATAGGCATATAAATAGTAAACGGGTAGTAAGAGGAGGGGTGGGGCCGATTAGGGACCAAAATGGAGAGCTATTCATGGAGGCAGAGGGCATGGCCGAGATACTAAATGAGCGCTTTGCATCTGTCTTTACCAAGGAAGAAGATGCTGCCATAGTCAGAGTAAAAGTGGAGGTAGTTCAGATACTGGATGGGCTAAAAATTGATAAAGAGGAGGTACAAGAAAGGCTGGCTGTATTTAAAATAGATAAATCACCAGGTCCAGATGGGATACCTCTTAGATTGCTGAGGGAAGTAAGGGTGGAAATTGTGGAGGTACTGGCCATAATCTTCCAATCATCCTTAGATAGAGGACTGGAGAATTGCAAATGTTACAACCTTTGTTCAAAAAAGGGGGTAAGGATAGATCCAGCAACTATAGGCCAGTCAGTTTAACCATGGTGGTGGGGAATCTTTTAGAAACAATAATCCGTGTCAAAATTAACAGTCACTTGGACAAGTGTGAATTAATTAAGGAAAGCCAGCACGGATTTGTTAAAGGCAAATAGTGTTTAGCTAACCCAATTGAGTTTTTGATGAGGTAACAGAGAGGTTTGATGGGGGCAATGCAGTTGATGTGGTGTATATGGACTTCCAAAAGGTGTTTAATAAAGTGCCACATAATAGGCTTGTCAGCAAAATTGAAGTTTGTGGAATAAAAGGGGCAGTGGCAGCATAGATATGAAATTGGCTAAGTGACAGGAAACAGAGTAGTGGTGAATGGTTGCTTTTCGGACTGGAGCAAGGTGTACAGTGGTGTTCCCCAGGGGTCGGTACTAGGACCACTGCTTTTCTTGATATATATTAATGACTTGGACTTGGGTGTACAGGGCACAATTTCAAAATTTGCAGATGACACAAAACTTGGAAGTGTAGTGAACAGTGAGGAGGATAGTGATAGACTTCAAGAGGGCGTAGACAGGCTGGTGGAACGGGTGGACACATGGTAGATGAAATTTAACGCATGGAAGTACGAAGGGATACATTTTGGTAGGGAATGAAGAGAGGCAATATAAACTAAAGGGTACAATTCTAAAGGGGGTACAGGAACAGAGAGACCCGGGGGCATTTGAAGGTGGCAGGGCAGGTTGAGAAAGCAGTTAAAAAAGTAAATGGATCCTGGGCTTTATAAATAGAGGCATAGAGAACAAAAGCAAGGAGGTTATGATGAACCTTTATAAAACACTGGTTCGGCCACAACTGGAGTTTTGTGTCCAATTCTGGGCACTGCACTTTCGGAAGGATTTGAAGGCCTTGGAGAGGTTGCAGAAAAGATTCACTAGAATGGTTCCAGGGATGAGGGACTTCAGTTACGTGGATAGACTGGAGAAACTGGGGTTGTTCTCCTTAGAGCAGAGAAGTTGAGAGGAGATTTGATAGAGGTGTTCAAAGTCATGAGGGGTCTAGACAGAGTAGAGAGAGAGAGAAACTGTTCCCATTAACAAATGGGTCGAGAACCAGAGGGCACAGATGTAAGGTGATTGGCAAAAGCACCAAAGGCGACATGAGGAAAAACTTTTTTACGCAGCGAGTGTTTATGATCTGGAATGCACTGCCTGAACGGGTGGTGCAGGCAGATTCAATTGTGGCTTTCAAAAAGGAATTGGATAAGTACTTGCAGGGAAAAAACCTGAGGAAAGGGCGGGGGAGTGGGACTAGCTGGATTGCTCTTGCAAAGAGCCGGCACGGACTCCTTTTGTGCTGTAACCATTCTATGATTTTATAATCATTGCCACTGACACTTACATCACTGGTTAGAAGTGCAGACAGAAATAAATCCGATTAATTAAGGAATATGATGTTCACAAATCACAATAAAAGCTTTCATTAGTAAAATTAATGACTAGCATGATGGTCACTATGATGGGCACTATTTGGAGGAAATATATATAGTTTGGAGGAAATAAATATAGTTTTTATTTGTCTCAGCATGCACTACAGAATAGCACTCATACTGGCATTGTGGCATGCAGTTGCTTTTGCCAAAAACGGAAAATCTGCAATATATTAAAAGTCTTGCATGTCATCTTTATGCATTATAAATTCCTAGGTCTACATTTATAATGGAAACTATTTATATAAACCTCTATTGCCTTAATTACACCATTCTGCCAGGGGTGGAGTTATAACGCCTCAGTTTTGCATCTGCCAGCTCTTCAGCCTGTAACGCAGAGAAACTGCTATGCTCCAACCACCTTTACCTCCCTACTTCACAAATTGCAGCAAGTTTTGCTATTTAACTATTAATGATGATATAAAATCAAATTATTACATAATAAGGGTAGAGAGTATGACTTTAAAGGAGGGGCTGAATTAAATCTGCACACCCTGGTACAATTATCCCCATTTCTAACTTTGCTTCACCTGAAGACTACATTTGGTCTCGACTCTCCATGTGCAATGCCATGGAGTTAGTGTTATGTGCTATGCTGTGCAAAATTTATTAGCAATGTCATTTCAAGCTATTGAAGACAAAGAAGTATGCTGCACTGACTGCAGACCGTACCACCCTTCAAATAAGCACTTGCCATGTGCTACCTATCACACTACTGCAAAGCCCATGTCACAGTGCTTCAGAAAATTGCTGCAACGACAGCACAGACCTCACACTTTGCGATAGTTCAGACTAACCCAGAAAAACAAAAACAGCAAAGCCAATACAATTCATGTGTCATAATATTTTGGCTAAGTGCAGACTATGACAAAGCCAATATAAATCATATGCATCACCCTACTTTAAAAACAAATGCAATAAATTATACTAGTGCAGACATACCAACGTTTCAAGCTGATTAACAGGTGAGAAAATTGAAACTGCCAACAACCCTGAACCATAAAATTAACATAAGGCATCAGAAGCAAAGGTTTCAAATGCAAATTATCAATAATATTTTCCAAGTTAGATTTGAAATCTTGTACATTCTCCCAAATAGAATACTATATGATTATTGTGGGTGCCTCAGCTTTGATAAGCAGGACAGATTAACAAAGAAAAAGTTAAGAACATCAACTAAGGATTTTTAATGAGACACAAAAGTTCAGATGTTCAGACAGCTTACCTGAATTAGAAATTGGAGTAAGCGTTGGGTGCAAATCCTTGTTACAGAAGTCGGTCTTGCAGCACTCAATAGTTCTCCGTTTTCTCACTTTTGTTGAATCCTGCAGGGGGAATAAAGGACCAGATCAATGATTTAAATGTTTCCAAACCCAGGTTCCAAATAACAAATATCTTGGAAAGTAATTGAGGTTAGTTTACATTTCATACTTAAAACTCAGATTTGAATTAATATTTGACAGCTGCAGTTGTGTCAGATCTAACCGTGGAATAGCATACCACTTACATTAATTCCTATTACATACTCTTTCAAGAATACAGCATTATAAGTAAAAAAAAACTTTCTCTTCCTCCTTCAGATTTATTGCAGTACTTTTAAAAATTCATTCTCGGAACGTGGGCGTCACTGGCAAGGCTGGCATTTATTGCCAATCCCTAGTTGCCCTTGTACAGCTGGGTAGCTTGCCAGGCCATTTGAGAAGAAAGTTAAGAATCAACCATGTTGGTGTGGGACTGGGGACACATATAGGGATGGCGTTTCTTTCCCTAAAAGGATATTAGTGAACCAGTTGGGATTTTATGACAATCTGACAGCTTCAGTGAAAGGTCACTTTTATTGGTGCCAGCTTTTTATTTCCAGATTTTTAAAACAGAATTCAAATTCTGAAACAATGTTGGGATTTGAACTCAAATTCTCTGGATTATTTGGCTCGACCTCTGGATTACTAGTCCAGTAATTTAACCACTACACCATCACATCAGTGCTTCTTAGAAAGATCAAAATGGTTTAACACTTCAAAATTCTCCTAATCCTTCCTCTAGGGTATATACAGTTCCTCCTTCAGATATCAACTTAAATCAGGGCCTCATTCTGGCTTGAGTACAACTGAGTTTATTTAAACCCAATAACAGAAGGCCTGACTGAGGTGATTTCTTACAATGTGTTCCCATTCTTTTGAATGATGTCACCTTTATACATTCCTCATTCATTCCTTTATAACAGTTTCTCGGTGCGGAGGTGAGGGAAGATGATCAAAAGCTGGACTATGATCAATTACTGATGACATTACATAAACAAAAAAGTCAATGTATCAGAAGAATTTAATTCATTACAAGTTTTGAGATTTTCCAAGTTGGCACAAAGGACAAAACAGAAATCTTTTGTAGAATGTGGAGAAAAGGTGATTGCAGGATTCCTGGGAATTTATTTTTGACTGAATGCCAAGCAGAATGGAAGAGCCAGCCACAAGTCCCAATATGCTGAGAAGATGTGAGTGCTATATAGACAATTTGAGGAAAACAATCTTGCTGTCACATGGACCTTCCCAAAATACACTCTAAATACTTTAAAAAGAACCCCAAGTTTGGAAGGCTAGCCTTGAGGAATCATTGACCAAGGCAAGAGCAGATTAAGATCTTATCTTGCCAGTAATGTGCAGCAGCCATGGAAAGGCATTTGTGAACAATCATGTTAATGTAGAGCGGATAACACCAAGAATCATGTATGGATATTTTTCAAGCTTATCAATGAACCTCCATGGAAATGTTTGGTGTATGGATCTAGTACAATGTCCTTCAATTACTTGAACCCCAGTTTGGATTCAGTCCAAAATGAGTGAATTGAGCTCTTCTCTCACTCTTGCTGTGTGCAAATGTCTTACATAAATTGGATTATGACAATCTATATCCAGTTTCTAGCAGATATGGATCTACAGCTCAAAACTTCTCACAAATTGACACTAATTTGACAATCTCAGAGGCCACAGACATGACCGATGTGGGACATGAAAATATTGTATTAGAACAGCCAAGGATATTCTTCTGAGCCTGGTGTTTAGATGCACTATTGGGGCATTGTAGATGGAGCTTCTGATCTTTTGATCAAGTAAGCTCGGTGTTTATCTTTATTCCAAAACATTCTGGCAGTGTATTATCTTCTTCAAAAGAAATCCAGTTTCTTAGCCTCCATATTTGGAAACTGCAGCTCAGTAAAACCAGACTGAGTATATTTCTCTGTTCATAACAATACTGAGAGAATGTCAAAAGGTACAACAGCCGACTGGACAAAGAGCCCACATATAACCCTTCTTTTGAAATGTAACAGAAAGTACTCAAGTTAGATACAGCAAAATGTTCCTCCCTCAGCAAGGTGACCATATCTAGAAGGTAGGGACATAAAAATGTCCATAAATCTAGTACTAAGAGTAGAAAAATTCTTGGGTTACTAGGCTAAGCACAATGATCATCCAGCTGAAATAACATGGCAATTCAAGGGAATATACCCCTCCCCCAACATAAAAATTGAATCGTATAAATCCTCCTCAATCTGTTGGCCACTTCTGAGCAAGGCATAGGTGGTGTCCTTGCTGGTCATTATAGAGTCAACTCCTAACTCATAACTAAACAAAAACTGGGGCAGTGAAGGGGATTAAAAAGTTGATTGAGAGTAGTGCTTGTTTCTGAAATTATTTTAATTTTCTTTTTTGCTATTCACATTTAAAAGGGTTGTGAGAATCAATTCATGTTATGTAAATAACTTAAAAAAGATAAGTGTTATTGAAAATGATGTTTTAGACAGCAGCTTGCACCCACTGCTGAACTAAAGTATGTACAATAAAGTTATGCTTCTTTAAATTATCACATCAATTAAACTTTTAAAAATATTCTTTTAAAATAAATGTTTGAATACATCTCCAGCAAAAACAAGTCATTAAAAATGGTCCATAAACAAGCCATATATTCTTTAAAATATGAGAATATATGAATTTAGTGCTGATGTCAAAGGAGACTTTGGTTGGGGGGGGGGGGGGGTGTGGAACGACGGGGGACTCGTGGGGAAGAGGCAAGAGGGCAACAATATCATTTCATCAAGCAAAGGCATCATATGTACCTAAGGAAGATGTTGGTTGTATCTCTACTGAGAGTCAACATGGGAATAAGAACCTCTGGATTGGGCAATATACTGCTTTTTCAATGTATTATACAGGGCACACTGCTAGGTTCTAAAAATGAACCCTAGAATTTTCCATCAACAACAAAAGAATGTTTGTTTGATGGTCAATATAAATGTGATTAAAATACAACATCCTGCAGGACAGATGCACATACAAAAGTTTTGTAGCTTTGTTATATCATTTTAAATTATAAGTGATCAAAGCAGGATATTTGAATTGAACTTTCCTGCATCCTAGCTCTGCAAATGAATGAATAGCTGAATATCTCACTATTTTTAAAAGTCATCTTATAGGGTAAATGCCACCTCATAAAGCTGCATATTTACTGTTCCATACCATATGCAGTATGTATACACCACATTGCTAAACAAACTAATGTGCTGTCTTTAACAGCTTCACCATTGCCAGTAAGTTTGTCTCACCGCCTGACGTACAGTAGAGATAAGGGGGTAGAATTTCCACAGGGTTCTCCCGAACTCCCACCATACCTTCAACAGATCAGCGGAAACTCCGAAGAAATGACTACACAGCTGTAATGTCGGGAGATCTATCCCATGCAGTGGCACTGTGCTGACATCATATGTTCATGACATGTACATTCTTTAAACAAATGACCACAATATAAAATGTGGGACATGAGCATTGTAAAGAGAATACAAGATGCCTGGGATGTACCCTTACAAATGCTCCCAGACTTTATTTTTGTGAATTATGTGCTCATTAAATGAGGGATATTTGTTATAGTTGAATGAAATACTTTGCATTTTGTATGAATCCAGGTGCTTTCAGGTAGTCAGATAGAGAATAAAGCTGCCTCCTGTGGCCTCCCTGCGATTGAATGTCAAATTCAAGGCAGTTTAGTGCCATGGGCCCATATCCACTTGGACTGGTACTGCCCAAAACTATTTCACATAGGACTCTTACAGCCTGCAGACAGAGGAGACTTTCATCCCACCATTCTGGCTCCCAGAGGTGAAAGTGTCAAAGCTGCTGTGCCACTCAGTATCCTACTTTTAAAAAACACAAAAAATTGTGGGTCCAATATGAACAGAAAATAATTGCTTACCATTGCCTGGGTTCCAATGTAATGTTGTGCAGGTAATGAAGAAAAGTGAATTGAGAAAAATTCATTAGTTATATGAATGTATTTATTTAAAATAACTCCATATTTTAGAATGATGTAACAATACATGATGATTTTAATAAAATATAAATTACTTTTAGTTATTGTTTTCATTGGTATTCATTGCTGGAAGGGTGGGGATTTTCAGCTGTGCTGAGCGCACAGGCCATTCAAAGTGGTGCTTTTAAAAAATTAATTAAAAGAAATTGCACAGCAGAAAGTGAGCATTACTTGCCAATGTAACTCCTATTTTTCTGAAGGACACAGACTTTGAGGCTTAAACCTTTGCCCAACTTGCACAATATCTATTTATACAGGTGGAGTCCTCTTGATCTAAATCCCAATAGGATACAATCAGTTCTAAGTACCAGGCGAATGAGAAATTACAAGGTTTTTCAATGAACAGTGAGAAACAATTTCTCATCAGCTTGGTACTTAGGACTGATTGCATCCTATTAAGCACACAGTACTGAGTTTTGAAACTGTCAACGCTTGATGTTTAAAATGAGTCACAAAGGTGAAAAAGTGTTGGATTCCCTCGTAATCAGGTCTCTTCCCTTGATGAGGAAGTTAGGTCAAAAAATATAAAATTTTATCTGTAACTTGTTCCAGGCAGGGTCCACTGAGCTGTGGATAGGTATCAGACTCTAGTACCTTGAGGGAAATATCAATGGTCGGGTTAAAGTTTACCAGTAAGAGGGGCAGGCTGAAGAAACAGCACGTAGAGTCATGGGGAGTGTGAGAAACTGTTCTTGAACTATGCCCATACTTTAATCGTAAATACTTGTGCCTTGAGGGAGAACTGGGTATAACTTAACATAAGGAGTAATTTCTTCACGTTTATAGTTATTGATTTAGGATACAGATGGTCAACAGTAAATACTGACTCAGTTGATGTTCAGAGGGGAACTGGAGCAATTCCTAATTCAGTATGTAGTGGATGGATTGAAAAAACAAACTAGGAAATGGTTAGGTTGGATCCTGAAACAGGATATGGATGATAGTGAACTGGGTGGCTTTTTCTCATCCCAATGATGAACAACCTGTCCAGCACCTGGTAAATCGATAGCGCCTATGATGGAAAAATCCCTGTCACTGCAAACCTGATTCCAAGAAACTGAAGAATCTCAACTAATTGATGTAGTGATAATGGACAGAATCATGTGGGAGGGCAAGTAGCGGGCTGGTAGAAACCTGTGGTGTCTCAATATTGAAAATTGCTCTACATCTTGCTGAGTCGCTTGAGTTAGGCAAGCCGTCTTTACTTAAGCCACTAAAAGGTCATCAAAAATTTCTATTTGAGTGTTGGGATTAAAACTACAGTTTTTTGCTGGAGTGTTTAAACAAGTCCAACATTAGAGGATAAATGTCATAGTTACTTAATGTGACCAAAGTACTTTTGATGAAGACCGAGAAGTCTATCCTTGGGGGTATCCAAACGACTGCCCAGAGTCACATGCAGCTCACAAGCTCTGGCTGTCTGGTCCATGAAGCCCGAGCAACTCAATTTTATTTGCACTTATATTCCTCACTCCACTCGTTTCTCCCGTTAGAATTTCACAGGCCTGAGGTTTGGTGATGTTTTTCTCCGTCCTTTCTATCATTGGTTGAGAAATCCTATATCTGAACACCTAGATCTGATATAATGGCAATTTGAGATATATGCAAATTAACTGGTACATTCATTTGGACTTAATATGTGCCCTGCGAGGCTTCATGGTGGGCATCCAAGCGGCCCACAAAGACAAAAGTTTTGGACACTCCTGGTCTATCAAATAAAAAGCAAATCCACCAATACATTAACCATGAGGATCTTGAAGTGTGAGCTTAGCACAGACATGAGAGTGAAAACTTGGGATTCTCAGTTGAATCAGAGCAAGGGGAGAGATCATACTTGTAGGTGCTGTGAAACCTAGAGACCTAGAATGGTGCTGTTGTAATTGCACTGGGTGAGGAAAGAGACTACAGCAGTGTGGTAAAGAAAGAACTTGGGATTTACATTATAGCAATGAATTATTTTGAAATGTAGTTACTGTTGTTTTGTAGAGAGTTAATTTGTGCACAGCACGATCCTACAAACAGCAAATGAGATAAATGATCAGTTAAACTTTTTTGGTGGTGGCTCAGCCAGGACACTTGCATAACTCCCCATCTCTTTTTCAAATAGTGCTATGGGTTCTTCCACCTGACCAGGCAGGTGGGGCCTTAATCTAATTTCTCATCTGAAAGACAGCACCTCCAACAATAGAGCACTCCCTCAATACTGCAATGAAGTATCAGTACTAAGCATACTGCAATATACAGCAGTTTGCTGTTCAGTATACTACAGTATACAGCAGTGTGGTACTCAGTGTACTACTTTATACAGCAGCATACATATTATATTACAGTATAATGTATAGAATTAAATGGAAAACAGATGTTACTGGTGTATAACCTGAATAAGGCTTGAATGATATTCATAAAACACTTGTGGTTTGAAGTCATGTGCACTGAGTGCATGCAATATAATGCTCAACAGTAAGAAAATTCTTTAATGTGTGGCTGATTAGTGCAGATGTTGCAGAAAAGTGAACTGCAAAAAATGTGATAGCAAAATGCATGTTTTTATTCACTTATTTTAGAAGGATAGACAATATAACCAGAGATCCTTTTAAGTAGTTACCATTACAACATTTATTTTAAAAATTGTTTCATTTATGACAGTTGCATGCATAGCCTCACTTTGAGAGGTATTTGTCATTGGGCATTTTTGTTAATTGTAGTTGTACATGGACAAAATCTTCTTTCGGATTGTGCATCATATGGTATCTTGTTGAAAAAAAGTACCCAATATTATTTTTCAAGATGAGGATGCTAAAGCCAGTGCTCGAATAGCATCAGCTGAGACAAAAATTTAAGAACTTCTTTTACTGGGCTATAATCCTCTTGCATGCATTATAGTAAATAGCAGAGCAAGCATCGCGTAGAAAGACACAGGTTGGAGTTGGCTACAAAACAATAACAGAAAGGTTCAGATGACATCATCTGCTAAATCTCTATGTTGCTGTTTTTGAAACATACTTTAATTCAGTGAAAACAATTAAATTACAAATACATGACAGACTCCTCTGATTGAAACTCCAGCCCTATTACGCCAACTAACTAACTGCAGTGATACTAAGTTTCATAGGGAAATTGCATACCATATATGCATCACAATATATAAGACTTTTATAGGGGAACCACAAACTCCATATGCGTTACAGTACATAAAGCGCATTACAGTTAATTGTGGAATGATTTATATTATTATGGTGCTTGCTTTACGGTGCAAGGCTTGTACTTAAAGCTCATTTTGACCTACAGAAAGTACCAAATGAGAGAAATTTTCCAAAAAATAAAGAATGTCACAGAAATTGATTTTCTGTCATTGGTAAGTTTAAATAATGAAAATTTCAGAATACGGTTTAATCATCAGTACCCCCTATTCAATATGGTGATGGTTTGTATTCCAGTTATGGGCTTTCTACCAACATTTTTAACTTAAATTCACAGCAAAATGGTAGTTTCCATAAGCAGACTGAGGCTACTCTGAACTGAGTGGGATAGTGTGCTATGGGACTAATAATTACCCCTCAACTACAATATATTGCACTGGAGACCATGTGAAATGCCTACTAACTTATCCTGTCTATTCTGAAAAGTGCTAAATGCCACACTGTTAGTCTATTATATTCAGGATAAAACTAATGGTCGAGTTTATTTACAAGATAATTAACTGAAACAGAAAGACACAGCTAGTTACTGATGGTGCAATTAGAAAATAATAATAGGAACATAGGAGTAGGCCATTCAGCGCCTCGAGCCTGTTCCGTCATTCAATGAGATCATGGCTGATCTGTAAACTAACTCCATCCACCGCTTTGGCTCCGTATCCCTTAATACCCTTGGCTGGCAAAAATCCATCGATCTCAGATTTAAAATTATAAATTGAGCTAGCATCTACTGTTTTTTGAGAGAGAGTTTTCCAAATTTCTACCACCCTTTGTGTGAAGAAGTGTTTCCTAACTTCTCTCCTGAATGGCCGGGCTCTGATTTTAAGGTTATGTCCGCTTGTCCTAGACTTCCTCACCAGCGGAAAAGTTTCTCTCTATCTGCCCTATCAATTCCTTTCAAAATCCTCAAAACCTCAATCAAATCACCATATAGCCTTCTATATTCCAAGGAATATATGCCTAGTTTATGTAATCTCTCCTCATAATCTAACCCTTGGAGCTCTGGTAACATTCAGGTGAAAATCTGCGCTGCACTCCTTCCAAGGTCAATATATCCTTTCTAAGGTGTGGTGCTCAGAACTATCCACACTCCTCCAGACGTGGTCTAACCAGGGCTTTGTATAGTTCAAAAACATAATGGAGTATCCAGGCAAAGAACCATTTGACGAGCAGGTAATCACAGTTCATTCAAACCTATTAATGCTTTGATCTTGTGTAATTTTACTAGCACCTAGAACAAACCTTCTTCTAAAACAGATTTACTGCATATGTCTTTGCCATAAAGGAAGATAATATAGATGTCTCTCAACCATTACAGTTCAGAGTTATGGAACTCACCTGATAGATAGCTTTCTGAACAATGCTTTGGATTAACAGTAGTCAAAGATTTCTTCCTACTTAGCAAACCAAAACTAAAAACTTAAAAAAAAATGAACCAGAGTATATCCAAGTATAATTAAGGAAGGCCACCTGTACAATACCTGGGAGCAGAATATAGGTAGATCAACTGAGCTGTTCAACAGGCCTGTCCTTCCCTAATACAATACATAGCATGTGCACTTTGTAGGAAATTTTAACTTTTGTTTCCATCTGCTATTAGAATAGTTAATTCACAGTGCAATCCACAGGGAGATACATTCTGTACTTCTATACAGGATCGAGCTTTTATTTTGGGAGGGGGAGAATGAGTGGGTGAGGAACTCAAAGGGACAGAAGATGAGGACACATTTTAAAACAATGGGCTTATACAGTTTCTCTTTTTCAGAGGACCTCCACTGGGCAATTTAAATGGGGTTCCAACTGTTTAGGTCCAGACGACTGTATCCAGGACAAAGTATACTCCATAGGTATGATTCGATGAACCATAGAGTTGGAGGTGCAATTCAGAAAAAGCAAATATCCAATTATGGGAGTGTGTTTCCGAGAGAATCATATTTAAGCAGCTTGCTGCATGGGGTCTCAGGCTTGTCCTGCCGGCATTCTGTACCTTGAAATTATAGGAGTAAAGCTTTAGTACTGGCAACGAGGACTAGCTAGGAATTGGAGATCATAAACACCGTCCGGTGTTAATGAGTTGCTAAATTTCTTATTCTAGTGTGCCAGAATACAAAAGATTGCTTATAGATTTGAGGGAAGATGAAGTGGCAAGAATGGACTATTCCAACTTTGTGATCAGAGCGCAGTGGATGATGTGGAGACAATCAGTTGGAGGATAATCTGCATGCTTTTCAATTAAGAGATACTGAATCATAGAATCATAGAAGGTTACAGCATGGAAGGAGGCCATTTGGCCCATCAAGTTCGCACCTGCTCTATGCATGAGCAATCCAGCTAGTCCCACTGCCCCGCCCTATCCCCATAGCCCTGCACATTTTTTCCTTTCAAGTACTTATCTAGTTCCCTTTTGAAGGCCATGATTGAATCTGCCTCCACCACTCCCTTGGGCAGTGCATTCCAGATCCTAACCACTCGCTGTGTAAAAATTTTTTCCCTCATGTCACCTTTGGTTCTTTTGCCAATCACCGTAAATCTATGTCTTCTGGTTCTTGACCCTTCCGCCAATGGAAACAGTTTCTCTCTATCTACTTGGTCTAGACCCTTCATGATCTTGAATACCTCTATCAAATCTCTGCGCAACCATTTCTGTTGCAAGGAGAACAACCCCAGCTTCTCCAATCTTTCCACGTAACTAAAGTCCCTCATCCCTGGAATCATTCGAGTAAATCTCTTCTGCACCCTCAATAGGAGCTTCACATCTTTCCTAAAGTGCGGTGCTCAGAACTGGACACAATACGGCAGTTGTGGCCGAACCAGTGTTTTATAAAGGTTCATCATGACTTTCTTGCTTTTGTACTCTATGCCTCTATTTATAAAGCCCAGGACCCCATATGCTTTTTTAACCGCTTTCTCAACCTGCCCTGCCACCTTCAACGATTTATGCACATACACCCCCAGATCCCTCTGTTCCTTCAATCCTTTTAGAATTGTGCCCTCTAGTTTATATTGCCTCTCCCCATTTTTTTCCTACCGAAATGCATCACCTTGCATTTTTCCACGTTAAACTTCATCTGCCAGGTGACCGCCCATGCCACGAGTGTCTACATCCTCTTGAAGTCCATCGCTATCCTCCTCACTGTTCACTACCCTTCCTAATTTTGTGTCATCCGCAAATTTTGAAATTGTGTCCTGTACTCCCAAGTCCAAGTCATTAATATATATCAAGAAAAGCAGTGGTCCCAGCACCGACCCCTGGGGACCACCACTGCACACCTCCCTCCAGTCCGAAAAACAATCGCTCACCACTACTCTCTGTTTCCTGTCATTTAGCCAATTCTGTATCCATGTTGCTACTGCCCCCTTTATTCCATGGGCCGCAACCTTAATAGCAAGCCTATCACGTGGCACTTTATTCAAACGCTTTTTGAAAATCCATATACACGTCAACTGCACTGCCCTCATTCACCCTCTCTGTTACCTCATCAAAAAACTCTATCAAGTTAATTAAACACGATTTGCCTTTAACAAATCTCTGCTGGCTTTCCTAAACCAATCCACACTCGTCCAAGTGACTGTTAATTCTGTCCCAGATTATCGTTTCCAAAAGTTTCCCCACCACCAATGTTAAACTGACTGGTCTATAGTTGCTGGGTATATCCTTCCACCCTTTTTTGAACAAGGGTGTAACATTTGCAATTCTCCAGTCCTCTGGCACTGCCCCCGTATCTAAGGATGTCTGGAAGATTATAGCCAATACCTCCGCAATTTCCCCCCTTATTTCCTTCAGCATCCTAGGTGCATCCCATCCGGACCAGGTGACTTATCTATTTTAAGTACAGCTAATCTTTCTAGTACCTCCTCTTTCTCAATTTTTAGCCCATCCAGTATCACAACTATATCTTCCTTTACCGAGACTCTGGCAGCAACTTCTTCCTTGGTAAAGACAGATGCAAAGTACTCATTTAATACCTCAGCCATGTCCACATGAGCAGATCTCCTTTATGGTCCCTAATCGACCCCACCCCTCTTCTTACTACCCGTTTACTGTTAACATGTCTGTAGAAGACTTTTGGATTCCCTTTTATGTTGGTTGCTAGTCTATTCTCATACTCTCTCTTTGCCCCTCTTATTTCGTTTTTCACTTCCCCTCTGAACTTTCTATATTCAGCCTAGCTCTCACTTGTGTTATCAACCTGACACCTGTCATATGCTGCTATTTTCTGCTTCACTTTATTTTCTATCTCCTTTGTCATCCAGGGAGCTCTGGCTTTAGTTGCCCTACCTTTCTCCCTCGTTGGAATGCACCTTGTCTGTACCCGAATCATCTCCTCTTTAAAGGCCGCCCTGTGTTCAATTACAGTTTTGCCTGCCAATCTATGATTCCAATTTACCTGGGCCAGATCTGTTCCCATCCCACTGAAATTGGCCCTCCTCCAATTGAGTATTTTTACTTTAGAGTGTACAGAGTCCTTTTCCATAGCTATTCTAAACCTTATGATACTATGATCACTGCTCCCTAAATGTTCTCCCACTGACATTTGCTCCACTTGGCCCGTCTCATTCCCTAGAACCAAGTCCAGCAATTCGTCCTTCCTCGTTGGGCCAGAAACGTACAGGTCGAGAAAGTTCTCCTGAACACATTTCAAAAATTCCTCCCCTTCTTTGCCCCTTATATTATTACTATCCCAGTCCATATTAGGATAGTTGAAATCCCCAGTTATCACTTCCCAATGGCTTTTGCACCTCTCTGTAATTTCCCTGCAAATTTACTCCTCCATATCCTTCCCACTGGTTGGAATACAGAATACTCCCAGTAGTATAATGGCACATCTATTGTTCCTTAACACTAGCCAAATAGATTCTGTCCTTGACCCCTCCAGGACATCCTCTCTCTCCAGCACTGCAATATTCTCCTTAATCAATACTGCCACTGTGAAAAAAGAAAGTGACATAGGTAGAGTACATAACAGAGTCTACACAAGAGAAAACAATGAAAAGACTAAATAATGATCTGTGTTAGGTTATGCTAACACAATACAAACTTGTATGTTCCCTAAAATATGGGACAGAAATTAGAACATTTGTAATCTTGCATTAACTTCAAAAAAAAGTAAAACTAAAACCAAAAAGGTATGTTAGTCTATTTTCTTGCAGATATGCCCAAAGATCAGCAATCGAGTCATCAGGCTGGCTAATCACAATATCCAAAATTGAAATACAAGAGTGGTACATATTATAATATAATGCTATAGTAGAGAGTGAGATCCTTGCTTTACAGTGTTGGTCTTACCTTGCACTGGAAATCTGCTCCTTCTAACCTCATGCAGCCAGAGCCGAGGGTAATTTCCCCATTTTCATCCTCTTCAATAATGGCAAAACAGTTTCCATTTGTTCTGCATTATAAAAATAAATAAATTAGTAAGACTTGATGTGATATTTAGGTAAGCAAAATTAAGTGGATGTGTCAGTCAGCTTTCTAACTGCTGCCTAGTTCTGGTAATAATTGAACAAATTGAAAAATACAGCTATGCCTGGAGACACAGTTGGAGAGTCAGAGCTATGCCGAGGACAAGGATGACAGCTTCAGTATGTAAAGGAATTTCTTTGGGGGGGTGGGAGATGGGGAGAAGGAAAGAAAGCCAATCATGTACAGGCTAAGAACTGGGAAGTCAGCCTTTGCATGTGCCTACATGTCACACAAAGATGACCTCCTTTCAGTTGAACCTTCTTGCAAGATGCATCCTTTGTGCAGTAGGAATGATCTGCATCAGGTCACACTTTCCTGGTAAGAAGGCATACGTAGAGGTGACCTCAATGTTTTGAGATGTAATGATGTCACAGTGTGGGGCGTGTATCCATATGTTCCCTTTCCTGCCCTACATGTTATAAAAGGCAAAGCCCTAACCCCTTGCTAGCTATCTATTTTGTCCATTAGTGTCCATAATGGGGTTGATGACCAAAGCCAACAGAGCTGGTTGAGAGAGTGGGTGGAGCTTGAAAGATATCTTCCAGACAATGACCACCAATGGTAGGTAAACTTTCATTAGCAGATCACATTCTCTGCACACCACTGGAGACTATCAAAGTAGTACAAGACTAGAGGGAGGGGATGCCTTGAGAAGTGGATGCAGTTACAGCCAATAAAACTCATTGGGCAGTAAAGCCCCAGGTAACATTGTTTTCCGGAAGCGTGATTGGGCAACTGCTTGACAAATACCATGCTTCAAAGCTGTACAGGAAGTAACTGTGGATTGAGTGCAATGGCTTTCAGTGTCTGCAAGGTTCCTTGTGAGCAAAATGGTAACAGTGCAAAAGGCATTCTATAGGCAATTGGGCAAAGCACAATTTTGTAATCAGTTTGCCTAATGTCCTGCAGCTGTAGGAGACAAATAGATGACTAGGTTTGCAGGGGGATTCTAAAAGGTTGGCAATAAGAAAGCCTATCAGATTCTGACTGGTGAAGAGCACTGGGGGAAGACAAAAATTAGGGATAATCATTTTTTTTATTTGAATGAAAATGAGAGGCCATCTTGGTGAAGAATCTCAGCTGAGACCTCAGGAGCAGATGTACAGGGGAGCAGACAACATAGGGCTACCTGACCATCAGTTTTTGTATTTGACTGAGGCACAGGCATGATGGGCCAAATGGCCTCCTTCTGTGCTGTATCATTCTATGATCAAGCAGAAACCAGTGCTAGGAAAAGGCAGTTGTCCAATGGTAAAGGTAAATCCCTTGTAGGTATAAGAAGGGAATTGCTTGGTTTAGTGTTCCAAGCCTCAAATAAAGCTTGAGATTAGAGGGGTATTCCATCAGAATCTGAGACAGTTGGGTTGAGAAAAGCAGAAGTGGCTGCCACATGAACACATATCAACCCTGGTTTCAGTTAAAGGTCTACCAATAACCACTGATAACATAATATTGAAACTACAGGAGAAAGGTTTAAAAGCCTGCAAGATAGACTCTATGAACTTCTGTTTTCTGAAATTGTAAACTCTAGAGGTACATGATTTACAACATTTAGAATATCAACCACAGGGAGTGGCAAACCCTGACTGAAGAATTTGACTTGACATTTAGGATAGGAGGTCTATTTGGTACAGCAATTAGATGGGTCAAGCAATGTTGAATGTCAAAGTATCAGAAAACCTTGCATACATATCGCTTAGTTTTCCTATAAATTCTGGGATCAGAATGTAGGCTCAAATAAATTTGTATGCCCAAGAGACTGATAGGCCATCTGTCTGCTCCTTGTGGGAAATTAATTGCCCAGAAAGGCAAATAAGTGAATTTCCAAGTAACCCCAAAAACCTTGAAATAGATCTACTTGTGAAGGTAGACCAACATTTGCCATAACATGTGCGGTCTTGTTGTCCACCCTGGCTGAATGTTATGCCAGCCCCTATGATACAGACAACAGTGG
The DNA here is from genome assembly GCF_035084215.1 of Heptranchias perlo. Classification (NCBI taxonomy): domain Eukaryota; kingdom Metazoa; phylum Chordata; class Chondrichthyes; order Hexanchiformes; family Hexanchidae; genus Heptranchias; species Heptranchias perlo. The sequence goes on from NC_090360.1 coordinate 19,273,979, forward strand.
GCAAGTGACTCACATCCAGAGAGGGACAAGATACAGGTTTCACCTAGTTTGCTGACGTGTTACTTGCCCATAGGTAGAATGACTTGTCCTGCACCAGAGGCTGGAAGTGTTGTAATGCTAGATTTATTGCTCTGAATTCCAAATGTCTTAAATACTATTGTGATTCTTGCTCCACCTGCTAGCCCTGAGACCACTGGTTGAGAAGGTGGGCTCTTCATTCATATATGGATGTATCTGTCACTACTGTATTGGGTGATGGCGGCTGCAGCAGAACACTGCAGAGCATATTGTGTTCCAGAGATCACCACTACTGATCCTGAGATGACCTCAGCTGAGTATATTAGAGTAAATCTGTGGGGAGACCAGCAGCATAGAAGGTTTTGCTGGAGATACCTAATGAGCAGTCACGTGTGGAACAAAGTTATTGTCATCAGACTGAGGATACAAAGACAACATTCTACTGAGATGCAAGATCCCTCTGTGTGTGTTCCCTCCTCTCAGGATAGACTGTGGCCCAGGGCAGAAAACTCCAACATGTGGAGGATGCAATCCACTGAAGAACTCAAATTAGATTTCAAAAACTGACGAGTGCAACAAAGTTGTCAAAGAGACAATCATAATACACCTTTATCAGGTGTAAGCTTTTCCATATCCCTATTCATGCCGTCCCAACTTCCGTGACATTTTCCCCATTTTTTAGTGGAAACAAAAAATGACTACAAAATAACAAGTTTACTACAACCATAAAGATGTTTCATTATGATTGTAAATATCTAAGCAAAGTAATCATCTCCTATGCTGCTCAGTAGGTGACCCACACCTCTTATCAAGTATTGTGAATCATACCCTCTCCGTGCTTCAAAATGTGCACGTCATGGCTCTAACAATTCTGTAACTGGGATGTTAGTATAATCACTTGAACAGGCTACATCATGAGACTATTTGTGTGACATTACAGACATTGCTGGTGGGACAAATGCACAGTTCAACTCCTCGCCATAAACTGACAGCCATAGCTAAACTGATCCAGTAAACAAAACAATCAGACGTACGTATGTTACCCATTACCCACATGCGCAGTGGATTGTGGCATGGTTTCATTAACTCCAGTCAATGAATGTAAATCTTGACCAAAACAAGAATGGTAGTGAAAACTCAGTTAAGGGTATATGATATTTTATATTTAGTGCAGCTGTATAGAATTATCAAAATTATACAACTAAATACAAAGAACTGATTATTAGAGGAAACCTGCCTTCACACTATAGGTCAGGCAAAGGCTTAGAATTTATGGTAAGACAACTGCAGACTAAAGATGGTCTAGGGTAAGGATTGTTATGCACAACGGCTGAGTTTTCTTTTGTAGATTATTTAAAAATCCAATTAAGAAAGTGACTATAAAAACTTGGATTCATTTTTAAGGATAGAGCAATATTTCCAAAAAATATTTTAACTAAGGTAATTAATTCCAAATAGAAATGTGAGGACAGTAAAATGACTTGGGTCTCAGAGGCAAATAAATAAAGGGAGAAAGAATCAGAATATGCTTAAAATACTTCAATAGGAAGGAAGGAATTTTAAAACTATGAAGCATCCGCTCTTATTTTTACTTTAACACATGATATTTTATAATATGATGGAGTGTGGTGGGACTACAGACATGAGGGGGTGAAGGTCTGGCAACATTTTAAAATCGACTCGGCATTTTTTTTTCTCCTGTGAACATTGACATGGTCTTATGATCACATGGCCTAGGATTAATTTTAAGCCGTACATACCATCAATGTTCAATAATGATACTATCAACTTAAACCATTTTCTGAATTTATTTGACTTTATTTCAGCTTGTAAATATATAATTTAAAAGGAGAATTTTAATCATAAGCTTTTGGTGGTAGAATGGCAATTTTAGCAAGCAAAGATACACCAGCCTTATAACGGTTAAACTTAACTAAAACTTGCATTTATATAGCACCTTTAACATAGTAACTGTCCAAGTCACAGAATGGATAGCAGGCAGTAGTAGAAAAAAATGGGGGCGGTGAGTTAACAGGAAGGTTTTGAGGAGGATTTCAAAGGCAAGAGAGGAAGCAAAGAGGGCAACTTAGAAAGACAATTTTAGATTTGAGGGCTCTGACAGCTCTACCACCAATGGTGGAATGGAAGATAGCCAGAATCAGAAGAACAGAGGGTGTTTGCCACGATGTTATAATGTAAGTGGGATATGTTATAATAGGGAGTTGTAGAATGAAGACGATATGTAGCTCCATAACATTCTCTACTAAATCTAAACAATTACAAGGTGTAGCAGCAGTGTTAGCATCCAGATGATCTTGTTGCCATCATTGTAAAGGATTATTGCACCTCATAGCTGGTCTACTATACATGGAACACTGTCTCAATGCTATCTGCAGACAACTACCAAAGCAAATGCACATCAAGCAGAAGTTAGAGATCTAAAACTAGATTTACTGCTGCTTTAAGTTAAAATAATAAACATCATTCTGCATTACTTAAATGAAATTCATTGTCACACGAAAAGACACTATCACATCATACTGAAAAACCTGTGCTATAAAAAAGGGCAAAAACTGGCAAGTGACAGCAGAAACATTCAAAACCACTGACTGAAGTTGTGAGGTAAGCAGGAGTACATTTTCAGTTCAGTAATAGCTTTGACGAGAACCACAGACCAGAGCTACACCAATCATTAAAATGTTGGTAGGATCGTACCTATGACCTTAAAGCGTAATCGCTCCATTTTTCTTCCCACATGATTAACACTGCACAGCTTTTCAATACTCTATAAACAACGAAGGGAAGACTTCTCAGCTACACTTCCAAACATGTGATGTAATGAACTTAGTGCTGGTGGACTGCTATATTTTAACTTTAATCTGTCCTGGCTAAACATCAATAACAAAACAAAATGATAAAAGACTAATAGGAGCAATGCACTTGGAGACACTATTAATGCTCATGACAAATACATCTTTCTTACTGCCTCGCTTTACAGCTTTTGCATTGTGAAAACTGTTCAGTGTACTTTTCTCCCACAACTGACAGACAGTGCAGTAACTCACTTGCATGTATTGTTCCCTTCCTCAGTTGCACAGTGACCAGAACAGTAACAATGAAGCCGTGGCTCTGCATCTTCAGGTGCTACAGTGGCACCATTTGCCTTCATGCCTGTTCCCATATGCATGCTGTCAGGATTCTGACCTTTATAGGGAACAAATAAAAATGGTTATTAGGGCATGGTAATATTGTAAAGGTTAAATCAGTTAGCAAAGATTTTACACTTTTATTTATTGTTGCTCTCACAATTGCTGCCATGCTTCTCCTTCAGTCAGGATGGTGGCACGGCATAGACTCTCAAAGTCTTCACAGTTGCTACCTATATCGTACGCATTGGGACGTTTTTTCTACATTAAAGATACTAAATAAATGGAAATTATTGTTGTTAATAACAAAAGGCTCACTCCCACTTACATCCTAGGCCCAAGAACTGGTAGTTACAGGTCTGTCACTAGTGGTGTAGTAACGTGAGGTTATGAATTAAGCGTAGCACACGAGAAACATGATGGACAACATTAAATTGTATTGGTTTGTGTAACATTTTCCTATAATGCATTGATATCAATATACTAAATAAGCCTCCGGTAGCAACTGGACTAGCAACCCCGAAGTTATGAGTTCAAATCCATGGCAAGTTGTGACATTGAATTCAATAATGACCACGGTAGTTGCTGGATTGTTGTTTAAAAAAACGAAAGGGAACCTGCCTCCTCTGACCTGTGTGACTCAGTCCCACATTATGAGGCCGACTCTTAATGCCCTCAGGGCAATTAGGAAATGGCAATAAATGCTGCCGGTGTCATCCCGAGAACAAATATATAAAAAAGTCTAGTGACAAGAATATATAGGAATAGTTCAATTGCTTCCTTTGTCAGGCCTTTCTCCAAGTTTCACACATGTCCTTATGCAAGAGGATAAAGTATGTCTTAAGACTTCAATGATTAGCCTTCCAAAGTATTGAAATCAGCTTTCAAAATATTATATACACACACACCAGACACACACAATTTGTAAGTTTACACACACTAATAAAATGCATTTATTCAGTGGAACATATCAGAACAATGCATTCTGAAGTCCTTGAAATCACTGCATGAAGTTTAAAAACTACACATGTAGTCATGTCTGAACATTCTGGGCTACTGAGAGGCAGGACATGGGACCAGTTAATGAATTGGACCAATTGCTTCCTTTCATTGTTAAATCAGAACTATCTTAGAATAATCACTTCCTATAGGGCTCTTTGATTGCACTGATAGGTTATTTTAAAATGTCTTGTAGGACAAAGAAAAGGCTAGAATTTTGATGTTAGAAGCCCAATTAGTCAGAGATTAAGAAAGCTTGGGCCTTCCAAATCTATAACAATACTGGAGGTAATGTGGCTACATCCATCTCTATTTTGGGGCTGGCAACTGGATGAGCATACTTTCAAACAGCAATCAGCCTTGCAGAAACAAACTCCTAAATCTATTCAAGGACAGAAATATGGCACCATTCACTTTTCAGTGTAATGAATCATCACCCATATCGGAATGAGATGATTTGAAAATTGTATATTGATTGTTTTGGTCAGTTATCGATATCTGTATCACTGCCATGAGGACCTGTTAAGTAGAGCTTAGCCACTGTCTTGCACATCTCCGACTGACTGAGATCAGATTGCCCAGCCTTGCATTTAACTCGGGATGCTGCAGGGAGGTTCCATTATCCCTAGAGTATGACTGATATGGGTCTGGACCAACTGGGGAAAGATATGACATAGCTTCCCCATCTATTCCAGTTGGTTGACCTATCAAAAAAAAAGATTCAGCCACATTAAAGCTTCAAGGCTTGTTTGACGCAGGTCCAGGCCTCTGCACAGCTTCCAAGTAGACAATATGACTGTTTTATGCTATTAAGTTCTTTTTATGAAGCATCTGTTGCTGTATCTCACTAAACCAGCATGTAGTTATTTGACTTTAAGTTTCTGAATACGTTGAAAAATCCCCTGGAATTCTCCTTAACATTAAAAAACTGAAATTACTAAACTCCTGCAAAGTTCAAGGTTTGCTTATTTCTGTTTCTGTATAAGTTTGTGGCTAAAAGCTTAGAACTTTCAAGATATGAAGGTTCTAATTAGAAAGATGTTACCAGCATATATCAAAGGAATATTATGTATCTAGAACTGTGAAGCAAAACCACTTCGCACTGATGTCTCTACTGTACCGAAGGCCAGGCCCACCCCAAATTCTAAGTTTGGCTTCTCACTAGATTACCCTGTTTTACTAGATCCTCATCAGCAGTAGAAGAGACCCACCTTTCAATTTCACACTTTAAACTCTGAATTTTCATTTTATTCTTTGTATAGTGATGTATATCTGTAAATGACAGATCTCATGAAGGGGTGATGGCTGGTCAAGTGATATTTATCGTTGTTAAAATTTGCTAACCTGTTACTTAAGTTTACAAATTTATGACAGTGACGCATTAGGACCATATCAAGTTGGTGAACAGTATGAATTATGTAAGATGCAAAACGCCATGACCAAATATAGTTGTTTTTATTTAATAGAAAGCTTTGCAATGAACAATCCTTTTGGAACCATAGAATGATACAGCGCAGGAGGCCATTCGGCCCATCGTGCCTGTGCTGGCTTTTTGAAAGAGCAATCCAATTAGTCCCACTCCTCTGCGTAGAATTATTTTTCCTCATGTCGCCTCTAGCTCTTTTGCCAATCACCTTAAATCTGTGTCCTCTGGTTACTGAACCTTCTGCTAATGGAAACAGTTTCTCCTTACTTACTCTATCAAAACCATTCACAATTTTGAACATCTTTATCAAATCTTCTCTTAACTGTCTCTGCTCTAAGGAGAACCCTAGCTTCTCCAGTCTTGCCTCATAACTGAAGTACCTGATCCCTGGTACCATTCTAATATATATATCAAAATTTATTTCAAGCAGCATCATCTTGATCTGACAATTTGGTATACTTTTTAAACCATCTGCTTAAACCCCTCTCCCCTCGCCTCCAACAACAAATGCGAGGAGCTCACGGACTTCTTTGTCAATAAGATTGAGATCAGCTGCCTCTGCCACTTCCCTCCCTTCCCCGAGCCCACTAAGCAAAACTTCTCTAAAGGCTCCCCCTGCCTTAGCCCTGAGCTCACATCTTTCTCTAGTTTCTCTCCTATCTCATCTTGTCCATGGGGTCCACCTCATGCTCCCTCGTCCCTATTCACACCAAACTGATGACCACCCAACTTGCCTTCCTGGCCCCCATGTCAGCTGATATTGTTAGCGATTCCCTCTCCTCAGCTACTGTTCCCCTCCCCTTCAAATCTGCTGTCATCACACCCCTCCTCAAAAAACCTACCCTTGACCCCTCTGCCCTTGCAGACTACCACCCCATCTCCAACCACCCTTTCCTCTCCAAAGTTCTTGAACGTGTTGTCGCCTCCTAAATCCGCGCCCATCTTTCCTGCAACTCCATGGTTGAACCCCTCCAATCAGGTTTTTGCCACTGCCACAGCACTGAAACTGCCCCTCTCAAAGCCACAAATGACATGCTATGCGACTTTGACCATGGTAAACTATCCCTCCTCATGCTTCTCGGCCTGTCTGCAACCTCAGACATGGTTGACCACATCCACCTTCTCCAAAACCTCTCCTCCGTCATCCAGCTGGGTGGGATTGCCATTGTCTGGTTGCATTCCTATCTATCCGGTCGTAGCTAGAGAATCACATACAATGCCTTCTTTTTCCGCTCCCACACCCTTACCTCTGAAGTCCCCCAAGGATCTATCCTTGGCCCCCTCCTACTTCTCATCTACATGCCGCCCCTCGGCAACATCACCCAAAAACATGTCAGGTTCCACATGTACGCTGACGACACCCAGCTCTACCTCACCACCATCATTCTCAACCTCTCCACTGCCTCGGATTTGTCATGCTGCTTGTCCGACGTAGCAAAAATTTCCTCCAACTAAATTCTGGGAAGACTGAAGCCATTGTCTTTGGCCCCCCCACCCCCCCACCCAACAAACTCTGTTCCCTAGACACCGACTCCATCCCTCTCTCTGTCCACTGTCTGAGGCTGAACCAGACCGTTTGCAACCTTGACGTTCTATTTGACCCTGAGCTGAGCTGCCAACCCCATATCCGCTCCATCGCCAAGACCGCCTACTTGCACTTCCATAACATTGCCCGTCTCCGCACCTGGCTCAGCTCATCTGCTGCTGAAACCCTCATCCACGCCTTTGTTACCTCTAGACTCGACTATTCCAACATTCTCCTGACTGGCCTCCCACCTTGCAGCCACCAGAAACTTGAGCTCATCCAAAACTCTGTTGCCCATATGCTAACTTGCACCAAGTCCTATTCACCCATCACCCCTGTGCTCGCTGACCTACATTGGCTCCAGGTCCAGCAACGCCTTGATTTTAAAATTCTTATCCTTGCTTTCAAATCCCTCCATGGCCTCACCCCTCCCTATATCTGTAACCTGCATTTAGCTGCTTAGGCCCTGTGCTCTGGAATTCCCTCTCTAAACCTCTCCGCTTCTCTATCCTCCTTTATGATG